>NC_056741.1:1638809475-1639139475 GCF_019279795.1 Protopterus annectens | reverse complement strand
CAGGAGTTTTAATATTCAATAATGTTAACAACATTTGATCTTTGAATGTGTTATATTTATATATGTTTTGTAAAAAAAAAATTTTCATAATATATTTTCACATTTTTGGTTTTATAGTTATATCCAACTACTCCGTGTTTGATATAAAATATTTCTTGTGAACGGACATCAATGTATTATTCAAGTTTATAGTATTGTTTTACATTTCTGTATGAAAATCCATGATTTTTCAGTGTTTACAACTTCGTATTTTATTTTGATTTTAAACCTGTGCCTTTAATCTTTTAACCATCAATTAATTTATTTAATTAAGGTGTGTATAAATTATCAATTAATATGGTGTTTCAGTGATTGTTCTGAGAAAATCTGAGGGTTACCTGGACGTAAATGCATGTATTTGTCATGTTTGTGGCATTAAAATCAATAAATTATTTGTACTTTTTCCAGAAACTTGTGTGGTGCTTTTCGCTGTCTGGATTGTGGATTACTAGGTCCCTGTCCACCATGTAGCGCTCTATCTCCAAATCATGTAGCCCCTGGTAGGTTACCCTGGGCCTGAACACTCTTTTCCTCCTTCTCTTAAGTCTGGGGTGGTTGTCAGCATTATCCTCTTCACCACCCTCAGCCTCTAGCACATATTCATGGAGAAAATGGCAGCAGCCTCTAACATTTTTAGTTAGTTTTGCCAGTTAAAAATCCTCATTTGTGTACACCAGTGGTGTAGAGTTTGTGGGAAAAACCAGACTGTAAGGTGTTTGCATAGTTTATAGTGGTGTACTAGAGCTCCTGGCTGTGTAATTGGGTGACTATAATACATTTCACCTGCCAGCTATATTACTTGCATTTAACTGGCTGTATTCTATTTCCCTTTTATTTTTTCTTGTTCCACTTGTCAGTTCCTTTTTTTTTCCTCATAGATAAGGCAAACACAGCTATACAGCCTTGGACACACACCCTTGCTTACATGTACACAAAGTGCTGCCATTTCGTGTTTTTTTTTTTTGTTTTGTTTTAGGATGCTGCACACTCCCGTTTAGGCAATGTAAACAGAGGTATACAGCCTCAGACACACCCCGTTGCTTATCTGTGCTTAGCTAAGTGCAAACACAGGCCGCGGAGCTCCAATGTGCTTACAACAAACATGACACACCATTTTCATGTTAGTCATTCCTGCTGCCTACACGATTATGTTAGAGCACCTACACAGGTGCAGGTTTTGGACTTAGAATGTTTTGTGATTCAGTAAATTTCCCCTTATTTGCATACCCCACCAACTTAGTCCATAGTTACTGCAGTAAAAAGGACCCTTTCCCCTTGACAACCACTGTTCTCTGGTATTGTTTTCATTCTGCATGCCATACACTAAATGGGAAAATGCAGATTTCCCTTAAAATTGGGTTTTCTCTCTCTTTTTTTTTTATTTTCAGCACGAGCTTGTTTGCGTGCTGCTACCCTATGATTAAATGGCCGAGATCGGCCTTATATTTGGCCACTGGCATGCCTAATGAACATAATACATGCTTTTTTACAAGCTGCCATGGCTCCATTTTGTTATTTGCAGAAGTGTACATGGTTATTCACCGAATACATTTCTGCACTGACACAGTTCTTGTACAGAGACCTGGCAGCTTACTGAATCACTAATTCACCTCATTTGCACGATTTTCACCAGCAAATGAGGTAATTAGCACAGTGCATGGTTTTCCATGCAAGAACAGTGTAGAGAGGGTCGTGCATGCTAATTCAATAGTTTACTGAATCGCTCAGCTGTCTTTTTCCTTGCAAGAGCGGCTACACTGTTCTTGGATGGAAAAATGACTTTATTGAATCCCGGGGCAACTCTTTGTGGCCTTCTCTCAAAACAGAAAGGGCCTGGCAGTTTCCAAACTGACTATTTCCAGGTGGATTTCTAATTGTATTTCCTTCATTTATGCTAGTAGGTATTTAGAATTATCCAGACCAGTTAAGACCCACTCTACTAGGTCTGTTGCTATGTCATCAGCCTTCTTGGCTGGACTTTCCCTTGATGAGATTTGTGCTGCTGTGACTTGGTCTAATGCACATACTTTCATTTCATACTACAAATTGGACTTAGTGTCCAGGAACAGGGCTTCCTTTGGTTCCTCCGTGCTCCAGCATATTCTTCCCTGAGGCCACCCAGGGTACACAGTAGCTTGGTGGGACTCTGACCCATCTGTGATGAATAATTACATGAATAGCATCAGATAAAGAGTTACATACTTACCATAACTTGGCATCTGTTCTATCCAGTGTCATTATTCATCATATTCCTGCCCTTCTTCCCTCTTCCTTCTGGGGGCTCTGGAGAGGTTGAAATGGCTTATATTGGTAAGACGCTTTTGGTCTTCTCTTGCAGTTTTTTTCTGTGTTTCAACTAATTTAGCAAATGCGATCTGAGGGTTAGAAGGTAGCAGGGGATTATGGAAAGGGGAGGAGCTTGAGCTCTGGATCTGTTTGAGAAGTTGCTGGCTTGGACCCGAGGTCAGATCCAAGACCCAATTGTGATGAATAATGACACTGGATAGCACAGATGCAAAGTTATGGCAAGTACATGACTTTCTTTTGTAAATGGGAAAAATCTTGCACACCTTAGACCTGGGTATCCATACAAATCAACTTTCCCTATAACCCACAGTTTAAGGCAGCACTTTTTCTTTTAGTGTGTAAAACTCAGAAAGCAAAATAATTGGGAACTGTAATACATTCTCAAATGCAATGGTATATAAATACAGTGAGGTCCTTCAGTTTTCAGCTGTTATTGTGGTAAGCCAGACCATTCCACTAGTTTAGTTGCCATATAGGCTGCACAGTTTGTGCTATCTTCTTGTTTAGGAATCCCTGAAAAAATATAGGTTCTGACACCCTCCTCCGTCCTCTACATAGATCAACTTTTGGCTGAAGTCCTCCATTTGGGATTCAGGGGCCCTTACTTATTGCTTTGTTTCTCATATCAAGGTAGAATGCTGTTGCAGCTTATCCAGGTTGTATTGTTACACTGTCAGGTATCTCTTTTTTTAATTTGTCTTCATACACTGAGTAAAATTCAGCAAACATCTATTTAAAGCAGCCAGCTAGATTGGGCACAATTATGTCTGTTCTGTCCAGCACTGCTACTTGTTCTTCTACAGTTGAAGTGTTTGGGTTCTTATCTATATGTACTTTTGGGTTGGCAGTGTCTTATTCTGGGTGTCCCCACAGGTACTCCCCATTAGTTCTCACAGAATTAATATTTATTTTTATCCCACTGAGTCATACAAACATTACATAGGTAAAAAATACTGAATTAGATATTCTGAACTACTTTGACTCAAGAAGTGTAGCACTACTGATGTGAACAAATGTTATACACAGTATGCCAATTCCCTTGAAATTAGTATGTCTAAGAGTTTTTCTTGACACCAAATCCAGATATGAGAAGAGTAGAGGTGGTTTAGGGCTCCACTTCTCACAGTACTTAGTTGTTTTCTTCTTAATTAGATGATTTTTTTTCTTTGATTTAATTATTGTGGGGGATTCATTAGACATAAATGAACAAATCTGTGGAACGACACACAAAAAAATTCACCTCATCATTGCAGATCTCACGGGTAATCCAGTAGAAATAACCATGTCCTTAAATACTTAGGTAGTTAAGGATGGACCAGTCATTTAACTTCCATAATCACAATGAAAGCAACAGGAAAAAGATCAACCCCCTTTTATTCTGCTCCTGGAAAATATACTAATTTCTTTCCAGAACAGCTAGAGCTACAACAGGCAAGGGAGTTTTCCTAGCTCAACTCAAATACAGGCTCCCCACTGTAGTCATAGCTTCTAAAAAACACTCATCCACTCTATAAAGTCCATTGAAATAAAATCTGCCTAGTCATTTCTAACACCCCCTCCCCCACACACTGAACACAACTGCATCATCCTCTCCAAAGCTAGATGTCTCCCAGTCACCTACAAAGTTCAGATACTCTTGGGGTCTCTGCTTTTCAAACTTCTTCAACCAGGTGCCTTCCTGTCTCTTACTGACAAACTATAATAACACCACCCCATACAACCTACACAACTTTTCACAATTCACTCCCTCACTCCAGACTCCCCAAAACAAACTGTACCGCCCAGTCCTCCATTCTTTCACCCAAACTATGTCTCCCTCCCTCTCAACTAAAAGAAATCTCATCTTTCCCCACTTTCAAAGCACAACTCAAAAGATACCTCTTTCAAAACTCTAACTGCAAGTGCTTTTCTACTGGACACATCTTTCCTCCACTTACTGCACTTTTTCTGTGCACTGTTCTCACTTGCTGCTTACCTCCCATATTTAATGCTAAATTAATCCACATTTGTTTTCCTCCTTTGTTAATAATTGCTGATTCTTTCAACTGTTTGCTGGATTTTGTACCTTCTATAATTGCTTCATATTTGTGAATTAGTTCTGTTTTATTTTTTGTGAATTTCTTCACTTGGACTGTGCCTGAAATGGTCTGTTGTAATCAGTGTACTACCCCTGTAAACAAATTAAAATAAATAATCTCAATCTCAGCAATCTTAAAAAAGTTACAGAAAAAAAATGGGGGCGAGGTATTACATTTAAACTTTAAAAAAGTGAGATGCAAGAGTCAGGGAAGTAGTTTCCAGTAGATCTATTGAAAATACTTAGCTATGTGCTGGTGCTGAGTCATGCTTCAAAATAGTGTTTATTGACTACTCTAGTTCATACACAGCTTTGTGTTTGTCTGTACAAGAGCTTCTATTGTAGGAAATTGTCAGCAAAATAAGTCAGAAACAGCATTCACAAACAAGTGTTTATTATATGATGTGTTTCTAGATGATGCAGTGCATCCTTACATTACATCTGTACTTCTACAGCCATTCAAGATGGTCTTACTGCAGAACAAAATGGCTTTAAGCAAAGCATCCAGTACACTCTGTTGTGTGGACAAGAGAATGTTTGCAGAGCAGTAATTTAGTTGAAATTGGCATACAGATGTAATCGATCATTTGCAAATGTCAGGATAAGGAGAGCTTAAAACAAGCTGCCAGTGTATTCCACTGTGGTGGTGGCAGTATTTGTTGAGCAGTTTCAAGCAAACTGTACTGACTCCTTAAACAGACTGACTGTGGTATTTCCAAGCAGAACGTGCACATTTCGCACAAGAATTTTCTTTTTTCTTAAGGATTTTGCTGTTTGACATCTGAACTAAACATGCAAGTATAAAAATACATCTGTCTGCAACTTGTTTGCTCTTCCGAGTGAGAAACACATAACAGTGGACCTTTAGATTTGAAGATAAATCCATATAAGAGGTTGCCTAGTAAATTCTGATCTTTGCATGACAGAATTAATCAGCCAAACCTTGTAACTCTGTACAGGAAGAAATAAATAGACTGGTAGGCAAACACGGAAATAATATAGTCCAACGATACCAAAGATTCCAAACTAAAGCAGCAGCAGCCAAAAATTCTTCAAAACGTAGCTTTTATTCACAAAAAACAAACGAACTGGATAAGCGCTTTCACATACACTATGTATGCTTCTTCAGATCCTGATTCTTATGAGTTTACCACACATTTAAATACTCTAGGTCCATCAGTTAATTAACATTAATTATGCAATAAACTAATTAACTGATCACTTAGCCTTTTAAACTGATAGTTACAAGAACTGCATAGCTTTTCACTGCAGGGCATATAGTTAAACTATAACAATAGAGAATTGTGATGCTGAAACTATTTAACTTTTGTAGCGCTTCAAATATATGAAAAATATATATGATACTGTATATTAAATCATTACAAAATTAAAAATACAAGCAGGGACATAGAATAACATAATAAATTAATATTATTAAAATAGCATTTGTTAAAACCAAATATAATAATATAAAATGCTGCAAATATGTGAAAATAATCTATATTCAACACATAATTTGATTAATATTTATGTAAAATTAATTCTATGTAGTGAAATATTGAGTATTCAAGGTAATTCATAATGTATAAGGTAGTTCTTGAATATACACTGCTGTTATGCTTCGAAATAGAATATATATATATATACATCAGTATAATATTTTAAGTCTTTTTATTAGGTATAATACCTTGTATATAATCCAAACATCAAATGCTTTACAATAGTGCATGAATATCAAATTTCATGTGGGAATATAGATGAATAGGGAATAGTTTATAAGATCTAATACCTAGAAAAGTTAAAATGGAATCTGCTGTTATATATGTATGTATATGCACTCTTAGCCATACAAAATATAGGGCTATCTTCTTTTTCTGAGTGCTGGTTTTATAGATACATATTGGTTGATTCCTGGATGTTGGTGTGCTCTCAACTTAAAGATCCAGTATAATTCTCTGGATTCTAGAAGGTTGGGGTTTTCCTTCTCTCTCTTATTACATTTGACTATTTCCAGAACTCTAAATTTAAAATTATGTTCTCTAAATTCTAAAATGTGTTTTGCTAAGGCGTTCTGTTCATTTAGACACCTTATATCATAGGTATGATCATAGACTCTATTCTTTAATTTTCTCTTTGTCATTCCCACATAAAAAGCTAAACACTTTTCACAGTTTGCTAGGTAGATAATATTTTCTGTTATACACGTTGCCTCAAATTTAGGAACAAATTTGAAGTTAAATACTGGGTGTACAAAATCTTGTTCACTAGTTATATAAGAGCACATGTTACAACTTCCACATGGGTACGTTCCAAATCTCATTATTCCTTCCTGCTGTAGATTTATATCTACCTTAAAATCTCCACATAATAACTGTTTTAAATTTTTACTATTTTTATATGTGAATCTCGGGTAAGCGCCTACTATTTTCATAGTCATCTCATCTATAATCAAAATATTCGAGTTGTTTTGGATAATGCGTTTGATAGCTTGACTATCGTTGGTGTAGGTCATTATATATCTTACTACTGTTAATCCATTCTTAGTTATTTGTTTACCCTTGATGCTAGTTTTATGTTGTCCAATCTCTAGATTAAAGGTCTTAATATAATTTTTATTCGGCCTTTTATTTGGTTCTTCTATGGGGGCCGATGGGAAAACTTTTCCTTTAACCAATTGTACCAACTCTCTATTGTAGCCTCTTTCAATAAACAGTTCTTCCATTTTTTCTATTTCATTGTGTTTTATTTCTTGTTCACTGCACAGTCTATTGATTCTTACAAATTGACTCTTTATAATTGCTGGAAACACATGCCGTGGATGCATGCTATTAAAGTCAAGAATAGTATTTTTCCAGCAAGTCTTTCTATAAAGACTGGAGACTAAGCATCCATCTTTGATACTTAAATTTATGTCTAGGAAGCTGATAGTATCATTAGATGCTTCCATAGTAAAATGTAAGAAAGAAGTTGTGGTATTAAGGTAGTCTAAAAACATTTTAAACTCTATTAGAGTACCTTTCCATATAATCAGTATGTCATCAACAAATCTTTCGTATAGTATAATTTTACTAAATAATGGATGGTTAAACAAGAATGTTTGTTCCCACTGAAAGACCACAAGATTTGCATACGTGTTGGCGCATGGAGTTCCCATTGCAACCCCCCATTTCTGATGGTATAGAATTTTACCATATAAAAAGACATTGTTGGACAGAACAATTTCTAGTAGTTGGCAAATAAGTATCTGTTGGTTCCTACTAAAATTTCCTCTAGATGAAATCAACTCCCTGATTGCCTGGATTCCATGGTCATTTGGAATGCAAGTAAATAAATTGCATACATCTAGTGTAATCAATAGATGTGTATCTGTAAATATAGGTTCTTTCAATAATTCTATATATTTTAACAATGTATATGTATCTTTTAGAATCGTGGGGATGTCGTTAACCAAAGGTCTTAATGTTTTTTCCAAAAAGATGGAAATATTTTCTGTAGCCCAGAACTCTCCTGCCACTATGGGCCTCATGGGTGAAGGTTCTATCCCTTTATGGATTTTGGGTAGACCTTTAATTATTGGTATTCTGGGATGTTCACTAGAGAAGTAATCATATAGATTTTTTCCAATCTGTTGGCACATTAGCATATCATAGAGATTGTCAGCTATATCTCTACAGATCTTGTGAAGGGTGTCCTGTGTTATTTCTAAATAAGTCTGTGTATCACTCAGCATATTAAGCATAAGTTGATTGTATTCTTCCATGTTAAATATTACAATTCCACCCCCTTTGTCAGCTGGTTTAAAATTGAGGGTGGTATCATTACATAATGTTTTTAAGGAGTGATATTCTCTATGATTCAAATTGAAATAACTACATTTCTTATAACCATTAAAAAAATATTCATAGATATTCTGTTCACAGACTTTTAAGAAGCACTCTACATGTGATGGTAAAGTGGGTGTATAGACACTTTTCTTTTTAAAGTTAACAGAATCACTAGCATTAAATTCAACTTCAGGTTTGTTAGTGAAATGTAGTTTCAAAGCTACGGATCTTACAAACATTCTCAGTTCTATGAGAGTGTCATTTAAATGACTTCCCTGTGAGGGAATGAACGTTAGTCCTTTGTTGAGTAAACTGGTTTCTTCATTCGTTAGCACTAACCTGGACCGGTTGAAAAAGAGGTCTGTCAACTTTTCTGGCATCTTTGCTGTTGTGGAAGCTCTCCGGAATGCTTCCGTTTCTTTCCTTGCCAGCTCTGCACTCGTTGTCTCTGCGGTGCTGGTTTCCTTATCGGGTAAGGTAAAAAATGAGTGATAGTACGTTGTGTATTGTGCTTCGGAATGGCTCCCAACCGAAGGACATTCTTATTAGCTTCTTGGTTGGGAAGGGGTGTAGGTGGAGAAAGACAGTCATTCACAAGGTGCAACTCTTCCGGGGGTGTGGCAAAGGCTCCATCTGACGTAATGCTGACTGCATCAATCTCGGTCTGGCAAACTGTCAAGGTAGATGAACCATTGGTGTCACTAGTTTCATTTACAGCTGGATTGCTGGTATGCGTCTCTTCATTATTGGAAGGGGAATGTTGAGAGAAACCCCTCGGCCAAACAAATATATGACCTGTCGAGAAGTCTGTAAAGTCTCTATGCAACTTCCGTTGCTTGGTCTGTTCTAGTTTATAGCTGTAGGCAAGCACTTGCAGGTATAGATGTTCTAATTTATTCCTGCAAAACGGATGTTCATAGGAATCTCTTATGGTTTTATTTAGCTTTTCTGTTTTGTTTAGTAGCTCTTGTTCAAGAGGAGAAAAATAATCATTCAACAGTTGCATGCATTTATGGCTGAGTTCAAGGTTCAGATCTTGCCATTTCCTCAACAATTCTGGGTGCATGTCACCATAGGTAGGCATGCACAGTACGCGCATGCCTCTGGGAACTACTTTAAAATACATGCACGCTTCTAGGTGTTTGCGCTGCCAAATGTAGCGCTGCAGTCTGTACAAGTCATTTTCTAGTTCTTTAATTAGAGAATAGAAATGTTCTAAGTTGTCAATACAATTTTCTTCACTACTTACAGTAGCTGGTTGCATTTCCAGAGCCAATAAAGGGTTGGTTGGGTTTTTTGTAATTAAAATCCACTTGTCATCCATTACCCTCGTCTCCGGTCTGTAATCCAATTCTATGATAGTTTGCGCCATTCCGTGGAGTAGTCAAGTGAACAAAATAAAGCACTATCGTAGTATGTAAATCACTTGCTACTCAAATTAGCTTACCAGTTACAATCTGTGAAAAATGAAGAAATAAATAAACTGGTAGGCAAACACGGAAATAATATAGTCCAACGATACCAAAGATTCCAAACTAAAGCAGCAGCAGCCAAAAATTCTTCAAAACGTAGCTTTTATTCACAAAAAACAAACAAACTGGATAAGCGCTTTCACATACACTATGTATGCTTCTTCAGATCCTGATTCTTATGAGTTTACCACACATTTAAATACTCTAGGTCCATCAGTTAATTAACATTAATTATGCAATAAACTAATTAACTGATCACTTAGCCTTTAAACTGATAGTTACAAGAACTGCATAGCTTTTCACTGCAGGGCATATAGTTAAACTATAACAATAGAGAATTGTGATGCTGAAACTATTTAACTTTTGTAACGCTTCAAATATATGAAAAATATATATGATACTGTATATTAAATCATTACAAAATTAAAAATACAAGCAGGGACATAGAATAACATAATAAATTAATATTATTAAAATAGCATTTGTTAAAACCAAATATAATAATATAAAATGCTGCAAATATGTGAAAATAATCTATATTCAACACATAATTTGATTAATATTTATGTAAAATTAATTCTATGTAGTGAAATATTGAGTATTCAAGGTAATTCATAATGTATAAGGTAGTTCTTGAATATACACTGCTGTTATGCTTCGAAATAGAATATATATATATATATATATATATATATATATACATCAGTATAATATTTTAAGTCTTTTTATTAGGTATAATACCTTGTATATAATCCAAACATCAAATGCTTTACAATAGTGCATGAATATCAAATTTCATGTGGGAATATAGATGAATAGGGAATAGTTTATAAGATCTAATACCTAGAAAAAGTTAAAAATGGAATCTGCTGTTATATATATATATGTATATGCACTCTTAGCCATACAAAATATAGGGCTATCTTCTTTTTCTGAGTGCTGGTTTTATAGATACATATTGGTTGATTCCTGGATGTTGGTGTGCTCTCAACTTAAAGATTCAGTATAATTCTCTGGATTCTAGAAGGTTGGGGTTTTCCTTCTCTCTCTTATTACATTTGACTATTTCCAGAACTCTAAATTTAAAATTATGTTCTCTAAATTCTAAAATGTGTTTTGCTAAGGCGTTCTGTTCATTTAGACACCTTATATCATAGGTATGATCATAGACTCTATTCTTTAATTTTCTCTTTGTCAAAGCTAAACACTTTTCACAGTTTGCTAGGTAGATAATATTTTCCAAATTTAGGAACAAATTTGAAGTTAAATACTGGGTGTACAAAATCTTGTTCACTAGTTATATAAGAGCACATGTTACAACTTCCACATGGGTACGTTCCAAATCTCATTATTCCTTCCTGCTGTAGATTTATATCTACCTTAAAATCTCCACATAATAACTGTTTTAAATTTTTGCTATTTTTATATGTGAATCTCGGGTAAGCGTCTACTATTTTCATAGTCATCTCATCTATAATCAAAATATTCGAGTTGTTTTGGATAATGCGTTTGATAGCTTGACTATCGTTGGTGTAGGTCATTATATATCTTACTACTGTTAATCCATTCTTAGTTATTTGTTTACCCTTGATGCTAGTTTTATGTTGTCCAATCTCTAGATTAAAGGTCTTAATATAATTTTTATTCAGCCTTTTATTTGGTTCTTCTATGGGGGCCGATGGGAAAACTTTTCCTTTAACCAATTGTACCAACTCTCTATTGTAGACTCTTTCAATAAACAGTTCTTCCATTTTTTCTATTTCATTGTGTTTTATTTCTTGTTCACTGCACAGTCTATTGATTCTTACAAATTGACTCTTTATAATTGCTGGAAACACATGCCATGGATGCATGCTATTAAAGTCAAGAATAGTATTTTTCCAGCAAGTCTTTCTATAAAGACTGGAGACTAAGCATCCATCTTTGATACTTAAATTTATGTCTAGGAAGCTGATAGTATCAGTTAGATAAAGAGTCAGGGAAGTAGTTTCCAGTAGATCTATTGAAAATACTTAGCTATGTGCTGGTGCTGAGTCATGCTTCAAAATAGTGTTTATTGACTACTCTAGTTCATACACAGCTTTGTGTTTGTCTGTACAAGAGCTTCTATTGTAGGAAATTGTCAGCAAAATAAGTCAGAAACAGCATTCACAAACAAGTGTTTATTATATGATGTGTTTCTAGATGATGCAGTGCATCCTTACATTACATCTGTACTTCTACAGCCATTCAAGATGGTCTTACTGCAGAACAAAATGGCTTTAAGCAAAGCATCCAGTACACTCTGTTGTGTGGACAAGAGAATGTTTGCAGAGCAGTAATTTAGTTGAAATTGGCATACAGATGTAATCGATCATTTGCAAATGTCAGGATAAGGAGAGCTTAAAACAAGCTGCCAGTGTATTCCACTGTGGTGGTGGCAGTATTTGTTGAGCAGTTTCAAGCAAACAGTACTGACTCCTTAAACAGACTGACTGTGGTATTTCCAAGCAGAACGTGCACATTTCGCACAAGAATTTTCTTTTTTCTTAAGGATTTTGCTGTTTGACATCTGAACTAAACATGCAAGTATAAAAATACATCTGTCTGCAACTTGTTTGCTCTTCCGAGTGAGAAACACATAACAGTGGACCTTTAGATTTGAAGATAAATCCATATAAGAGGTTGCCTAGTAAATTCTGATCTTTGCATGACAGAATTAATCAGCCAAACCTTGTAACTCTGTACAGGGCTAGAGTAATACAGTAACAGCAATCAGTTGTACTTGCCATAAAATATACATTTTGCCATATTAGTGGGTCCTATGGTTGTATTTATTCTTTCCACAAATCAGCATTTATCATCTTTTTTACCCCACACTAAAAGTTCCCACATTTTGGGACAGACGTGCACTTAGTGTCATCAGTTGTCAATAATATAAGCCTGCTGCCACCGCCTTACTCCTGTGTGTATGCCCTCCTGAAAGTCTAGAACAGCAATGAGGATAAACACCTATGTAATGAATTTGCCACAATGACAGATGTTTCACTAGGATCACAACTGCATTAGTCATGACAACTAGAACGTTTGCCACAGAAGGCCCAACATCTGACCCAACTTCCAAATCATTGCACCCTTCCCTGTCATGGCAAGGTAGATATCTGCTTCCTTGGTACTTCAGCACATTCCAGGTAAAAATGTAACATCTGCCTTTACCTTTAGTTCCTTCTTGCCCAAGGCGCTATACATAAAATTTATTTGGCTGTCTCCCAACAAAATTACTACCAATAGAGAAAATCCCGCCACAAATCACTTCCCAGTTTCTGGCCACAGAAGCAAGCAGAACTTCCAAATCCCGGATCACCCAAACTATCTGCACGAAAAACCATGAAGCCCTTTAGATTAGGTAAGCAAAAATTATTGGAGGGACAAAAGGTGAACTGCAAACCCACCTCAGCCCTAGGATACAAATGCAACTAAAGTAATGCTGGTGAGTGGAAAATATTACTACAACACTCACCAACTCTAACATATACTCTTATAGTACTTTTCTTTTACATATGTGTTAATGTTCTTCATATGGATCACTGTTGCAACAATAACCTCTGTGATGATTCTCAGGGCTTTTAGTCCTGGTACAGCTATAAAAGACCCTACAGCATGGTCGCAGCAAAGACTGCCTTCCTTCTGGATGTAGTGTCCAATCTATAATCTTTGGAAAATGTGTACCAAGAGCTAAGTGGCTGCCTCCAGGTTGGCTTGGGTACACATCCTACAAAACAGAGACCACTCCTAAATGCTTTAACCCAATGCATAGGTCCCCTCAAAAATATCTACTTTTTGATCTAGTACTTATCATTACAGTAATATATAAATACAGATCTTAAAAAAGGTTAGGTGAATTTATATTCCAATGCAGTAGGTTAATTTTAAGCAACAAATGGGATACATGACTATGATTTAAATGGCCCACAGGGTAGTAAGCCTAGTACTAACTTACAAGGAAGGTTCTAGAGGTCATCATAGCCCTTGACTGTTTTGCTATGATTAAAGTAATAAAACAAAATTAAATGAGCCAGACATTTGGATATGGTGTATTTAGGGCTGTTTTCCCTTCTTTGTTAGCAGCAAAGGTACAAAGAGCTGATAGTTACGTTTTTCCTTGTGTTTTTATCAAATCACAATTTACACAATCACATAGGAACACCTACATTAATAGACAAGAAAACAAACCATAGTGACATTTTTATTTATTTATTGCTTCTGTTTATCAGGAAAGTCTGACTGGGCACAGGCCCCATTTTCGGTGTAGGACTGAAGAGAAATTCTCCATTTTACAGAATGAGTAGAAGGCAGTTCTAAAAGATTTACTTAATAAATGTACATTAATAGATACATAGAATAATAATAATAATGATATGACAACTAATCAAAAAATAATAAATGTACATACATAAAATAGTAAATGAACATACATAGAATAGTAGTGATGTAATAGTTAATAACATGACAGTTAATAAAAGAATACAGTAAAATATCAGTTAATATCAAGCCTATAAGAGTCTAATTGTTTTCAAATGGAATTAGCTGTCAACAGATACTGAATAGGGGACAATGAAGTAATTATAGGATGAAGATGGTTCCACATTATGGGGGCAATATTGTGGGGGTCCAGGTAAAAGGGAGATAGAGATAGTAGTGAAGAGGGGTACATGATAGTCAGAGACGGTGAAGTAGCAGTATTATGGCCAGTTATATAACTCAGTAGTGACAGTAAGGGTTTGGAGATTATCCAGGAACATCTCATGTACAAAGTTGGTAACTTAGTAGGTAGGACTTTCATAAGACTTCATGTGTAATTTGTTCCTTCTTTTTTTCTAAAGATCACACTTTTAATTTTTTTACAGTGAATGATTACTTTTTTGGCAGCCAGCAGCACTGAACTTTGTAAGGTGGTGTTATGTCTAGGCAATTCAGATTCCATGTCCCAGCTCAAGAAAAAGAAAAAAATCACTTCCTTGCTTCCAAGATGGCTGCACACTGATCAGCATCATAACTTCAGCTCTCCTTGTATGAAAACAGAAACTGAGAAAAAGGATTGCCATTTAAAATGTTTTGTTTTTGGTACAGTGCAGTTACTGGCTAATAAATACACTACTGTATGCCAGCAAAGAAGAAATGTGGAAAACCTGAAAGGATATCAACCAGAAAAGGTAAAGAGAAAACACTGTCTTGTCCGGGAAGGATTCTGCAGCTGTTCAGCAAAGAGGAGTTCAAACTTCAGCTTTGGTTCAAGAGATGTCTTCCAATAATTTAGAGGAAAAATAAATCAAATGTATTCAGAGGTAATTAAAATAAATGAAACACTGAAGGAATATATCAATTCAAACAACAAAAGGCTGGAAAAATAGGAGAAGCTTTAACTAGCCATTCAGATGAACTGATAAAACTGCAAAAATAAAAGGCTGACATTTAGAAAAAGCTGACTGAATATGAGATCTCTCAAAAAATGTTTAAAAATAGAGTTAGAAGACACAGTTTGTAGAGATAATCTAAGATTTTCTGCTGTAGAAGAGAAACTGGAAGGAACAGACTGTATTAATTGTATAAAAGCACATATAAGCAATTGGACTGGTGTTCCACAGCAGAATTTGTTAATTGAAAGGGCACATTGAGTCTATGCTCCAAATGCGGCCATTAGAAAGCAGAAGACACCTATATTAGTTAAGATGCAATAATACCAGCAGAAAGAATTGATCCTGACAAAATTGTGGCAGAAGGGCAATGTACTAGAAACTGGAGACAGCTGAGCATTTGTAGAAAATGATTATTCACTGTACACCAGGAAGAAGAGAAGCAAATTTATCCCAGCAATCAGGGAATGTCGAGAGGCAGGTGTGAGATTCAAGCTGCTTTATCCAGTTGCTTTCATATTGTTTTTCCTGGAGGGTCAAATTCATTTTTTTTCACGCAGAACAGGCCAAGGAGGAAATATAAAAGTTTATCCCACAAAAAGTAAGTCAGCAAGCAGAAGAGAGGGGTCTGCTTCTCATTCTTTTGATAGTAAGGTTCATAGAGAGACTTTGCCAGTGAAACCTTTTCCAATGTTCCACAGGAAAATGCTTGAGAACAGAAAAAAGTACAATAGTTGACAAGAGCAATCAGCAGAAACATTTTCCAGTGTTACACAGGAAAATACTTGAGAACAGAAAAAGTACAATAGTTGACAGGAGCAATCAGCAGTACATTGGACTTGAACTGTCTGGTATTGGGAGATAGAGATGAATAGGAAAAAACGAAAAAGCAAGGCAGCCACACCAGTCTGGTGTGGCTGCCTTGCTTTTTCGTTTTATTTGTCATTTTGCAGCTCTGCCTTGGTTTTGAATAGGAAAAAAGACCAGCAGCTCTGAAATTAGGGAATAAATAGAAGATTATAAAGCATCTTGCCATATTTCTAAAATATAGTTTTGCAAGAAAAAGTGGTTGAAAAACTATGGACTTTTTTAGACTCTGTTAAACTTGTAGATGGACTGTAAAACATATATCCCACTTTATATAATTAATGTTTAAAAGGACATTAAAGGGGGGACAAAAAATGTATATTCTTATTAGTATTTGTATACATTTCATGTTGTAAACTGCATGTTACATACAGTAAAACAATTTTGTGTAGTGTGCAGTCAGGGGTATTTTAAATTTGGGGAAAGTCTTTTCAGTAAGTACTTTTTTAGTTGTAAGAATATAGGTTTTACAGTATAACAACAGAAAAAGGCTGGAAAAAGGTTAATATTCATAAGTTGTGATCTTGGGCTGCTGGTGTGAGGGTGGGTTGTAAAGGTGCACTGATTATATGTAGAATTAGGATATTTTCTTTTTTTATTTTACAAGGTGAATGCCTACTACCTTTGTGTAAACAGTTGTTTTTGTAAGCATGTAGGCTTTAAAAATAAGAAAATGATGAAAGCCATGAACATGCTAAACTTCTTACAACTGCAAAGATACTACCTTGCTTGTTTGCCATTGGCAAATTTTTAGTGGAGACAAGATGTCTGCAGTTGAGGGTAGCTGTGCATTCTTTTCTGAGTGAAAATTACAAAGACTTATTGCTGAGCACATTTCCATGTACATAAGCTGTCTGCTGGTATAAGCAATTAATCTTGAGATTTCTGAGTATTCTTTGCTGAGGGAAATGCAAAATTTAAAGGTATGCTGGCACACAGTGAAAAAATTAAGTTTGTAAATACGGGAAGTGAATAATGGCTAACAACCTCCCTAGGAGCCTTAATACTTTAATGCAGTTAACAGATCGGTACAGTTTAGTTTTACTTAAAGACAGCCAGTTAATGTAAGCATACAAACTGTTTTTTTATATCTAGGAGGGTAGGAGAAATAAGAAAAGAACAAATAGTAATTAGCATAAGTGGGAGCACAGGCTGTAGCATGCACTTTAGCATGGTAACCTTAATTTTAGCTTCATTAATGCCTATAGTTGCAGCCGTCAATTTGGGGCACTTGTTCCTTCCTGGAGGGTTAGACATGTTTTGAAGATGAATAGCTTTGCTTATTTCTTCCAAGTTAATAGGGGATGGGGTAGTTTGTATTTAGTTTTTTGTTTGAGGGTTTTCTTTAAAACAAAAAGTCTTGAAAAATGTGACACAGGTTGAAATGGAGATGAGAAGAGAAAACTGTACAAATGATCAGCCTGCCAAACATTAGTATTTGCATTTAGCAAAAAAGACAAATTGTCATCCATAATAAGTGGGAATAATAGTGCTTTATCATGATGACTATGGTGTCCATATTATCCTGGAATGTGAATGTCCTTATAGGTATAGATAAAAATGAAAGAGAATTCAGTTATATTAAGAAATGCAGGGTGCAAATAGCAATGCTGCATGAGACACATTTGAAAAAAATGAACATGCGAATTTGACAAAGAAAGGATTTCAGAATGGATATTCAACTGAATATGTGGGACACAGGAAAAGGGGAGTAATTGTACTAATTGCTAGTGGGGCTCCAATAGTGATAGATGAGAAAACAGAAAACAAAAGTGGTAGATTTGTGTAAGCAAGGAGCTACTGGCAAAGGAAGAGGATTACAATGGCATGTATTTATATTCCACCAATAACTGCTATTATGGAGCTTAAGAAATTTTTGGGAGAAATAATCAGCTTTTTTATAAGTGGGGACAGGAATTTGATTTGCAATAGTGAGGATGTATCCAGGGACCTAGAATGGACAATATAACAACAGAGGATAGATTATTTGGTGTAGAAGATGTGAATTCAGTAGTAGGAACTCTGACAATTTACATATTATTCTGCAAGTTACAATAACTGGGCTAGAATAGATAGAAATTGGGTCTATATATCAGAAGATTGAAACTCTAAAAGAGCGAACACTCTTTAACCGAACTCTAATACCCAAAAATACACAATATTAAACATACTGAACAGCGATTTTTTTCCCCAGGGAAAAAAAAATCACTTGGCTGTTGTCAGAACTTTGCCATTTTGTCCACTGTGGTGTGATCTCGGAGTTGGTATATTTAAGTAGCAGGTGTGCGGGGGGGGCACAGCCTCCCACTTTATTTTGTCTCTGGATTTTTTTTTTTTTGAGCAGCGATTTTTTCCCTGGGAAAAAAATTGCTGTTTCTTATGTTCGATATTGTGTGGTTTCCAGTATTAGCGTTCAATTAAAGAGCGTTTGCTCTTGTGGAGTTTCGATCTTCTGATATAGACCCTAGAAATTATATATCACAAGAACATGTGTATTTAATTAAAAGCTTCAACACTCATTCAATAACTATTTAATGCACCAATAAAAAAATATAATAAAAATCCAGGGTATTGAAGTGAAAATAAGACACTGTCTCTTTCTCAGAGGAATTTAAGGAATGAGTTGTGGAAATTACTTGAGAGTTATTAGGGAAGATAGAAATATTTTCAGAAGTTATAGCTAGTGACTAGGAGAAAATTAAAATGGAGTTTAAAAATAGGGTTGAAATAAAATGAGAGAGAGATGGTTAAAAAGTAATAGAAATTACTCAGGGGGGCTGACAAAGTTTGAAGTATTACAGAATAAGGGGAATCTCAAAACAAGAGGAGGAACCAAATGCAGAATGCTAAAGAGAAAATAAGGGAGCATCTGGATAATATGCATGAGTTTAGAAAGATTGCAGTTAAGTAACTATTTTTGATAACCCCAAAGCACAACACTTTTTAGCACAATGACATAGGCAACAGAAAGCTGAAATGGTTGTTGCCAAACTTAGGGAACCTATTACAAGAAAAATTACCATAACTCCTAAAGGAGTTTTAGAGATACTCCAGACATTTTATGAAAATGCCTATAAACCAGAGAAATGTGGAAATCAAGACAGAGTGCAAATTCAAATATTTATGGAAGACTTAATTATGCCAAGGTTAGAGGTAAACAAGGCTGAATAACTAACAGTTAAAACAGGACAGGAGATGATGAGATAAAAACAGTGATGTATAATCACCCTTCAGGAAAGTCTCCAGGAACAAATGGTATTCCTGTGGAAGTCTGAAAATTATGAGGGAAGAAAGTGATAAATATCTGAAATATTTTGTTTACAGTATTTTAAAAGTAGGAGAAGCACCAGCATCTTGGAAGAAAGCTATGGTGGCTGTGTTACCTAAAGATGGAACAGACCCTGTGATGCCTGTGCCTTGGCTCAACAGTCAAGGAACCTCAATCCTCACCACTAACACCAGTGAGGGGTGTCTCATATAGGAGGAAAGGATAACAAATACACACAGTAAAAATGCAATTTCCCTTAAGCGCACACAGAGATCACAGTCAGTCCAGGGCCGGTCGCTCCCTTGCTCTCCAGGTCCCCAATATGACTCCCACTGGCACAGTTATAGGGTCCAGATCTCAGCCAGCTAGGCAAGCTAAAACCTCCAGCACCCTCTCTGTCCAACCAGTGCTTTGTGTCCCTGCAAGTAGCTGACATGCACACACTTTGAGATAAGAGTTTATACATCCACATAGTCACTCCTGGGGAAGGCTGGCACAGGTTCTCCAGCTGTGCCCCTTTTACCCAGACTATACTGTAGAAATCACTGCTACCACCCAGCTAATATTTATCAGCTACTCAAAGACCCTTAAAAGGGTGTCCAATTATTACTGTGCAATATTATTATCCAATTGGTAGTTTAACTAAACAGACAAGGCTTATTAGAGTAACTTGGTACAGGATCACTATATACATGCAATGTACTCTAGAGCTTAAATTATCTCTACACAAAACGGCCACAGTTGAAAGTGTTTAAACTTATTTAATAATAAATACTAAAAACAAAAGGCAATACTTCTTACTACACAGTGCTAGTCAAGAGTTCAGAGATCACAGAGAAATACTTAAAATAATTCACTAGTACAGTTCTGACATCACAGAAAAACAGTCTAATCTTTCTAGTTTCTAGTTATTTCTAAGAGAAAACACAAATCTAAGATAAACTTACATATAGAGCAAAGGCAGAGTGCTGATGAGTTGGATGGTCAAGACAAAAATGCTTAATGCTCTCCGATTTTCTCTGTTTTTAAAATCAAATTCCTGGTTCACATTACAGCATTCTTCACACTTCCCTGGGTTCCCAGGCTAACAGGCTACATTCTTTAGTAAGCTCACACCAGGTCAGGAAGCAAAGCCATTAAGGACATTTATGCATGCAAATTCTGGCCTTAAAACAATAGCAAGAATTCCTTCATCTAGACCGGCCAGAGCCGTGTTTACATCAAAGGGTCACAACATGCTCTACTTTGTCAGTAGAGAGCACTGTTGTTACATTTTTTCCAGTTCCGCATGTAACACTATTTTTATCATTTAAGACAACAAGCCTGTGGTTTACATTAATATTTACAGATGACAGAATTATCTCCAAAATTCTATCTGGCTAGGCTGGCAGCCTTCATCTATCTTCACAGACCCTTCAGACCCAGCTTCATATAGAACCAGTTAAATTTTAAACCACAATTATAAAGTGTTTATGTCTATATTAGCTAAAGGAATAGCAAGGGTGTTTCTATAATTGATTAGTGTTGTTTTGTGGAAAAAATTTGACACCATTTATAGAACAATGATGATCCACGGGGAAGCAGAATGTAAGAAAATTCCTCTGTTGTCGGTGGGTCTTGATGCAGAGAAAACAATCAACAGAGTAAGCTGGGATTTTATAAGTAAGGAATTGGAAGCACTTGCATTCCCTGATACAATAATAAGGTTAATTAAAAGGATGCATGAAGGATCAGAGGCAAGAATTAAAGAGGGAAGGATCCTCTTAGATAAGCTGTATATGACCAGAGAAACCAGGCAGGCATGTCCTCTTTCCCTTTTCTGCCAAAGAAAATAATGGGGAAAAAAAGGCTGTTTTAGAATGTGGACTTAAATTCATTCCTACTGTTATGCCATGTATTCATGAGTTAAAGTGTGACATTTTTAGATTTATTAGGAAACTGCAGCTTAACGTATTGTTTAATGGTAAGATGGCTACTTTAGATTATGATTCAGATTATACTGATTTTGATTCAGATATGGATAGCTTTTATTCTTGTGTATCAGATGAAACACCTAATGCTTATTATGTATTTGATACTAGCATGATTTCTGCAAAAAGCAAGTTTGTTCCTATTTTTAACAATGAGAAGGTGTTACAATTGTACAAGATGTTAAAATTTTTCAGTGGAACAGGAAATGTATGAGTTTCTGGGGAATGTTAATAACATCATATATAATTTAACAAAAGCTGAATTGTCTGCTCTGGTAGCTCTCAGCAATAACAAGAATCTTATTTTTAAGCCCTCTGATAAGGGCAACAAACTTGTTATTATGGATGTAACCCAATATTTGGATATGTGCTATAGACACCTAAATGGTGACAATGTTTATCTGAAGGTCCCTTTTTCTGTGTACATGTCAGCTATTAGTAAGTATTTGGACCTGATTGGAAAGGGTGTAAGACTGGGATATATTTCCTCTGATGATGCTAAAAAGAAATTTGGTGTGGATGGTGCTGACATTGCATGTTTTTATTGTTTGCCCAAAATACACAAAAGTCTGTTGAACCCACCTGGATGCCCCATAGTAACAGGGACTAAATACTTTGCCCATAATATTGGATGTTTGTTACACCAGCTGTTATTACCTAAGGTGATGTTGCTACCGGCATATATTAAAGATGTCTTTGACTTTTTGAAGAAAATTAATAATGTGGAAATTAATAGAACATGTACTTTGTCACTGTGGATGTGCAAAGTTTATATGCAAATATTGCTCATACTTTTGGTATTGAAGCTATTAGGTTTTTTATGGGTGAATCTCCTGCCACAGAGTATATTTTGGAATTGTTAACTTTCTGCTTAGAAAAAATTTTTTTTTAATTTAATGGGGAAATTTATCAACAGAAACAATGCACAGCTATGGGGGCGGCATCTGCCCCTGCATATGATGCCAACCTGAGTATGGGGTTATTTGAACTGGAGTGTATATGCAGAGCATCATTTTATATACAGCATGTTAAATTCTATGCTCAATTTATTGATCTAATTTTTCTGTGTGATGGGGAGAAGAGAATGTGGATGAATTTATTGAGCATATACAGTACAATAGATTCAATCTGTCTTCTGATGGCATACAGAGGGGCAAAAAAGTGTCCTTTCTGGATGACAAATTGGATATTTCTGGGCCTAGAGGGTTACATACTACATAGAAAATTTGATAGAATTAACCAATATCTAAAAGCTTCCATTTGCCACCCCTACATACTATTGAAACCCTCCCCTACGGGGAAATGGTGCGGATTAGTAGGTTATGTAATGACCCTTTAGAACTTCAGGAGGAGATGCTGAGAACAAGCCTAATGTTTGAATCTAGGGGCTATAGTAGCTCGATTACTGACAGAGCAGTTACCCAAATCAAAAAGAGGAAGAGTGGCAATTACACCAGGTGCAAAAAAGTTGGTAATACATATGATGGAAGTCAGACTGAGATTTATTTTGAATCTACTTATAGTTGCTTTAGTGACATTCTAACAGGTTTAGTGAAATAATATTGTAAGTACATATAATGTAATGGAGATTATCAGTTATGGTTAACTGAGAAACTTAAATTCTCATTTAGGGTGGGGAAAAGTTTAAAAACTTTCTAGTGAAAGGTAAATTTATTATGCCTAATGTTAATGTATATAATTTGAGATCTAACTTTGGCACCTATGTATGTAATAGATGTAAGGCTTGCAAACATATTGTAAATAGTTTTGGGAATATTGGTGGACGTAGATTTGCAGTGAAAAGTTTTTTTCAAATATGATACCACTGGTATAATCTATGCCCTTAAATGTCCATGTAACAAATTTTATATTGGTCGGTCTCAGAGAGCGTTCAAAGTAAGATTTATTGAGCACATAAGAGCTATAGAAAACTTTAAAGAAACTAGTTCTGTGGCAGTTCATTTTCATCAAGCACATCAGGGTTCAATCGGTGAGTTTACAAGGCACCATTTTAGGAAAAGTGGATGGTAATAATTGTGAATTTACTGACACTTATTTTAAGGATAAACTTTTATATAAAATCACTTCATCAGAACAAAATTTACGAAAGTGCTTGACCTGATACTTGTTTTCTTGAATAAACTGTGGTTCTGTGTACCAGTGGTGTTCCTGGGCTGTAGATATTGGCGTCGGAGTGGTTATTTGGATTATTGGTTGTGTTTACCACTCTTACACCCTTTTGGAGTTTAATAGGTATTTTATACCCTAAGCAGACTTCATATACTTTTTCCTCAGCTAGACAGAAAATGCTGGAGGTGTGATGGAGAAAGGTTACTGGAAACATATATATTGGGAGTGTAATGAGTTGGCAAATTTTAAAAATTTCCTATGAAGTCCTCTGTCAGAAGTATTGGGTGAACAAATGGCTATAAGTAAGGAAATCATTATTTTGAGCTGGGATGCCAGATCTGAATTGTCTAGAACATAGTAAGGCCTTATCAAGTTTAATTCTGTTGGCTGCCAAAAAAGCAACTACTAGAAAATGGAAAGCAAAGTCTACATCAGCTGTATTTGAGCTATTCAGTATAAAAGAGATAAAGGAACAGGAAGAGGAATCTTTAAAAAAGGGAATGAGCAAATTACATAACAGTAAATGGTAACTGTGGGAACAATACATGCATAATAATGTTCAGGAGGAGGAGTGAGGTTTAAGAGACGTCAGGAAGCCAGCATTTTTTGTAATGTTGGACTGATGATAGTAGCAAAGCATGTATGTGATATATATTGTCACTTAAACGGAAAAATGATAAAATGGTTTGTTTTCTTTTCTGTTAATGTATGTTAGTCTATAATTTAATTTTAATAAAGATGTTTAAAAATCTTTTCCTCAGCTACACCTATTTGTTCACCCAATATTTTTAACAGAGTAGTCTTTATGGAATTTTTACAGTCTGCCAGCTCATTACACTCCCAAAACATTTGTTCCCATTTACCTCTTTCTTTCCCATCTATCTGAGGAAAAAATCTTGGGCATCTTCCTGTGGTATAAAAATAAATATGTAAACACTTCCAAACAAAAACCATAAATCTTTTAAAATTTGTTGCAGACTTTGGCACCATACATATGTCTTCCCATTGTTCTCTTGTAAATTGCTTTTTGAGTGTCTCTTAACAAAAAGTTATGTCTTACCATAATGTGGCATCTGTGTTCTCTTCCTTCATTCATCCTCACTACAAGGTCTCAGATCCAGCTTTGCCACATCCACAGACTTGGATCCTACTCTCAAGCTCCTCCCTCATACCCACAATGCCCTGCATCCACCCAACTAGCTCAGATTGAGTTTGCCAAACCAACCATGCCACAGTCATACATGAAGATCAATAGACGTGGCTCAGAGGACATAACCATCCTGAGGTCATCCAAGTTCCTCAAGAAGAAAGACAGGGAAATGGTTGAGTGGGAAAGTGAGGATGAATAAAGGAAGACAGCACAGATGCCAAGTTATGGTAAGAGATAACTTTTTAATCTGATGTCTCCTTCATTCACCGTCACTACAGGGTTAGAGTCCCCAGATAGGAGAACCTTGGGGGGCCCTCATGGAAGGACATGCCAGAGCACCATTGAGCTGAAAGAGGCCCTGCTCCTGGAAATGACATCTAACTTGTAGTGAGACACAAAAGTGTGATTATTAGGTCAAGTGGCTGCTGCAAAAATGTCAACAATAGAAATTCTGACACAGAAGGCTGAGGAGGTAGCCATGGTTCTGGTAGAGTGTGCCTTAAGAGATTTAGGTAATTTTCTAGAGGAATAAATGAAAGCGATACAATCTGAAATCCATTTTGCTAAGGTAATTTTTGATACCAGCAAAAAAGGTTACACGTTTTCATCCCTAGTACACATCATGGGACTTCCTCAGAACTAAAAACACAGTTACACACAACAGCTAGAATAGTAAAGGCAATTATCAAATACCCTAACTGAATAAAATGAACATATTGATTAAATAAAATTGGCTACTAAGATTAACCATCAAAATGCCTGAGCTTCAACAAACAGTTGATGCTAGTATACTCATTCAACCCTGGGTAAACATAGGCATTTAGCCTTAGTTGCCATTTTAATTCGCAGAGATCAAGATGTTCTGGTAATAGTTTACCCTAATTGTCAGGAATAATCTGCTGTATTGTTTGTCTTTTCGGCTTTTCCCGGTTAGGGGTCGCCACAGTGGAACTCCAGTCCGCTAATGATTGGCAGTAGATTTTTATGGTGCCGAGTTGCCAGCTCAATGCCCAACCTTCAGCGAAGGCAGGTCCATTCACGCATGTCTTTCGGAGGCCTCTCAACTGCGGGGAGGACATGCAGACTTCACACAGAAGGCACTCCAGAGAAAATCGAACAGAAGAACCTCTTGCTGTGAGGTAACAATGCTACTGCTGTACCACCACGGCTTCACAATCTGTAAATACTTGATGGAACACAATAGTCACAATTTTGTTTTTTTTTTAGCAATCTGCTGTATTGCTAAAAAACAAAATTGTGACTATTGTGTTCCATCGAGTATTTACTTAAGGCATTTGTCTGCTTGCCTTTTTTGATATCTGCCAAATGTTCGTACATTCTGTCATGTAATCTCCTAGATATTTTTTCTACATAAAAAATGGACATTCCAAACACTTTGCTAAGTAAATCACATTTTTAGATAAAAAATTGAAATGTCCATGTATGGACAGATGAAAACCCAATAACCTAAAAGATGCACCTGTGGTTAAAATGTGTGGACACTGCTTACACATTCCACATTTTTGTTTATTTTGAGGGACAATATTTTAAACAGATGGTTGGTGTAGTTATGGGGGCAGCATGTACCCCCAATTATGCTAATTTTATGATGTCCCATTGGGAGTTTGAATTTATTGTGAAAAGCTTATATTATAGATATATTTCTTTTTAAACTAGGTTTTTGGATGATTTATTCCTAATTTGGATGGATCTGAAGCAGTATTAGCTGAATTTGTGGAATATATTAATCATTTTACAGCATTTCTTAGATTTACCCATACTGTTGGCAAATAAAAGATTATGTATTTGGATATAGAGTTGTTTGTTAACCCTGACGATGGGAAAATTGGTTCAAGAATTTATAGAAAGCCTACCTTTTCAAATTCGTATCTGGATTATAGTAGCTGCCATCCACAGTATCTGAAAAGATCTGTGGTAAGAGGACATTTGGTGCGGGCAGCATGCATGGTATCTGGTGACGATTTTTTGCATGAAATTGAGTTTATTTTGGATATGTTTAGGAAAAGGGGTTACCCTGATACTCTGCTATCCAATGTTATCAATGACGTAATAAGTAAGAGACAAACTGGAGCTTCTAAACCAATTTTAAATCACCAGTTAGATGATGGTGTTGATTATGGTAACGAGCCGGATAACAAAATGACATCTAAGAAAGGAGGTTTTCATTTATCACAGTGTTCAACAAAGATAGTTCTACTATAGTAAATATCCTGAACAAAAAGTGGAACTTTTTTTGCTTTAGATTTCACTGTAAAAGGTTTAATGGGGAACAAACCAAATATAGTGTTTAAGAAGGCTAGATCACCTAAAAAATTTATTGGAAGAATAAAATCATCAGAAATGGGTAACAATAGAATCTGTGGTAATTATAAATGCAGATTGTGTAAGCAGTGCCCACACATTATAACCACAGGTGCATCTTTTAGGTTATTGGATTTTCATCTGTCCATACATGGACATTTCAATTGTTTATCTAAAAATATGGTTTACTTAGCAAAGTGTTTGGAATGTCCGTTTTTCTTTTACGTAGGAAAAACATCCAAGAGATTACATGACAGAATGTATGAACATTTGGCAGATATCAAAAAAGGCAAGCAAATGCCTTAAGTAAACACTTGATGGAGCACAATAGTCGCAATTTTGTTTTTTTAGTAATACAGCAGATTATTCCCGACAATTAGGGTAAACTATTGCCAGAACATTTTGATCTCTGTGAATTAAAATGGCAACTAAGGCTAAATGCCTGTTTACCCAGGGTTGAATGAATATACTGGCATCAACTGTTTGTTGAAGCTCAGGCATTTTGATGGTTAATTTTAGTAGCCAATTTTATTTAATATGTTAATTTTATTCAATTAGGGTATTTGATAATTAAGCAATAACCCATGCCTGGGTGTGGGTAATGCTGGATTGACCCACGGTTGGTGTGGTTTGGTCATGAGGGCAAAGTCCGAGTGGCCAAAGACAACCGTGGGTAAATCCAGCATTACCCACACCCAGAAGTGGGTTATTGCTTATTATACAATAACATTATTTAAGAAAAAAAAATACTTTTCTTAAATGGCATTGTATAATGCCTCCTTGCTGCCCCCGCAGCTGTCCAGTATTCTGCAGCAGTTCTGATGTACTGCGCATGTGTATGGTTACGCAGTACATCAGAGCTGTGTGTGGAAGCAATGGAGAAAGGAAGATCTCTGTTGCTTTTTAAAAGGTGTCTCGCGATGTTAAAAGAGTTTAACATAGTGAGATAGCTTTAAAAAAAGCAACAGGGAAAGGAAGATCTCAGTTGCTTTTTTTAAGCTATCTCGCTATGTTAAACTCATTTAACATAGCGAGATAAGAGCAACGGAGCTCTTCCATTGTTCATTGCTGTCCAACACCAAAAAAAAAAAGACTCATACTAACGGAAAAAGTCCGGGCGACCGGACCTTTTTCTATTAGTATAAGTCTGACTTACAAAGGGCACGCTGACTAATCAGTGTGCACGTTTTGGAATATTAATGGGGGGGGGGGGTCGTTGTATAGTTGCCTTTACTATTTTAGCTGTTGTGTGTAATTGTGTTTTTAGTTCTACGGAAATCCCATGATGTATACTAGGGATGAAAACACAACTTTTTTTTGCTAGATTTAATAAACAAGTAGTTGTTCTCCACTGCTTTATTTCTCTATTAGTTTTGGTTCTTTGGTTTCTTGTCATGTAATTTTGATACCACCTATCCAAGCCTATTCAGGGAAAAGACTATAAAAAACTGATCAGAATTTCTGTTGTTTTGTTCTGTGCAGATAAAAATGGAGCTGTCTCTGCACGTCTAAGAGATGAAGGACATACTCCCCTTTGTTAGAAAAATTGAGAAGAATTCTGGTAGTTGTATAGACTGATATTGCTTTTTGTAGCTACCTTAGGCATAAAGGATGAGTTGGTATGTCTCTATGGAACAAGATATAAGGAGGTTTAGAAGATAGGGCCTGAAGCTCAGAAATCCTCTTGGCAGAAGCAATCACCATCAAGATAGCCATTTTCCAGGACAGAAACGTTAAGCTACAAGTAGCCGCAGGTTCAAAGGAGCCTTGTATCAATGCCTGAAGTACTAAAGTATGATCCCAAGGAGGAGAAGGATCCGTCATGGAAGCCTTAGTATGAAAATGCCTTTCATGAAGGATTTACAGAATCTGAACATAAACAAGTAACATGTCTGATTTGCTGTATGAATATTAGAAATACCAGCTAACTGTAACTTAATAGTGGAAAAGCTAGCACTGTCATTAGAGTACTGAGGAATAGTAACACATCTGATAGAGGAGCTGAAAAGGGGTCAATGTTCCTGTTAGTGGCCCAACAAACAAGCCTCTTCTACTTGGTATTGTGGAAGCCTTCTGTGAAGCTAAAAGAATTTTTCAGACCAGGAACTGAAGCCTGGACTGTCTAATTGTAGTTGGAAGTAGAGAAACCAAGTGGTCACTTTCATGGTTCAAAGGTTGGGGTGTTGCAACCCTGATAGGTGAGAAAGGAGATCCTGAGTGGGTTCCAATATCCATGGAGGATACTTAAGATGAGACCAAAGAAAGGGGAACCACACTTGGTGAGGCTAGAAGGGGGCGATGAGGATGACTGAGTTCTTCAATCTGCTTGCCTTTTGAAGAAAGTTGGGGATGAGAGGGAGAGAAGAGTAAGCATACAGGAGGCCCGGGGACCAATCGTGGACCACAGCATCCCTCAAGGACTTCCCTGGAGGGGACATCAGGGTGAAGAAAGTACAGTTTTGTACCTACCATAAATGTAGATGTCCGATAGATATGCAACTGCAGTCCTTACATATGGGTTGTCCTGCCTCAGGCAGCCCTTCGGTCGGCCGGATTCCAAAGTCTGGGTCCGGCGTCGGCTGATGTCGCCTCTTCCCCGACGTCAGAGCGGCTGGGGTATAAAAGCATCAGTCGACGCCATCTTCTTCAGTGTTTCTTGCCCCAGATGCCAGGTGCCCTCCAAGGAAGGCTAAATTTAGTGAATGGATAAAAATTCCAGACATGCAAAACAGTAATAAACAGATACACCATAACAGATATCCCCAGCTAATATGAAAAGGGGAGTGGACCTAAAAAGAGAATTACAGAGGGTAGGAGGGAGGGAAAACCCGACTGCAGTTGCATATCTATCGGACATCTACATTTATGGTAGGTACAAAACTGTACTATGTCCTTCAAGAATGCAACTGCAGTCCTTACATATGGGTTGAATACCATAGCCAAGCTGGGGTGGTAGGATCTAAGATAAGGATGGTGTAGCTAAAATGCCCTGCAGGACTGCAGAAGCAAAGCCTGCTCGGGATCTGGAATATAAAGGCAGGTTGTAATGTTTGGAAAATGTATGCACAGAGCTCCATGTAGCAGCTTCTAGAATGTCCTTTGTAGCCACCCCTCTTAGAAAAGCTGTGGAGGTGGCTGTCGCTCTGGTGGAGTGTGGCCTGATATTGGCTGGCACACCTTTTCCATGGAAAGAGTAGCAGAATCTGATGCAGTTTCCAATCCATTTTGAAATTGTTTGTTTGGAAATTGCCTTTCCTTGTACTCCAGCAGCGTAAGCTACAAATAACTGGTCAGACTTTCTGTTGGCCTTTGTTCTGTCCAAGTAGTAGCGCAATTGCCTGTGTATGTCCAAAGTGTGCTGAAGCTTTTCTCCTTTATTTTGAGGATTGGGAAAGAAAGTAGGCAGGTGAATTGCTTGATTTAGAGAAACCCTGGATATCACTTTTGGCATGAATGAAGGATTGGTTCTTAAAGAGACTCTGTCCTGATGGAAAATGAGAAATGGAGGTACTGCCATGAGGGCCTGTATTTCCGAAACTCTTCTTGCTGAAGTAATTGCCAACAGGAAAACTGTTTTCCAGGAGAGAAATTGCAATTCTGAAGATGCTGCTGGCTCAAAAGGAGGAAGAGTTAATTTTTCCAAGACGAAGTTGAGGTCCCATGCAGGTACTGGTAGTTTTCTTGGAGGTTTAATATTCTTTATCCCTCTTAGAAACTGTCTTAGCAAAGGATGTGAAAACACAGGTGGATCACAGTTGTATTTTGCTGAAATTGCTGAAGCGTGTATTTTTATGGAAGAATATGAAAGGCCATTGTGAAGCATTTCTGCCAAGTATTCTAGTATCTGTGGGATGCTCATTACTGATGCATCCTGACCCTTGTTGGCATTCCAGATGTTGAATCTCTTCCATTTGGCTGAATAAGTTTTTCTGGTGGAAGGTCTGCATGCTTCCAGTAAGATCTCTTGAACTTTTTTGGAGAGAGAGATATGGGGAGAAGTCATAGAACTCTCCAAGCTGTCAGTTGCAATGTTTGCAGGTTGGGATGAACAGTCCTGTAATTGTGCTGAGTTATAAGCAGAGGCCATTGAGGCAGGAGCCATGGCTTGGTGTGAGTTATGCTCCTTAGTAATGGATACCAGTGCTGTCTTGGCCAGTCTGGAGCTATCAAAATGCCTTTCGGTTGTTCTGCTTTGATCTTCAGTAACACCTTGGTCATTAATGGTAGAGGTGGAAATGCATAGATTGTTAGAGAATTCCAGCTGAAGGAGAGAGCATCCATTCTCTAGGCTTGAGGATGGTGTGTCCTTAAGCAGAACTTCTTCAGATGATGATTAAGGTGTGAGGAAAATACATCTATGTCCGGCCTTCCCCATGCATGAGTTATTTGTGAAAAAATGTCTGGATGCAACATCCATTCGTGCGGGTCCATAATGTTTCTGCTTAGACTGTCCGCCAGAACATTGTCCTTGCCTGGGACAAACTGGGATTGCAACTGTATGTTCAGTTTCAGGGACTTTTCCCAAAGAGTCATTGTTAGTCTGCAGAGGGGGTAAGAATGGGTACCTCCTTGTTTGTTTATGTACCACATAACAGTGGTGTTGTCTGTCTTTATTAGCAGATGGCCTTGCTGAAGAAATTTTCCGAAGGCCTCGATTGCATGAATCACCGCCAACATCTCTTTTTGATTGATGTGCAGATGCAATTCTCGGGGAGTCCATTGCCCTTGAATGCATCTGCCCTCCATGTGTGTCCCCCATCCATGATCTGAGGCGCCTGATGTAATGGTTTGGCTTGCTTGAGGTTTGTTGAAAGACATGCCTTTGTTTAGCTGGCTTGCTTGTGCCCACCACAAAAATTCCTTTTGTAGACATGGAATGAGTGGAATAATTGCTTCCAAGTTGTGGCTGTGTTGAGACCATAAACTTTTTAGGTACCATTGTAGTTTTCTCGTGTAGTCTTGCCAGTGGAATCAGAAGAATGCAAGATGCCATGAAACCCAGGGCCTGCAGGATTTTCCTTGCAGTCATCTGGGTGTGCTTTGCTAGGCTTTTGAAGTAATCTGGTAATTGCTCTTGTTTTTCTTCTGTGAGGAAAGCCATTTGTGAGTTTGTGTCCAGTTTGGCTCCTAGAAAAATTATTTGTTGGGATGGCAGTAGTCTTGATTTTTGAATGTTGACTGTGTATCCCAAAGCCTGTAGTAAGTGAATGACATAGTCCAAGTGTCTTATCAAGGCTTGCTTGCTGTCCGCTTGTATAAGGCAGTCGTCCAGGTAAGGATATATTTGTATCCCCTGAAGTCTGCAATGTGCAATTACTGATGCCAGGCATTTCGTGAATACTCTGGGTGTAGTAGATAAGCCAAAAGGCAATGCTGAGAATTGATAATGGTCTGACCCTGCAAGAAATCTGAGGTATCTTCTGCAGCTGTGTCTGATTGGGACATGCAGGTATGCCTCCTTGAGGTCCAGAGTAACCAGCCAAGACCCCTTGCCCAGCATGGGAAGAAGTTGCTGTAACATCAGCATTTTGAATTTTGGCACAATGAGAAAAGTGTTTAGAGTGGACAAGTCCAGTATAGGCCTCCATTGCTTTTCTTTTCTTGGAACAAGGAACAGTCTTGAGTAGAATCCCTGACCTTGTTCCTGAGGAGGAACCTTTTCTATTGCTTTGATCTGTAGTAGCTTTGAAACTTGTATGAGTGCCTCTGCCCTTTGATTTTGTGTCAGGTTTGGCATGCCTTGTCTTGTTGGTAAGGTATGGAAGTGGAACCTGTAACCCTTGTCTATTATGTCCAAAATCCATTTGTCCTTTGTAAAAATGTGCCAATTTTTTGAAAATATAGATAATTTTCCGCCCAAAGGTGCTTCTCTTTGAGCCTTGGTCGGCGGTGTCAAAGTCAAGTCATTGTGATTGTCCCTGCGGAGCAGTAGAAGTTCCTGCGCCACTTCTCTGATTAGTCGGTTGCCATTGGCGGCCCCTGTAGGAGCCTCGGTATTGCCCTCTACCTCGAGCACGCCTGTTTTTTCCCCTTTGGAACTTGTCAGTGTCTGGAAAGGACTAATTCTTCGAAGGCCAATTCCTACTGAACCTTGGTGGTTGAACCTGGAGGAAATCTTTGACTGTTTGTACTGATTTAGCCTTTTCCTCAATTGATTTCAACACACCCTGTGCATTAGCACCAAATAGCTTGTCTTTTTCCAGAGGTGCATCTAGAAGCTTTACTTTAACATGATCTGGTAATGTCTGTTCTTTCAACCAAGCATGTCTACGTATGATGGCCCCTGTCATAGCTGCCCTACATGAAGCTTCCAATGCATCATAACCACACTGAAGAAAATGATTGCTAACCTGCTGAGTATTCTGAACCAAATCCTGCAAGGCCTTTCTATCTAAAGGCTCAGGAGAGGCTAACTTTTTTCTGCAAATCATCCATCAAGAAATCCTGATACTGAAACATATGAAAAAGGCAGTTAAGTGCCCTCATGGCAAGGGTGGATGAGGTATAAACATTTTTACCCCACCTCTCCAGGGACCTAGATTCCCTGTCTGCGGGCAAAGGATTTTTGGCCGTGGAAGTGGCCACTCCTTTGGGCCCCTGAGAAATAGTTTCTAGATCAACAGAGTGGGCCTTAAAGAGATGTTTATGAGTTTCAGGAACCCTGTAATATCTGTCTGGCTTGAGAGGAGCAGGAGGGAGAAAATCAGGAGAAGTACTGGAGTCTGCGAACACATCATCCAATACCTCTGACACAGGGGGTATAGCTAAAGGCCTGTGCTGGGGTAACTTAAGGAAGGTCCGAGGCCTTTTCCTGGAGTCGGAGAAATCCTAGCCCTGCCACTGAAAATGCTCTCTCATGGAATGGAGAATTTCCCCGAAAGAAATATCCTCAAGAGGAGAGGCAGAGGGAATGGATTCATCAGCATCAGAATCCTGGTAGGCCGGGAAGGATTCTTCCTGGGAGTCTGAAAGGCCTGACTCACCAGAGGCTTCATCTGAGGAAAGGGTATCTGCCTGCTCAATCCTAGGCCTTTTGCTTGAAGGCAGCTGAGAACCTCTGTCTGGATGAGCCTGAGAGCCCCTGATTAAAGAAATTAGATCTGCAGCTAAAGTCATGATCTGTTTATCAGAAGTGGGACCCTGTAAAAAAGATTTAGGAGGGTGAGACTTAATCTGGCTGGCAGCCTTAGCACGTGTGTAGGCCTTGATAGACATAGACACAGGAGGCCTAGCTGCCCCACGTGCTGGAGTAACTTTGTCCACCGGTATGGTGTCAGGCAAATCTTGGGCTTCGGTTTCAGGAGGAAATCAACAACCGGCACCGGGGTAGCCTCCGGGACCGAAGTGTGCGGTAAAGCAGTGTCGTCGGCCTGGAGCGGTAGAATTACCGCCTCCGAAGAGACCGATGCACTCACGGTAGGCTTTAGCGTGGTGTCTGTGGAAGTCGCGGGCCGCGAATGTCGGTCCCGGTCCTTCCGTTTTTTAGAAATATGTGCTGTCGGTTGTTCCGACGGCATGATATAGGAGTAATTTTCCCCAAAAAAGTCTTCAGCAAATTCTGCCTGGCGCCTAAGTGTGCGCTTATTAAAGCAAGCACAGGCAGCAGGCGACGTGGTCTGGGCCGAGGCAGGGAAGGCAGTAAGAATGGAAGTCCTTATGAGGTATTTGTTTACCACAAGACAAGCAATTATTAACTTTTGCAGTTTTATCTGACATCGGCTGAGGCAAGAAAAGGTTCCCCAACGGGGTACTTAGCTTTTTGATGACTTCAGATCTGAAAACACAGGAGCTGGCCGACCGGCACTTGCGAACTGCTTCTGCTTCGGGCACCGCGCGGCAAGAAAGACTGAAGAAGATGGCGTCGACTGATGCTTTTATACCCCAGACGCTCTGACATCGGGGAAGAGGCGACATCAGCCGACGCCGGACCCAGACTTTGGAATCCGGCCAACCGAAGGGCTGCCTGAGGCAGGACAACCCATATGTAAGGACTGCAGTTGCATTCTTGAAGGACATCTTACTGCACTTGTTGAGTGGGGAAGCAAAGAGGTTGCAGCAAGGTTGACCCCAACTGCTGAAGATCATGTTCGCTACTGACTGGTTGAAGGACCACTTGTGTGGAATCAGAAGCAACCTGCTGAGTCTGTCTGCCAAATCATTTCTTTTCCTAGGAATATCTGTTGCAACCAGAACGCAGTCTGAAGAGATCGCCAACTCCCAGACTCTCATGGCCTGCCTACATATTGGGTAAGAACAAGTTCTTCCTTGCTTGTTGATGTACCAGACAATTGACATGTTGTAGGTGTGTACTGCAATAGTCCCCAGAGGAAGAACATCCTGAAAGACTTGCAATGTTAGGAAGACAACTCTCGTCTCTAGGACGTTAATTTGCAACTTGGTCTCATGAGGTGACCACATGCCTTGGACCATCTTCCCATTGTACTGCTCCCCACATGAACTGGGAAGTATTCGTGGTCACGGTCGCTATCAGGGGGTTGTTCAAAAATGGTCTGCTGAGGATAATGTTGTCTGACTGAATTCACCAATTGACATGATGCCTGCAGGTAGGAGTAAGCAGGATGCGACAGGACAGAGGCTGAGACAGAATAGACCACTGATTGGCTAGAGACCACTGTAGAATACACATGAAAAACCTGGCTAGGGGAACTAACAGGATGGCTGCAGACAGAGATCCCAGAACCTGCAAAATCAAATGAGTTGTGGGGGCTTGTCGTGCTAATAGCTGTTACACCTGATTCCTCAGAATGGTTACACAGTGTGGAGGGAGAGAAGCTATCTGATTCCTTGTGTTGAATTGTGCACCTATGAACTCCAAATTCTCTACTGGAAGGAAGTTGGACTTGCTCATGTTTATGGTGATACCTAGTGAAGGTGCTAACTGGAGTAAGTAGTCCCTGGCTTGGATCAGTCGATGCTTCATGGAAGTGGTCTGGAGCCAGTCGCCCAAATTTGGAAACACTTGAAATCCTTTAAGCCTCAGGTGAGCAGCTGCCATTGCCATGCATTTAGTGAACACCCAGGGGACTGTGGTGAGACCAAAGAGCAGTGCTCTGAACTACTAGTGACTGTCTCCCAGCTGGAAGCGCAGATACCTCCTGGAGTGCCTGTCTATTTTGGTGTGATAGTACCTGTCCTTCAGATCTATGGAGCACATCCACTCATCCTTGTGCAACAGCGGCAGAATGGACTGAGCCATAACCATTCGTAACCTCGCTTTCTTGACACATTCATTTAAATTGCCGAGATCCAGACTTGGTCTTAGGTCCCCTTTCTTTTTTGGCACTAAAAAGATGCGCGAGTAGGTTCCAAATCCTCTTTGGTCAGTTAGGACCTACAGGATGACTATCTTTTGCAACAGCTGATGGACATCCTATACTGCCTGCTGCCATTGACTGGGTGGCATGTCAGGAAGGGTTTTGGACTGTGAAGGTGGAAGGGAAAAGAGAATAGAGTAGCTTCTAGATATTACGCTTAGCACCCAACAGTTTTGAGTTAATTAGGTCCAGGCTTCAGGGTGCAAAGCTAATCGTCCCCGACTGCCTTCAGAGTCAGACAGTCAGACAGCACTTCAGGAGCACTGGTAGGGCTTATCAGAAGGAGGTTCCCTAAAGCCCTGGTTCTGTGGTCCCCCTCTGCCTCTGAGGTGGTATCTACCATCAGACCCTCCTCCTCTGCCTCTAGAAGAGGGTTTCCCACGTGAGTACTGGAAAGACCCTTGAGATTTGCAAAACTACAGTTTCTTACCCCCATGCTGGTTCCTGGAGTAGGACCTCTGAAGGGTAGAAAATGAGAAGTTATGTACCTACCATAACGTTCCATGTTAGTTGTCTTCTCTCACCTTCTTTCTTGCTTGACGGGTTCGGAGCTGATCCTCGGCTCCGACTTGGCACTTTGCTAAGCTCGAAAGTCACTTTTACCAGCTCGAGGCAGCCCCATATCCCATGATGCAAGGCGGTAAGTACCCAGATCTCGTTTTTTGTCTATAGGCAATAACACCTAGCATAAAAAACTTCCCAAAAGGAAGAAAGAAAGGCAGAAAAAAGCCTGAAGGATGGGTTAGGAAGACCAGAACTGTATGGTCTTAAGAAGCATTCTTCCATGTAGGGAGAAAAAAGGTCTGTCCAGGCCAGGGGGAAGGAGGGAGGGTCGCAAGAAAGAAGGCAAGAGAAGACAACTAACATGAAACGTTATGGTAGGTACATAACTTCTCAATGTTAAGTTGTCAATCTCGCCTTCATTCTTGCTTGACGTGACCGCGTCCCTAGAACCTCTATCCTGGGTGGCTCAATGGAACAGACTCTTGAGAACTGTAGAGCCAAAACTGGCTCTATCCCTGGAGGCCAAATCCAATTTGTAGTGAGAAACAAAGGTATGAGGAGTGGCCCAAGTGGCTGCTGCACAAATAGTGTCTAACGGAAGTCTAGCCTGAAAGGCTGTGGAAGTGGCTAAGCTTCTAGTTGAATGCGCTTTAGGTTTCGAGCACAGCTGTTTTCCCCTGAGCTGATAGATTTCAGAGATGACAGAAGAAAGCCATCTAGATAAGGTCACTTTTGAGACAGGAAGGCCTTTTTTGTTATCAGCATAAGAAATAAAGAGCTGATCGGATTTCCTGAATTGTTTTGTTCTGTCCAAATAATATCTGAGTTGGCGGTGAACATCAAGATAATGTAATTTTGTTCGATCTGTTTGAGTAATTTGGGAAAAATACAGGAAGGTCAATAGACTGATTCAAATTACTCTTTGAGGCGACCTTAGGCAAAAGGTCGGATTAGTTCTCAAGGATACCCTGTCTTTGTGGAAGACCAAATAAGGGGGACGAACAGAGAGAGCATGAAGTTCAGACACTCTCCTAGCCGAGGTAATAGCAACCAGGAAGAGTGTTTTCCATGAAAGAAATTTCAGGGACATGAAACAGCTGGCTCGAAGGGAGGAAGAATCAAGGATGTCAGCACTAAATTTAGGTCCCATTGAGGAGGAGGACTCCTGACTGGAGGTTTCAGGAGAAAGATTCCTTTTAAGAAGGCTCTACAAAGCCTGTGGGACATAATGTTGTGATCTGCGAACCCGACATGAAAGTTCGAGATAGCAGCCAACTGAACTTTGACCGTGGAAGAAGAAGAGCCCGCGTGAAAGATTTCCGCTAAGAAATCCAAAACTGCTTGAACTGGAGCAGTAAAAGGATCAATATTTTTAGCTTTTGCCCAACAAGAAAAGCGTTTCCATTTGCTGGTATAAATCCTTCTAGTAGAGGATTTTAGGGAAGCCACTATGATATCCCTAACAGGATTAGAGATCATAGGAAGCCTGGCTAAGGAAGGAAGTGGAGCAACCATGCTGTGAGATTGAGAGAAGGGATAGACCGGTGCAGCTGACCCGACTGGTGAATCAGAAGGTCTGGTACTGGGTCCAGATGCCACGGCTGCACCAAAAGGTGACGATGGAGGAACGGAAACCAAATTTGTCGAGGCCAATAGGGAGCAATGAGAATCATTTTGGCTCTCAAAACGGTGGTTTTCTGGAGAACTTGTGGAATCAGTGGAAAGGCAGGAAAGGCATAAAGAAGTCCCTGGGGCCAATCCTGGGTTAGAGCATCTCTGGGGGGATGGCCTGGCAGTGGGAAGAGAGAAAAGAAGTCTGGGCATTTGCTGTTTTGGGGAGTAGCAAAAAGATCGCAACATGGGCGGCCCCATTCTAGAAAAATCTCCTCCACTATAGATTGTTTGAGAGACCACTCGTGAGGCATGAGAATAGCTCTGCTCAATCTGTCCGCTAGAATGTTGGTTTTCCCAGGGATATGCGTTGCTACCAGAAACCGATGAGAGGAGATCGCCTATTGCCAAAGTCTGAGAGCTTCTCGACACAAGGGGTAGGACTTGGTTCCGCCCTGTTTGTTGATATACCATACTACAGACATGTTGTCTGTGTGAACTGCAATTGTTCCCAAGGGAAGAAAGTCGTTGAGGGCTTGCAACGTTAAAAGCACTGCTCTCATCTCTAGGACATTTATGTACAGGTGGTATTCGAACGGTTGCCACGTCCCATGAACCATCCTGCCCTGATAATGACCCCCCTACCCGATCAGGGAGGCGTCCGTAGTGACAGTGGCTACCGGGGCCGGGGGTACAAAGGGTCTGCCTTGGTGAATCTGGGGAGAAGTAATCCACCATGAAAGATGATTCTTGCAAATTTGTGTCACCAGGATTTGGTGACGCATTGGAAGTTGTTGGTACGACCACTGAGTGAACAACATCCACTGAAGTAGACGCATGTAGAAGCGGGCCAGGGGAAGAAGGGTAATGGCCACAGCCATGAGGCCCAACACCTTCAGAACCATTCTGGCTTGCACCTTTTTGCTGGCAAGGATGATCCTCACGTGACTTTGTATATCTGAGATTCTTTGGTCTGTGAGGGTTGCTGACATCCGAACAGTGTTTAAGTTTGCACCTATGAAGGTAATAGACTGGCAGGGCAATAAGGAGGATTTTTCGTAGTTGATCGAAATTCCCAAATGAGTGCAGAGATTTAGTGTGTAATCCCTGGCTTGAAGAAGTTGATGCCTGGTGGTGGCTGAAAGGAGCCAGTCATCGAGATACGGAAACACCTGGAATCCTTGACGTCTCAGGTGAGCCGTGACCACTGCCATACATTTGGTGAACACTCTGGGGGCTGTAGTGAGACCAAAGGGCAGGGCTCTGAATTGGAAATGACTGGACCCTAGCCGAAAGCGGAGAAACCTTCTGGAGCGTCTGTGAATTTTTATGTGATAGTACGCGTCCTGAAGATCTATTGAGCACATCCAGTTGTCCTTCTCTAGGAAGGGCAAAATTGACTGAAGTGTGACCATTCGAAATCTTGTCTTTCTCACAGACTTGTTGAGTCTGCTGAGATCCAAAATTGGTCTCCTGTCTCCCGTCTTTTTGGGGACCAAAAAGAATCTTGAGTAGATTCCGGGCTCTGAATGGTCTGTTGTAACTGGCTGAATGGCTCTTTTTTGTAGAAGCTTTAATACTTCTAACTCTGCAATTTCCCTTAGACCGGGTGGTACATCTGGAAGGGAATTTGTGTGAGAGAAGGGACTTTCCTCGAAAGGAATTTTGTAACCCTCGGATATAATCAACTGTACCCATCTGTCTTGAGTGAGGGAACGCCAGGCTTCTGGGTACAGCGATAGTCTTCCCCCGACTGCCTCCAAGGATGGACAGTCGGGCAACATCTCAGGGATGCTGGAAGGGCTTGTCAGAGAGAGGCTCTCTGCTTCCCTGGTTCTGTGGACCCCCTCTGCCTCTAGAGCGGCGTCTGTTGTTATTACCCCCTCTGCCTCTAGGGGTAAACTGACCACATGTGTCCGGCATGACTCCTTGGGATTTGTGGAACCACATCTTTCCACCCTTCTGTCCTTTGAGGTAAGGTCTAGAAGGGGTGGAAAAACGGACCCCTACGGCAGAAAGAGTCTTGCCGTCCTGTTCACACCTGGTCAATGTATCCTTCACTTGAGGGCCAAACAAAGCTGACCCATCAAAGGGAGAGTTTGTGAAGGACGCCTTAAAGGGATCTGCAAAATTACAGAGTCGCATCCAGGATTGACGTCTAAGAGCCACCCCTGTACCTGCGGCTCTACTCGCTCCATCTGCTGCATATGATATCAGTCGCATGGAGGAGTTAGCTATAGAATTAAGAATTCCTAGCTGAGAAGCAATTTTCTCTTGAGCCCCTGCAGCCGTAGGATCCTGTACTACTTCACCTAGTTCCTTAAGGATGTCCCTTTGGAGTCTGGTGAAGTGACATAAGTAGTTCAGCGAGCGCATAGCAAAGGTCGCTGAAGAGAAAATCCGCTTACCATACCTATCCATGGTCCTAGAATCCTTGTTAGGAGGATTGACTGGTACGGAAGGATCTGCAAGTTCCTTCTTAGTGGCAGCCGCCACCACCATGGCATCAACAGGGACACCTTTCGTAAGGAATTGCTTTTCCGAAGGGGCAGTAATAAATTTAGACGGCCTCCTAGGAACTGGCTCTACAGAGTCAGGAGCAGCCCAAGCCTTTCGAGCAATAACCTCCATAAGGGGGTCGAAAGGCGGAGACACCCAGGAGGTGGAGGGCCGAGATCCAAATGCCTCTAGGTATACCGACTCATCCTCAGAGGGATTTGTGGAGGGCCAGTTTCCCCTCTGTTTTAGGAGTTCTAGGATGTCTGAAAAGGAGACATCCTCAGAGGGGATCTTGGGATCCCTCCGACTCATCTAAGTCGGTACCTGAAGTGATAGACTCAGGGGAGTCTAGGTGTTTCCTCTTACAAGTCCTCTTGCGCGGAGGATCTCCTGACTGATCAGGAGAATCCTCGGAAGAGGGGGTTATTCCCAGTGGGGAAACCTGAGGCGGTGGATCTCTGGGTCCAGGAGCAAGAGAGATGGAAGAGATATCGACAGGCACTGTAGAGGGAGGAGCTAAGGGAATGGACTGCTGGCTGAGCCCAGTGGCCAGCACACTCTTCATCACCTCGCCGGGCCCCCTCCCAGGGAGGTCCGAGAGAACCCATTCCGAAGAAACTGGGACTCCAGGGCCCACTGAAAGGGAAGGCTCCGAGGCAGATGTCGGAGCCGAGCTCACCAAGGCCGAGGCTCCAAGGGGAAGAGCGGGGTCGGACAAGGGTCTGATGCCACTCACCCCCTCGGAGGAGACCAGGAAGCCCGACCACCGAATCCCTCCAAGGAAGGTCTCGAAGAGGAGATAAGAGTAGATGCCGAGGGTGCAGAAGGGGGGGTATCCGCCCCTCAGCCATAGCAGTAACTATCCCCGAAGACTCCAGCTCCAAACTCTGAGGTAGAGTTGAAGGAGGAACTTGAAGAGGGTGTGGACTAATAGTCGTCTGTTGAGACGGACTATGCAGCATCTGGGCCAGTGCCTGTGATTTCAATAATCTACTTACCACCCTCTCTAAATCATGGTCTGAAAGCCTGGACGACCTAGATGATTGGCTCCGATGGCTCCGCTCCGAGAGGAGAGGTGAGGCCGGAGCTGAGAGTATCGGTTCCAAGGAAGGGGACCTGGACCTCTTCCTCGAAGGAACCATCGGAGCTGAAGAAACCATAGATCCAGACGGAGCCGAGGACTTTTCGGCTCCGAATGAAAGTCTCGATGCATCGGCTCCAGCCGGAGCTGATACAGACGTAACAGTAACGGTGTCGGAGCCGGTCGGCGCCGACACCGAAGCCTGAGCCACATGGTGGTCGGAGCCAGTTGGAGCCGACACCGATGTGACCATAACAGTATCGGCACCGATAGCCATCGGTGCCGAAGATTTTTGCAAGACAGGATCGGCTCCAGCCGGAGCCGATCTCGACTCCAAAGGAGTCGGAGCCGAGGCCACTGGCTTAGATACAGAAGCCTGGGCCTTAGAAGACTTAGATGTCTTGCTTGCAGCCGATTTAGCCGGAGAGCCCTCCGGTTTAAGGAGACCCCTTAAAATCAACTTATTTCTCCTCTCCTGCAGGACTCTCTGGCTAAAGGAATGACAAATTGCACAGGAGTCCTGCAGGTGGAGAGGTCCCAGGCAATATAAACAAGAAGTGTGACCGTCTGTCAGAGACATCTTCTGACAGCATGAGTCACACTTCTTAAAGCCTGAGACCCTTTCTTTGGACATAGTTGTACACAAACAGTACACAACAACACAGTCCCAAACAGACAACTAAAGTTATCTAATATATAGTAAACTAACCTCTCACACACACACACCCTGACAGGGGGTGGGGGGGTGGGAGGGAATGAAGGCCTGACTAAAAGAAGGGGAAGGAAATATAATTTTAGTCAGAAAAGGGCATACAATTAAGTAAAAAAGAAGGTATTCTAAAGAAAAGTGAAAAAAAGTTAAATTTTAGGGGCAAAAAGTAGTTAAACACTAACACTTACCAGGAGCTGGCAAAAGGAGGACCTCATCAGCGAAGCGGCAAACGAGATCTGGGTACTTACCGCCTTGCATCATGGGATATGGGGCTGCCTCGAGCTGGTAAAAGTGACTCTCGAGCTTAGCAAAGTGCCGAGTCGGAGCCGAGGATCGGCTCCGAACCCGTCAAGCAAGAATGAAGGCGAGATTGACAACTTAACATCTTGATTCCAACAGCAGAAAGGGTCTTCCTGATCTTTTTGCTGTAGCTAAGAGTACCACTAACCGATAGCCCAAAAAGAGAAGAGCCATCGTAGGGGGCATTAACGAATGGCATCTTAAAAAGCTCTGCAAAATTATATAGCCTCATCCAGGCATGTCTCCTTAAGGAAAGTCTTGAACCAGCTGCTCATGAGGTACCCTCCATGGAATGGAAGCTCAACCTCATTGAGGAATTGGCGACAGATGATAGCGTCATCGGCTTGGGAGAAACTTTCTTAAATTCCTCCTCAGACATGTACTCTGACAGAGAGGCTGACAATTCTTTAATCAGATCCCTCTGAAGCCAAGTTAAATGAGCTAGATAGTTCAATGACCTCAGCACAAAAGTTTCTGAGGCATAAATTTGCTTCCCTATTCTGTCCAATGCTCTGGATTCCTTGTTCAGAGGGTGGATATTGGCCAATTCTTTTACCAGTTTTTTCTTGGTGGCCACTGCCACCACAATAGCATTGACCATGGGACCCTTATTCCAATGTTTCCTGTCTGTAGGGGGCACTAAGAACCTATTGGCCTGTTTAGGAATAGGCTCAATGGTGTCCGGTTCCTTCCACACATGGCGAGATATTAAATGCCCAAGAGCATCCACTGGCAGGTTACCCAGGACGTAGATGGACCCATCCCGAAAGCCTCCAAGACAACTGACTCAGAGGAAGGGGTTGGGCAGACCACCCACCTTTCTGCTTTAGGATCTCCAATATGTCACCAAAGGACACATCTTTGGGGGGATGGGGAAACCCTTCCCCCTCATCAAAGTTAGTATCCTCAGTTAAGGACTCCAAGAGGGAGTCCACATGCCTCTTTTTACACATCCTCTTCTGGGAGACTTTCTCAGCTGGGTATTCTGGGGAAGTATTGGAAGAAGGGGATCCCTCCTAAGCAGGGAGATCTTGGAGGCTGCCAGGGATGGGAAGACTCATGGCAGGATGAGAGGGAGTGAGGCCTAGATCTGATAGAGGTACAGGGGCAGATTGGGAAACCTGGATGGTTGAATCTCCAACCTGGGAGAAAACCCTCTCCACTACATGAAAGGCTGAAGGGGCCAGCAAAGCTCTATTTCTCCTGTAGCTGAAGCTATCAAGGAAAAACTGGAAGGACTCACACCAGATCCCTGGCCCCCAAAAGGGATTGGACCTGAGTTATCTAGTGCAGAAGCACCCAAGGGAAGGTTTAGCTTTGAGAGGGAAGGAGCCAATCCCAACCCCTCAGACCTGGCATTGCTGCTGTGCCTCCGAGATTTGGTCTGCTCCAAAAAGTCAGGAATGAAGCTTGTCAAGGAAGGGAACTTCCTTTGCGCCGGGTTTGACGTGCATGGCAGTCCCGAATCTGTGGGCTCCGAAGCCGGGGGCTGGATCAGAGAAAGATTTCTGATGTGTTGACTATAGTAGCTTATAGATCTGACAGGGGAGGAAGCTGAGACTACTTCCATCTGAATCGGGACCTTAAGAAAGCTCCTCATCAACCTGTCCATGTCTGCCTTGGACAAACTTCTGGAGGACCTGGATGAAGGCTGACAATGGGGTCCTTGAGTGTTTGGACCTGGAGGAGAGAGCCAGGGACTTTGTTGAAGCCCTCGGATCTATAGCAGTTGGATCCAAGGTTGGAGCCAATGACGGAGTCAGAGAGATAGTGATAATCTGACACTGGATCCGAAGAAGCTTTAGGATCTGGAGGAAGCTGACTTAAGTGGATCCAAAGAGGACTCTGCTGATTTCCTTGGCTTCTTGCATTCTGGAGCGTTCCTCTGGGAAACAGGGAGGGACTATTTTTTGCCTCCTTAACAGAAGTCAAGGAGGAAGAAGCCTGGGAAGGGGTTTGAGCCTCTGCTGTGGAAGAAAGAAGGCCACTTAAGATAAGTTTGTTCTGTCAGCTAAAGCCCAAGGGTTGAAAGCTGCACAGACAGAACAGTCAGCATTGAGATGGTTGGCTCCCAGGCACTCTTTGTGGGCATCCTGATAGGGGGATTTTATGCCCACCAGAAGTGCAGTGTTTAAAGTCAGGAACCAGTTTATCAGCCATAAGTATGAAAGAACCCACCAAAAATAACAAGACAGAGAAAACCTGAAGTAAGAAAGGTTAACAAAATTCCACCACCAGCAAGATAGTCCAGAAATGGAAAATGCAGGCCAAGAAGAGCTTCCAGTAGTTTAATAAAACACAGCAAAATTGACACGTTTCAGCAGTTTCATATAAAAATACTTCATCGGAATCTGTTACAAAAGCACAAACAACAAGTTTAACTACTTCTCCCTATAATCATATGACAGTTTGGATCATCAATGCACTCACTTATAGAAAAAAACATGCCTTAAAGCAACAACATGTTACAAGTTAAAACTTAAAAAATATTATGTTATCTTTTGGTTTTCAACTATAAAATGAAATTAAAAATAAACCTTGCCCGACAAAAAGGTTGTTTTATATATATATATATATATATATATATATATATATATATATATATATATATATATAGTATGTTGAAATGCACAGAACAACAGCACTTAGCTGCACAGTATAAGATTTAAGTTTTAAAACGCAAGCTATAGACACCCCTTCATTGAGACCAGGAGGGTTGGTAGCATTTAATCTAAACTGCCAACGCAGTTCCCTTTCTTCCAAGTTATCTTCCCATGGTCCCCCTCTAAGGTATTGTAACACTTGTTCCAAAACAAAAAATCAAAAACTGTTACTGGGGTACTCTATAATGTGTTTAGCAAGGGCATTTTTACTATCCAGTTTTCTAATATCAGCTTTGTGTTCATATATATGCTCTTTGATTTTCCTCTTTGTCTTGCCTACATAAAAACTTTTACACAGTTGACATACAACAGCATAAACCACCCCCATACTGTTGCAGTTACAAAAATTCCTGGATCCAATTGTCATTTGGTTTAACACCAGGTTATCACCTTCCAGTATGTTATTACAATAATTGCAAAAGCCATATTTATAGGTGCCAGCCCTTAACAATGGATGTATTTGAGTTGTTCAACATTATACCACACGAACAAGGTCTGGAATGGTTCTATGATATCCTGTGTGAATGCACTGAGTTTAACAATGACACTGTTAATGTTTTAGTTTTATGCATTGAATTGGTTCTGAAACATAACTTTGTTTTTCTGGAGGGGCAATACTATATGCAGAAAAAAGAGGAGATCCGGGATTTCATGGAATTTATTAATTCCTCTACATCTTTTTGAGGTTTATTCACACCATTCAGTTGGAAAGTACCAATTATTTGGATGTTACTATTTTTAAAGATTATCAGAATGAACAATGAGCTGGTAAAATTTACAGAAAACCCACATACAGCAACAACCTATCACATTTTGAGAGCAACCACCCTCTTCGTCAAAAAACAGGAATCATCAAAGGTCACTATATTAGAGTGCCCAGAATAGTTTCCTCTCACAACCATTTAGTGGAAGAATGTGAGACACTGCGGCATACGTTACTCAAGGGGGGGGTACCCCGAGGGGACAGTTGCCACAATTCGGGATAATATCATGGAGAAAAGAATGAAGGGAGATATAGTACCCCTTATACACCCTACCTCCACTTTGGCCACAGGTGCATTTTCTACAAGACAAGTGGATGGGCCTATTATGCAAAAAGCCTTTGTTACAGAGCTTTGCAATGATGCCCCTCAGATTAGGGGTATTTTGATCAAAAACTGGCAGATTTTTTCTTTGAAGGGGTGTCTATAGCTTGTGTTTTACAACTTAAATCTTATACTGTGTAGCCAGGTGTTGTTCTGTGCATTTCAACATACTATATATATATATATGTATATATATATATATATATATATATATATATATATATATATATATATAAAAACAACCTTTTTGTTGGGTAAGGATTATTTTTATTTTCATTTTATATTTGAAAACTAATAGATAACATAATATTTTTTAAGTTTATCATGTAACATGTTGCTTTAAGGCATGTTTTTTTTCTACAAGTGAGTGCATTGATGATGCAAACTGTCATGTGATCATAGGGAGGGGTATTTAAACTTGGTGTTTGTACTTTTGTAACAGATTCTGATGAAGTATTTTTATACAAAAGCACTCATTCTTGTCAATTTTGCTGCGTTTTATTAAACTACTGGAAGCTCTTCTTGGCCTACATTTTTCATTCTTGGACTATCTTGCTGTTGGTGGAATTTTGCCAGATTTGGTCTTTGTTATTTAAGAGAGGTTAACAAGTCTATTACCTATAATTTCAACTTTAACATTAATTGACAACTAACTTTAACCTAATGCTAAGCACAATAAGAGCTAAACAAAATATTTTAGGCTAGAAAAGAACACGTGCACACACACTCTCACACAGACACACACACACACACACACACACACACACACACACATACATATTAAAAAATGAGACAGAGGAGGGAAAAAAATTGCCAAAGGCACTTACAAGAAACCAAAGTAACAAAAGCTTGAGAGAGGGAATCTGTGTCTGAACTCACAGAGCAAACGAGATCTGAGGTAGTTGGGTGGATGCAGGCCATTGTGGGTATGAGGGAGGAGGTTGAGAGTCAGATCCAAGCCTGTGGAAGTGGCCAAGCCAGATCAGAGGGTTCAGATCCGAGACCCTGTATTGAGGATGAATGAAGGAGACATCAGATCAATCTTTTCTAACCTCCACTTATTTATTCTTATAGTTATAGTGCAATATTTTATATGCCCTATGAATTATATCTTTTTAACAGCAGCTTCTGTTCTAGATTAAAATAAAAACTCTATCAGAGGTGGACTTCACTTAGGACTTCCCTATCCCTTTCTCTTTGCCTATACTTTGGTCTCCCTAACAGGGATTGATATCAGTCTCTAGACTGCAGTCTAAATGTCTTCTTGGTCTCATCCCACTTTATTACCTTTCCCTTTATAGTTATTTGCTCCCAATACCTTAGTTCCTTTGCCAGTTTCCTTCAGAAAATTCCAGTCCCTCTTGCCTATTCTCTGTACCCCTAATTGCAGTCATCCCTATTGGCAAAATCTCCTTTCTCTATTATCGTGTTGGCTTAGTTTTTAGAATACTTTCTGCTACCCTATGAATATACTATTCTGTATGGCTGTTCTTAAGGATCTCCATCCAAAATCACACACTCTCCTAATTTTTTGAATTTTCCCCCATTTCAATATAATTTGTTTTCACTTTGGATTATAGCTTTCTGCTTGTGTCATGTGTATAAGCATTAACTGTGTAGCTCTACAATACCCCTTCAAATCAGGTAATCCTAAACCTCCTTGTTCTATTGGAATGATCATCTTATTCCACTTCATCCTTGCCCTCGTCCCCTCCCAGACAAATTCCTTCAACTATTTATTAATTATTGTCCACAGCTTCTCTGGTTGATAAAAATATACCTAATTTATATATCAAACTAAAGGTACTAATACATATTCACTGCTTGTATCTTGCTATCCATATCCACAAACAAGAGCTTCCACTTTCACAGTTTTTGTATAACATTTTATTTAGTCTCTTCCCACATATCTTTAGCTGCCATAACAGAAGCCTTTTTTAGTCCACACTCCTAAATATTTCATTTTATCGCATACGCAAAAATATGAGTATTGGTGAACCAATTAATGTGTGGGTACATAATTTACAGTTTTAGCCTTTGTTTTATCTTCATTCATTTTATATCCCCAAAAGACATGAAAGTGTCTGAAAAAGATCCACAACAGTGGCATGTCCTTTTCTGGTTTTATCAGTACAAAAATAATATTTTCTGCAGAAAGAGCCAACTTTTCTTGATTACTATACCAATTATATCCCTGGATTATTGAGTCACTTATTTTTTTGCCAATAGCTCTAAATATAAAGCAAATAAAAGGTAAAGAGGATACCCCTGCCAGGTTCCTCTGTTCAGACAAAACTTATCAGAGGACCCTCCTAATTTTGATTTTTACCTGCAATCCCTAGTATATCCTCAAAATTAACTTTATTGTATCAGGGAATGCAACTGCTTCCACTGCCCTACTCATAACATCCCAGCTTACTGTTTTGAATGCTTTCTGTGCATCAAGACACACCAACAACAGCAGTATTTTCTTAAATTCTTCTTTCCTCTGGATAATCACTGTTCTTAGTAATATTGTCAAATGTTTGCATCACTTTTATAAAACCATAATGATTCTTATCTACCAGTCCAGATAACTTTGAAAAATAGTCTGAAATTAAATTACATGGTTTAGGCCATAAAGATTGTATCTTACAGTTCTGATTGCTGCCAGAGACAAAATGTCTGTGAAAACCAGGACTAGGAATCCTACTGTATTGTCCTTAGGGATGAACGTATTGCTACTCTGGAAGGGTGGACATTTTTCAAATGGTTTTATAGCTTCCAGATGCTATAAAAAGAAGTTATGTCCTTACCATAATGTTCCATCAGTGTTGTTGATCTTCATTCATTCTTGATGAATGGGACTCAGTTCTGACCCCTCAGAACTGGCTTGGCCGTTATACAGCTCGCACCAGCCAAAAAACTCTAGAGCTAAGACTCTAGCCATAATGCCACTCTCCCTATTACCTCAGATCAAGTTTGCAGCCAATATGTAGAAGGATAACAGAAACCCTGTGTAAGGTGAAACCTAAACCCCCCCAGAACAAATGATCAAACCTCCAGAAGTCCCTACTGGGAGCAGGAGGGTGGGATGCCAAGAATGAATGAAGATCGACAACACAGATGGAACATTAGGGTAAGGACATAACTTCTTTATCTGATGTTGTCAATCTTCATTCATTCTTGACGAATGGGACAGAGTCCCCAGCTACTTTAGGTCCTGGGTGGCCCTAAGGAAGGATATTCCTGAGCACCATAGAGCCAAAAGATGCTCTTCCTCTGGAGACCATATCCAATTTGTAATGAGTGATAAAGGTATGGGGAGTGGCCCATGTTGCAGCTGCACATATTTCTTCCATGGAAGCCTTGGAATGGAAAATGGCTGAAATGGATACAGATCTGGTGGAATGCGCTTTAACAGGCGCAGGCAGCTTGAGGTTATTATGATTGTAAATGAAGGTAAGACAACCCCTTGGCCATTTTGATAAGGTAACTTTCGAGACTGGTTTACCCAAAGTAACCTGAAAAGGATACAAATTGATCTGATTTTCTAGATTGTTTGGTTCTGTCCAGATAGAAACATAACTGTCTGTGAACATCATGCAAATGCAAGCAGTATTCACCTTTATTTAAAAAATTTGGAAAGAAGACTGGCAAATCTGTAGTCTGGTTAATATTAGATTCTAAGATCACTTTAGGTAGAAAAGAAGGCTTAGTTCTTAATAGCATCTTATCCTTATGAAAAATCATATAAAGATGCTTCATACATATGGCCTACAATTCAGAAACTTTCCTGAAAGAAGTGATTGCCACTAGAAAAACAGTTTTCCATGACAAAAACTTGAGATCGAAAGTAGCTGCTGGCTCAAAGGGCTGAAGAACTAAGGATTGTAATATTAAGATCAAATCCTATTGCTGTAGGATCCTTGAATGGGTGCTTTAGATATAAAACACCTTTAATAAAGGTTTTACATAAATGATGGGAAATCAAGTTATGATCATCAAACCCATTGTGGAAATTGGAAATGGCTGCTAATTGGACTTAGATGGTGGAAGCAGAAGCTTCTAGTTCAAAAACAGAAACCAGAAATTCCAAGACCTTGTTAACTGGGTCTGAATTGGGATCTAAATTATTCGTACGGGCCCAGATTGAGAATCTTTTCCATTTGCTAAGACAGAGTTTCCTGGTGGTGGTTTATGAAAAGCCAAAAGGATTTTTTGTACTGGGGAAGGTAATTTGCTCTGCCTGGCAATTAATGGAATTGGAGGTACCAAGCTTTCAGCATGAGATTGTGAAGATTGGAATGCACCGATCCCTGCAGGTGAGACAGCAGGTCTGGAACTGGGTCCAGAATCCAAGGACAATGAATCGGGTGAGGCCAAAGGAAGGGGAATCAGACTTGACAGAGCCAATAGGGTGCAATGAGGATCACCTTGCTTCTCAACCTTTGGTTTTTGTTCAAGAATAGGGGAGTGAGAGGGAGTGGGGGGAAAGGCGTAAAGAAGTCCCAAGGGCCAATCAAGAACGAGTGCATCTCTTGGGGACTCCCCCTGTGGTGGAATTAGGGCAAAGTAGCTGCTGCATTTGTTGTTTATTGGGGAGGCAAAAAGATCACAGCAAGGCTAGCCCCAGCAACGAAAATTTCTTATTGCCATCTTAGGATTGAGAGGCCACTCGTGAAGCAGGAGGATGCTTCTGCTCAATTTGTCTGCTTTCACATTGGAGCTTCCTGGGATATGCATTGCTATTAGAAAGCGTTTGGAAGAGATAGCCCATTGCCATATTCTGAGAGCTTCCCAACACAGAGGGGTGGGATCTGGTTCCACCTTGCTTGTTCATGTACCAGACTACTGACATACTGTCTGATTGGATTGCAACCATCCCCAAAGGAAGGACAGACTGAAAGGCTTGCAACACTAGAAGCACCACCCTCATTTCTAGGACAGTTATACACAAATAAGCAGAGGACCCTATGTCTCACATATGCATCGTTTCTCAAAATATTCCCGTTCTTGTAAATAATACTCCTAATTTCTTTTACTTCAAGGCTATATGTGATTATCAAATATATAGCTATATATATATATATATATATATATATATATATATATATATATATATAGCCGTATGGCCTTGAAGTAAAAGAAATTAGGAGTATTATTTACAAGAACTGGAATATTTTGAGAAACAATGCATATGTGAGACATAGGCTACAGCCTACACCAAAAATTATATACAAAAGGAGACCCAATTTGAAGTGCCTCTTAGAGAAGAATGAAGTACATTTTCCCAGTAGACAAGGCATGTACAGGTGTGGCATGTGCAATTATTGCAAGTATGTGGCAATGGGAAGAAACTATATAGTTAAAGACAAAAAATATACTATCAAATATAGGTTGGACTGCCAATCAAAAATGGTAGTTTACATTGCACAGTGTGGCAGCACTGTCCAGCATTCTACATCGGGAAGACGGATAGAAAACTTAAGGAATGTGTATACGAACATATTTATTGTATAAATAGAAGGAAAGATGATAATGCATTAGCAAGGCACATTATGGATAATCCAGATCATAAATTTAAATTCAGAGGAATAGACCAAATTAAGAGTAGTAACTGAGGGGGTCCAGAATCATTGATGTTAGAAAGGTTGGAGTTGTTATGGCAATTACGGACAAGTGCCTCAATCTTGTGTGTGCTAAAACTTAAAAGTTTGTTAAGGTAAAAGCACTTTATAGTGATAAAGTTTTATTAAATTGGTTAGAAAAGTATGGATATGAAATATTTTATAGCTAGTAGAAAACGTATGGAGTTTTAGAGAAACATGGTTTATGCAATGTATGATTTTATAATTTATAAATAAGGGAGTGGGAGTAAAAGAAGTGAAATAGTTAAACCAGAGTGCAATAGACTGATTGATAGACCATTGTGATTGGTTGGTTTTAAAATAAAAAATGGGAAGTGTAGATTGTTTGGTATCTGAAGAAGTCTCGCTATATGTGAGACAAACAAAAAATGCTTAATAAAACAATTCTGACATTCAGCTGCTTGTTTTGAACTTTGGAGTAATAATTGTAACTTTGTTGGTGTCTAGTAAAGTGTGCCATGAAATTCAAGGGCCTAAGAGCGAAGGTCGATGACACAAAGATCCGCTTCCTAAACCTGTCCATTGTCTGAGACTCTTGGTTAGGAAGGTGGACAGTGGAACTCTCCTCAGCAAGATCCTTTTTTGGTGGCCGCCAACACCACCATGGCATCTACTGCTAAACCCTTTCCCCAATGTGGTTGGTCTTCTGGAGCTGATAAGATTTTGTCTGGCATCCAGGGAATTGGCGCTATGGAATCAGGATCCTTCCACACCCACTGTGTGATAAGCTTAATAAGATTGTCAGCAGGTGGGGTCACCCAAGAAGTAGATGTTGAGCAATCAAAGCCTGCAAGAACACCTCTGAGGATGGGTTTGTAGACTTCCAATCACACCTCTGTTTTAAGATTTCCAGGATGTCTCCAAATGAGACATCTTCAGGGAGTGACTGGGGGAATCCACCCCTTCATTGTAGTCTATGTCTTCCATGACAGATTCTTCTGGAGAATCTAGATGCTTCCTCTTGCAAGTCTTCTTATGGGGTGGTTCTTCAGTGGGAATCTCTTCTAAGGAAGACTCCAAATAAGAGGGGCCCCTGAAGAGGGATATCTTCCCGTTTTGGTGCCCACTGTCCCGATGTAAGAGATGGTGACAGCAGTGGCTCAGAAGGTCCAAATATTTGACACTCTGAAGTACAAGGGGCCAGCTGACAGCCCACCGAGGCTAAAGCTTTCTCCATGATCTGGAAGGCAGGCCCACCTGAAGAGGGATGGGAACCTGGAACCAAGAAAGACAACCTCAGAATTGAGGTTACATCCCACTCTGAAGGACCACCCTCCAAACCAGGAGCTGGGGAAGAGCCTGAAACCTCCAGGGTTCTGAGAGACAAGGACAGCCCCAAACATACAATCAGTACCATACCAGAGCCTTCCAAACCGACAGCCAAACTACAGCCCCAAGAGTCTATCAATTCTGAGGGAGCTGAAGACATCAGAGCCAATCCAGGTATTGAAGAAGGAGCGTCTGTCAGCACCATAGCACCTGGAACCAGGATAATCAAAGTGCTGGGCTCCAAACCTAAAAGAGAGGTCTGAGGAGGAAGATCAGGAATATCAGGAGGAGTCCTGTGAGAAAAACCTCAACCCCAAGAGGAAGGGAGGTCTGAGCAGGTGTGGGAAGACCCCTGGCCACCAAAAGCTGATCTACTAATCTCACCACTTCTCTCTCAGAAAGACTTCTGGTTGATCGTACCAATATCCCGGAGGGAGACTCTGAGCTTTCCACAAATGGACGGGTGAATTGACCCAAAAAGGCGGCTATAGAAGGGGAGTATCTTGTTCTGGGAAGTACAAATGCTTTGAGCTTCCAGCACCTTATCCTGCGGAGCAGATGGAAAGGTCAGAACAAAGTGGGAGGTCAAAGATGCTGGTGTTGAAATTGTCGGAGCCAAGACTGTCAGGGTCAGTGCTGATGAGGTTGTCAAGATCGGTGCAGAAACCATTGGTACAGTGGGAGTCATAACTCTCAGTGCCAAAGACTGTTACACAATTAGTTTTGGGACTTTACTCTTTGGTTCCAAAGAGAGTGAAGGAATTGGAGACATGCTTTTTGGAGTCTGGTGATGATGATGAGCTCAGCACTGAATGACTTCTCTTTTTATGTTAAAATTAGAAGACTGTGGCTTAGAGAGGGCTTCTTCAAATGATTATTTTAATAACAAAATGCCACCAAGACCACCGATCCAAGAAGTAAGCAAATTTAAAGAAACAGAGCCTCGGCTAGCACAGCCTTCCAAGAGTAAAACCACTACAAAACACTGTTTATTTTAATAACCTCTTTAAAACCAACTTATTCTGGCACTCTGCCAAGGTTCTGGAACTAAAACCTTGGCAGATCTTACAACTAGTTTCTAGATGGGGGTGCCCCCAAGCAATATATGCATGAAAGATGCCCATCTTCCTTCCACACTCTTGGTACTGCTTAAAGCCAGATGTACGTTTTTGCTTCTCTGCCATTTTGAAGAAATCACGCACACACTCACATTCTTAAAGGACAGGAAGGAAACTTATAAACAATGGTAGAGAGAAATACCTAAAAGGCAATAAAAAGAGAAAAATATCAACAATGGTATTGAAAGAGATTGCCAAAGAGGTAAAAGAGGAGGGGGGAATGAACAATTGCCAACTATGGTAACAGAGAATACAGTTAGGTAAGAAGAGTACAGCTGATTTATTTGCGCGCACACACACACACATACACACACACACAAAACAATACAATAGAAAAATAGTCTAAAATATATAGAGCAGGTTTTAAGGGAACATATAGCTATATAGAGCAAATTAAATCACTTAGCTGGATTGTATCGGCTGACGTGTCTTGTTATCAGAGCAGCAAACAAGATATGAGGTAATAGAGAGAGGGGCATCATGGGTAGAGTCTTAGCTTGAGACTTTTTTTGGCCAGCATGGGCGTGAGCTGTATAATGGCTGAACTGGTTATGAGGGGTCAGAAAAGAGTCCCATTCATCAAGAATGAATGAAGATTGACAACATCAGATCACATCTTAACAAAGCTCTATGCGTGTGTATAGCAACACATATGTGCTAAATTCTGGTTCAGTTTCTAGCAAAGGGGGAGTATGGGAACCAGTGTCAGATAACCAGATGTATGTGATGTCATTCTGTAGTCCAGCACTGAAATGATGGTTTAATACTAGATGACACAGAAGTCTCACAGCAGTCTGTTTTTGAAACCTGACAAAGAAGGATCACTCACCCACTTCACCTTGCTTGCTTTGATAAGTAACCAGGGAATAGTCCTTCTTTAAATCAGTCAGAAAAAATATAGTGAGATTAGTTAAGTACTGTTTTTCTGTATCTTTGTGAATCTATCCATCTGTTTTATTTTTAATATTTCCTGTGACTGAAATTCTTGTGTTTATTGTTCTTTTTATTATTTGTTATTAAATATATTTTAACTTTTCATTGTGGCTGGTCTTTTAGAAAATATTTTCACCTTTGAAAGTACTTATATTTATTTGGTGAGACTCTGGCCTCTCCTGAAAGCCTTGCTGCACTGGTCAAACATCACTATTTGTATTAGTATTAATTTTACTCAGTATAATTGGGTACTCATGTTAAGAGCCTTGCAGTAGCTGGCTGGTGGCAATATAACTACCTTATAGTCTGGGGAAAGGTAGTGGAGCTAGTAAATCTGTGCCGGCCTTTCCCAAGTGTGTGTGTGTGTGTGTCAGCTACTTTTTTGCAGGACACAGAGCACTGGTTTCACAGAGCACTCAGCTGAGGACTCAACTCTACAGCTGTGCCAGTGGGATGTCTTACTGGTGAGAGACAGAGGGAAACACAGCCCCTGGACTGTGAATATTTCCTGTGTGGTCTTAAGGGAAATTGTGCTTGATGCAGAGAGAGATGCACCTGGAAATACTGTGTGTATCTATTTTTGTTTCAAGTGAATGTCCCTCACCAGTGTCAGTAGTGAGGATTCATGCTCCTTGATTACTGCCCCACAACAGGGGCATCACAACTTCATAATTTCCTGATGTAAGTAAAAAATAATTTATATTTCTTCTTATTTTATGATGCCAGTCTATGTCTGTGGGAGGCCTTTGTTTTCCGGATGATATTTTTAATACCTTGGATATACTTTTGATGTTGGCCTTGACTTATGGGTCTTTAGTTTTGCTGTAAATTCTGATGAGCCTTTTCCTTGTATTACAAAGTTTACTTATATATGTGGACCACCAGGCACTGGTTTGTTCTTACCCTTCCCATTTTGTTTAGTTTTGGTAGGGACTGACAAATTTATAATATTCTAGGTGAGAGTTGAACTCTTTTTGTGGGGCTAAGCATTATATTTAAACTTTGAGACATCATCATAGAATAGTAGGAAGTGTGTACATTTGAAGTCTTTGAATATTATGATTATTTGCTTCCGCTGGCCTAGGGATTTTGAATTAGAAAATTACCAATTACCTTTGGTCGAAGAGGCAACTTCTTGCACCTCAAGTAGTGCATGGGCTTCTTTCAAGCATGATTATGCTATTATTGTAGTTAGTTTTCCTGCTTGACAGTTTACCTTGCCCCTATTTATGGTTAAGTATTCACCTACTGGATAACCCTATAGAAATGAAATAATTCATTAACTACTCATCTTGCCCATGTATATACTCCAGATGTCTGTGTAATGGACATTTGCTGGGTACTTGCTGTATGTATTAGGTTGATAGATATATTCTAGGCAAGCATTCCAGGATATCACTGAGAAGCTTAGCTATGTAAGCCCAAGAAACACTGGATGAGTTAAGTTCCACAATTGGGAGTGCTATCCTATGTACCCTGGGGTGAATGTGCAACTGTCCCTCCAATTATCCAGAACAGTTATGAATGGTGCTGATGAGTTGCACTGCTTGACACATAGGAGACATTTATTACATGAGCAGGGATTTATTGGGCTGGACTGTATTTTGCCAGCATGTTCTTTTCATGTAACAGTGAAGGTTAAGATCTTTTGTACAGATATTTATCGTGCTGTTTGTTTTGTTTACCTGTAAAAATATCATACAGGGTGGGGTCTTTCATGGCTCAGAATAAAAGGTCTAGAACAAAATGAAGGAGCCTGTATGAAACAGAGTAGAGTGTGAGTAATCTATTATTTTTAGCTTACTGACTGTAAACCAGTAATTTCTTGGATTAGAAATGGAGGAGCCTGCATGAAAGAGAATACAGTGAGTGTGTGTTTTATCTATTATTTTAACTTACTGATTTTAAACCATTATTTTTTTGGCCAGAAATGGATGGGGCCAGTCAGGTCATATGAACTTCGAATTACAAGATGAAGGTGGTGCCATTCACCAGCAGTTCAGCACTGTTATCTTTAAGGTTCTGGACATAACTGAAGAAGTGTGATTGTCCTTAGCCTGCAAGGCTATCCTGACCTCATACTTGGGCTTATTGAAGTTAAGTTAACTAGATCTCTGAGTTTCTTGTTTAATTGTATGAGACCAACTGTCTTTAAGGGAGTTTCTCTTCCTGATTTTGACCATGAGTTTTCTTCTATTTTATTTTATTATATACTCTGTTTAAGTCAGGATCCCACCAGTGGGTTTGTTTTTAATGTTTGTTTTGGGTTTATTTCTGGTAGCTATGGCAGCCTCTGTACAGCCATTCACATGTTTGTGTACAGACTGTATAAATAATTCTGCATAGGTAGCTGTGTCTCAGAGTTAGGGGCGCCTTGAATTTTGACAAACTCTCGCTTAATATATTTTATCTTTGAATAGTTCCTGTTTCTGGTTTAGTTGGATGCTGTTGGTTGACATTTACTTCAAAATAGTTAGCTTTGTGATCCAACCTCACTACTGAGAATGTGACAAGGGGGAGAGAGGTGTTGCAACACTCATCTATGTTGGTGAGCACCAGATACAGAATGCTTGATCTTTTGGTGAGCGTGCACTATCTGCTCCAGGATGTTTGTGTTAATAAAGTCCAGGAAGCGTTGTGTCTGTGAGTTTAACTTAGTGTATGTTTTCAAATCTATACAGCGCAAGTTAATGTCACCATGAATAGGGTATTTGGTTGGCTGGTGAGCATTTTAGTAGGTTTACATATGAGTAATTAGGCTCTGGGGGTATAGATGGTGACTTTTAACTAGCCATGATGTGGAGAGGAATCTTATCTATTGTGACTTCCATGGTCTCACTCTGTTTAACCAATCTGGAGGTATGTTTATTGCTTAGTAGATCAACTGTATAATGAAAAAGGGTCTCCTCTCAATACAGGACAAATGTTGACCAAAACAGTTTATTGTCAACATAGGTTCATAGGTAATTACTAGGCTAATGACCACAAGGGGCTTTTCAAACCTAGCCATGCATCCCAAATCTCTGACAAGTTCTGATACCCTTGATAAGTGTAAGCATGGGCCTGGGAGATGAACCATTTACAGGTTACTTGTGTCCATTAGAGGCATAGGTGCCAAACCAGGTATGAATTTCCGGTTTCTCATCCAATTGTCCAAACTGCATTTGAATTGGGTTATGGAGGAACTCTGGTTGGTCTCTGGGATACATACCTATCTCTCCAGCAGGCCCTATTTATATCACAGGCAAGGTTTAAGTCTTTAGAACAGGTAATTCTGGTGATGTTTGTTTTGTCGATATGCAGGCGGTCCATCAGAGTGGGGTCTGACAATGCACTGTATGCCAGGTATAGATCTCTCCAAAGCCTGTAGGAGACAGAATACATGGATAGGGCCTTTTTTCTTTTGCTTGCAGTCATTTTTTTTTTCTTTTACTATAGAACCTGTTTACATTAGGGTTCTGCTATAGGGGGTTATTTTTGAATTTGGGACTGTAATCATTTCTGAAGAGACAGATGCATCTATGCAACTATTTGCATGTGCTTAGAAGTCAGTTAAGGATTTCACTTAAGCAGTGTGCTTCATACCTCTCAATCTCTTAGAATAAGAAATATGGACAAAGCCAAAAATAATGGGGGTCAAAGGCCTCAAAATAGGTATACATTTTAAATGTTATTCTTAAGAAGTTAGAAAGTTACTAGACTAAAAGGTTTTGTATGAACATATATTTTCTGAATAATATAAAGTCCGAAACTCAAATGTGTCTCATTTAGTGAAGTCAATCTTCACTGATCTGCAAGAAAACCACAACTTTTATGTGGAACAGACCAAAACTGAGGCCAAAATCTGGACATGCTGCTAAAATCTGGACACTTGACAGGTATACTGGGGTTCTCAAGCTGGAAGGGGCTTTTGAAATTGGCCAAAGCCCAAGATCACAACTCAGTTTTAGTACACAAGCTTTTGAATAATTTCTGAATTCTGATGTATTCAAAGTTGATTCAGACTTCAGTCTTATGGAAAATGTGAATGATTTGCTGCATATCTCTCAACGTTCTAAATTTTTGCAGAATGTCCGGATCTTTGACTCATATTTTTGATCTGCTCCTCATAAAATTTGTAGTTTTCTAAGAAATCTCTGAGGATTGAAGTCACTAATTAATGATATACATTTGCATTTCCGACTTCATATCCTTCAGAAAAATGTGTGCTACTTTATAATTGCAAAATTTAAAATATTTCCCATTTTATGTGCCCTTGCCCCACACTATTTTAGGCTTTGTTAAATGTATTGCCCTAAGAGTTTAAAGGTTATGATTTGTTGTATAATTTAACCATAGAGGACATTACAGTTGGTGGGGAGCAAAACTGACCCGTATTGGTAAGGAACAAATCTCACTCCTTATTTCATTGTCTGAGTTCATTAACATTTTTACTAGCATTAATGTGTACTTATTGATATACCATGATACTATCTTGTCCAATGACATATTATCTCATAATAACATAATGATTATTATCTGGCTGCAAAAGGCCACCCATGTCTACCTGAACAAGTAAAAAATTCCTCTTCTACCTTGCACATTTTACTGGCTACACTAATGGTTCTGTACTTGCCAAAGGAAGCAGGTGACCCTCCATTTGGATAGGATCCATTTTTTTAATCATTGCCATAGCTTGTGAACAAACTCTGTAGTAGAAAAGAATATTGTACAGCACTAGTAAAATGTACTGGGATGTTATTTGGGCCCATGGAGCTGCTGTTCTTCATTGTGCTCATCTACTTCTTCATGAGGATATGATATAATGGTGGTTGCTGTCAAAGCCTAGTATAGTAATGTCTTAATTTGCTGGGGTTTCAAAGCTACAGCTGAATGTCTTTGTAGATATGTATGTCATCTGATTTGGAATTTAGTGCACCACCAATTCCTATAACACAACAGTAATGAGAATTACCTCCAAGCTTCCTTTCCTACTTACAGAAAATTTGCCATTTTAGCTTATAGGCGTTCTTGGCTGATTGGAAATATACCAAATTATTTATGTATTTATTTATTTGGTATTTGTTGACTGGGTTGGTCCAGCTGGGTCAGAGCCCTTTTTCAGTGGAATCTCGGGGAGAAAATCTCCACAGTTTCTACGTAAAATTAAATTCACATAGTACATAGCTAATTATACAAAGTCTCCAATAGTGATAAGTAAAATAGCGGGTTTAACATGAGTAACAATTAGACTCTACATATCAGCAAGCACAGTAGATACACTGCAGAGTAAAAAATAGAACAGATAAAATTTACATTTAAGTCAAGGCAAAGTACAGTGCACAGTAGGGTAAATAAGTAAAAGTTTTTTTTTATCCTTGTCTAATGTAAATATGTATGTAAATGTATTAGTATACTTATGAATTTAAATTATGTCGCTATATTTATAGATGGGTATGTATATGGTTTTAATGGCTACTCCGTGTGTACTGCCCCTGTGCAGTATGCACAATGTCTAGGAATCTTGCCACAGCCAGCAATTTAATTTTGCCCTATTTCAGTTGCAATCAAGCAGCTTAATCTGTTCCCAGCTACTGTCCTTTTCAGTTTTGTGGTCATGGAGCACAAGCACCCTGCTTGAGAAGCTTAAGACTGCCTAAAACATTGTGGAGTTCTGAGAGGCAATCTAGTTAAAAGAATAATGTAACATCCATATACAGGATAGAATCTTGAATTGGCAAGGCCACATGAAGAAAATATCCATGACTTCAAAATTAAATGGTATGACATTGCATAAATTTACTGTAGATGCAAATGTCATATAGCTAATTAGAATTTAATCACACAAGCATGTCTTAGCCCAACTAATCTGCCCATTAAGGCACATCTTATTTTAAGAGAAGCTCATTGCTAATCAGTTTCTTACCTTTTCCTACATTACACTATAACTGATTTTGGTTATTATGTGTATTTCTGGATTCCAACATGTTTTTGTTTCACAGCTTTCTGAGGAAAGCAATTTCATTTATTTGAAACTCACTGTCTGTCTTTTCGGCTTTTCCCGGTTAAGGGTCGCCACAGCGGAACTCCGGTCCACTAACTCACTGTAAAAAAAAAAAAAACAAGTTCATAGGAGGCTACTAGGCTAATGGCCCTGGGGATCGTCCAAGCCTAGCCAAGAGTTTATTCCCAAAAGGAAACTTCAGTCAGCACCTGTCACTCCTGTCAATGAGGGACACAGGTGGAATCCATGGGACAAATTTGTGGTTTCCCATCCACTCATCAAGGTGCTCTGTTGGGGATTCTCCCATCCAGTCCTGATTAATTGTAATCATAAGAAGTTACTTAGCTAATGTCCAAAGAACCTTTTTAAGCCTAGCCATTCATCCCCTAATTTTCAAAATTATCAGGGTCTTAGAACTAGAACAACTTTGGTATATGCCTACGCCTTAAGGCATCTACAAACTGCTCCTCTCCATAAAGCCCACAGGTGACAAGCTAGGGGTGAATTTACAATTTCCCAACTATTGGTCCAAACTGCATTTGTGTAGGATTAGAGAAGACCTCTGTTTCATATGAAAGGGGAGTCTGTTCCAGAGGTGGGGTAATCTCTGAGACACATAACTGTTCCTCCAACATGTTTTGGTTATGTCATAGACAAGGTTTAGATCCTCAGATCAGATAATTCCAGTGCTGTTTTCTGAATGTACAGCAGATTAATCAGGACTGGATGGGAGAATGCCTTGTAGGTTAGGCATACATCATCTCTCAGTAGTCTGTAGGAGATTCGGCACAGGGATAAGGCTTTGATGTGGTCCACATAGGACATGTTATTTACATCCGGTATTATTTTAGTGAGGAACTTGTGTGCTCGCTGTAGCTGTTGGCAAATGCCTGGTTAGGTACATGCCAAAAGGTGCATTATACTTGATTATTTGTCTAATGAGAGCTGAGTATAGTGGGGTTATGATTTCCTTAGATCTGGATGCCTTGCCCTTCCTTATAAGTTGGACCACATAGAAGGATTTTCTTACCACCCTGGAACATGGTGATCAAAGTTCAGGTTACTGTCAATCTGAGATCCCAAGTCCATGACCACTAGGTCTACTCTAATCTTGAGAGAGTTATCAATGTTGACATTTGCATGTGGTAATTTTCCCAAAGAGTATAATGATGCATTTTTTTACAATGAGTTTTAGGCCATGGTTTTTGCACCAGTTATTTGTCTGTCAGACCCTCCTCATGGATATCTACATATTTCGGGGGATTCATTGATTGTACCCAGCTTGCAGTCATCTGCAAATCTGGTCAGCCAGGCCCTGTACATTTGCCTTGACTTCAGAGAAGTATATTCCAAACAGGAGAGGTCCGTGTATGAGTCCTGTGGGGCACCATTAGTAACAGGCCTATTGGTGAATGTGGAATTCCCCCACCTTAACTTAATGTGTCTTATCTATGAGCCATCTGGCTATCCATCAGGTGGCATAGGGATCTGTGCCTGTGTGTAAATTAGTGAGCTTGTCTAAAATACCCAAGTGAGGTGTCATGTCAAATGCCTGTGTCAGGTTGAGGTAGGCAATATGCACTATTTTGCCCCCATCCATGGCTCTAGTGACCTTCTCAAAGAAGTTTACCAAGTTTATTAGGCATTAACTGCTCTTGATAAAACCAAACAGGGATGGGTCCGTTTTTTTTTTTTTTTAAAGATTTCCTATGTATTTGTTTATCAGGTCCATGAAAATTCTTTCCATGACCGTGCATGTAAGATTAGGCAAACTTATGCGTCTGTAATTCCCTAAGTCAGTTGATGGACCACCTTTGTGTAGTAGGTTGACAACTTTAGTCTTCCATTCCCTAGGGACAAAGCCTGCCTGGAGGCTGTGGTTGAACAGAAATTCTAGTGGGCTTGACAGTTCATGTTTCAAGCTATTTAGGAGGCATTCATGAATATTATCACATTGATGCTGTGTTTTTAGATGTGAAGAGTGCAGTGAGGACCTGTTCTTTAGTGATAGCTGGAGGAGAAATGGTAGAGGGTATTTCCTGGGGCGTAACCGGTTATCCCAGAGCCATATAGATTTTGTCTTCTGCTTGTACCTTATTGTTGTTCTTAACTCTGTTCACTACTCATTTATATTGGACTTTGGTAACTACTTTAGCCATTTAAATGTTTCTGTCAATACTTTTCTCTCTATACTTACAGGTAGAGAGGCGTGCCTTCAGTTATAACTGAAATGTCATGAAATCCTAAGAAATGAATGCTTTTTACATGTATATTCAAATTGACTAGGCAGTCATTTTTTTTTTCTAATTAGAACTAGCCAGTACAATTTTAACTTACATTCATACATAAGTAAACAGACACACACATTCCAGGTGAAATTGTGATTTCATTTATTTTATAAAATAAATAAGCAAGTAGATGCACAGGTTTCATGTAGTCATGGTTTTATTTATTTGACTACTTTGCAACTAATAACGCATCTAGGCATATGTGACTATTTATATAACGCAAGAGTTGTACAGTGAAACAGTATAAATTGCATCTGAAAGTAAATGTGATATTTTGTTGCAAACAATTTGCTGATCAATCATGACAATGGAAGACGTCTGTAATATAAATTAATTGGTTTAAAGAATACAATTTCACCTAAAAATAAATAAAAATTGAGGTATACTTCTACATGTAACAAAGCCACTCAATTAAACAGCTTATTTATATTTACACATTTTACATACATGTACACACATACAAATATTTTAGGCATGGACAATAATGCCCTGCTAACTTGCAAATGTACCAGAACAGTGATTTCCATATAAGGGAAAAAGACATTCTTAAAAAATTCTAAAGTAGTGCTTGCTTTAATATAATTAGAAATTTTATTCCATGTGCCAGCTAGTCTTACAGACAACAAGTTACTACATCTCCCAGTCCTGTATCATCTCCTACACAGACTCTTTGATAACTCCAGACATTCCTAGAGGTAGTTGTCTCTAATTACTCTCTACTTATGGTCTCCGCTTAAATATCAATATGAGACAGAGTAAAAAGTTGGAATATTTTAATCTTTAATAATAACTTAAACTTTCACATCCATGAATGCCTTGGTATATTCTATTTGTGATCTTTCCAATTTTCTCATGCTAATTTTATTATAAAATTTCTAAATTATTATTCCATACTCTAATTTGGATCTAGTGTAACTTATAATCCATCATTTCTGGTTTCCTAGACTTTACAAATCTTTTTTAGACCCTATAGTTTTAAAAATGATCATTAACCAATTTGCTGATATGATCAAGAAAAAAAAAACTCAAAGCTGGATCTGCCCATATACCCAGGTTCTTAAATGAATCCACAGTTTAAATCACTGTTTGCTGCATTAAATACTTATCCTTATGTCTATGTCTCTCAAATCTCATAGGCTTTGCTGTTGATAAATTTATCAATATATTATTCTCCTGTGGCTAAATGGTTTGAATTAGTCAAGTTACTTTGGCCCATCTGTGGCAGATGTAACCTGTTTACGTATTTAAAGTTACCTGCATGCAGACAATAGAGCACCACAAATGAAAAAGATAGATCAGAAAGACATGAAGCAAAGAGGCACGGACTAAGTGAGAGCTCTATAGCACACACTAACTGCAAACTAGAGATTCACCTATCCAATTAATGTGTCTTTGCCATGTCCTATTTGTAAACCATGCAGCTGTCTTATCAAAATTACATCAGTAAATAATTGTTCTAATGTATTGATCATTGTTTTGTGTATGATCTTATCAAAGGCTGACATTAAGTCTATACAAATTATACAACAGCACAATCTGTCATTTATAACTGCTACTGTATCATTACAGTACATCATGTTGCAGGTAGTTACAGATTTATTTTCAGCATATGTATGTTTATATACACTAACTGCAAACTAGGATTGACCTATCCAATGAATGTGTCTTTGCCATGTCCTATTTGTAAACCATGCAGCTGTCTTTATCAAAATTACATCAGTAAATAATTGTTCTAATGTATTGATCATTGTTTTGTGTATGATCTTATCAAAGGCTGACATTAAGTCTATATAAATTATACAACAGCACAATCTGTCATTTATAACTGTTACTGTATCATTACAGTACATCATGTTGCAGGTAGTTATAGATATATTTTCAGCATATGCATGTTTATATACACTAACTGCAAACTAGAGATTCACCTATCCAATTAATGTGTCTTTGCCATGTCCTATTTGTAAACCATGCAGCTATCTGTCTTATCAAAATTACATCAGTAAATAATTGTTCTAATGTATTGATCATTGTTTTGTGTATGATCTTATCAAAGGTTGACATTAAGTCTATATAAATTATACAACAGCACAATCTGTCATTTATAACTGTTACTGTATCATTACAGTACATCATGTTGCAGGTAGTTATAGATATATTTTCAGCATATGCATGTTTATATACACTAACTGCAAACTAGAGATTCACCTATCCAATTAATGTGTCTTTGCCATGTCCTATTTGTAAACTATGCAGCTATCTGTCTTATCAAAATTACATCAGTAAATAATTGTTCTAATGTATTGATCATTGTTTTGTGTATGATCTTATCAAAGGTTGACATTAAGTCTATATAAATTATACAACAGCACAATCTGTCATTTATAAATGTTACTGTATCATTACAGTACATCATGTTGCAGGTAGTTATAGATCTATTTTCAGCATATGCATGTTTATATACAGTTTTAAGTCCTAGTCTTGTCAATTCTGATGATACATTATGTAAAATAACCTTCTCAATTATTTTTCCATAAAAAGAAAGTAAAGTTATGGGTCTCTGTGACTCTGGGTTTGTCCTTTTCCCCTATCCCCTTAAATATGGGTTGAACAAGTGCATACCTCCAGTCATGAGGAATCCCCTCATACTTTAATGACCTGGTGAATAACAAATACAATGATACTGTAAGTTCATGCTGAAGTGTTCTCAAGTCATTGTTACAAGTTCTATTTCATCCCTGTACATTGTGTCCAGTGTGCATATTTATATGTCAATACACAGTAATTTCATTTAATTTCAGTATCTGAAGTTAACAGGATGTCATTATCACAATTTTTCACCAACTTTGTGCAGCAAAACTGTTTTGAATAAGATTTTGTAAATATAATCTGTGTTGGCAAATGCATTTCATAATCTATACAGTTTGCGAGTTTATATGTTTTCATTCCTACCACACCTGTGTGTGTGTCTGCATGTGTGTAAATATATATATATACACACACACACACACATATGGGTCTACTTTAGATATTCGACATTTCAGAATGCCGACTTTCATATGGCCGAGACCATATGATTGACAGTTTGAAATGTCAAACATCTTCTAAATAATGTAAAACATACAAAAACACTTCATTAACTGCTTTTAGCAGGGGCAAGCCCCCTGCACTGCCATGTGGGGGGCTGTAACTGCTTTTAGCAGGGGGGCAAGCCCCATGCATCCCCCATGTGGGGAGCTGCCACCCACACCCCTACTATTTAAATATTCCTACTCCAAGATCGCACTACAGTGCAGAAAAGGGAAATATTCTGGTTCCACACTGTATAGGGATCTCTGCTATACATGCTGGAACTTTCAAAAGTTCGATTATATGGTCTTGGCCATATGAATGTCAAACTTTTGAAAGTTCGTTCATATGAAGGGGACCCATATATACACACACACACACACACATATATATATATATATATATATATATATATATATATATATATATATGGATCTACTGTCTATTATCGAATTTACGTTTCAGTGAAACGTAAATCCGTGAATGCATTTACACAAAAGTGCGTTTCAATGAAAACGCACTTTTGTGTAAATGCATGAAAAAAACAAAACAAAAAACACCTAAAACACTTTTATGCAGGGGGGCAAGCCCCCCTGCACCCCCTACTTTAATATTCTCACTCCAAGATCGCACTACAGTAGGGAAAAGGGAAAGTCCCCTCATCCCCACTGTACTACGATCTCAACAACAGTCCACTTACTTGTACATCAACACCAAACATTGATGTACAACTAAGTCAACATGCAAACCGCATGTTTCACTTTATTTCCCTAATTTATTTTTTGTTTTACCCACTCATTTACGCGAAAGTGCGTTTTCGATAAAACCCACTTTCGTGTAAATCCGCTCGCTGATGTCACGAAACTGACATTCGTGAGAATCAAGTAGCTCCATATATATATATATATATATATATATATATATATATATATATATATACACACACACACACACACACACACACACACATATATACATGGGTTCCCTTCAGAACGTCGAATTTCCAAATCTTTGAATTTCATATGGTCGAGACCATATGATTAAAGTTTTTTTTTTTTTCATAATATTTTTTTTTATTGTTTTCTTTTTCCATTCCAAAATATAGAAAAGAAAAAATAAAAAAAAACAGAGGTGTTATTCATACAGTATTCAAAGCAGTATTCTTAAAACATATTTACATGAATGCTTCCATATTCTCTCTTAAAAGTAAATGATGAGGTTGTTTTCTCTAGGGTTCATAATTTACAGGAGTATAGTTCCAAATAATGTTATGTTTTTTGTTGTGTATATTAAGGGCTTGTTTCAGATTCAATGTTTTATGCCAGTATAATATCGAACATTTGTTCCCATGATTTCAGGCTGGAGGGATTTTTGTTTTGTTTGTGTATTATAGATTTGTGGGCTAATATATGTTTTATTGCTAGGATCTTAAAATTTTCCCAAAAAGTTTTGGATGGGGTCAGCCAGTTAGTAGCTATGTAGAGTTTCATTAGTAGAAAAATATTGATGAGGATGACTATTTGGTTTTTGGATAGGTTAGTTGGGATATGTAATATTGTAAATTCCCAAGTGAGTGTTGATGACTGGTATCCCATCTTTTGTAGTTGTAGTTTCAGGGAGTTCCACAGATGATCAAAGTTTTGAAATCTCCAAATTCTGAATGGAGATCTGCATACAGTGTACAATGGGAGATTTCCCTTTTCCTCGCTGTAGTGCGATCTCAGAGTTGGTATATTTAAGTAGCGGGGGTACATGGGACCTTGTCCCCCTGCAAAAACATTGAGAAGCTTGGTTTTCTATTTTTTTTGGATTCATTTCAGAGTTTCAAGATTTCAAAACTTCGATTATATGGTTGGTCGCGACCATATGAAATTCAAAGTTTTTAAAATTTGACATTCTGAAGTGAATCCATATATATATATATATATATATATATATATATATATATATATATATATATGGGTTTACTTCAAATCGAACGGACATAATCTTGACATGCCTGCAGCCAAGACAACATCATATCTGCAAAACGTCAACTCTAAATAAAAAAAACAAACAAAAAAAAGAAGTTATGTACTCACCATAATGTTCCATGTTTGTTGTCCATCTTGCCTTCATTCTTCATTGGTTGGGTTCAGAACCGATGCAGGAGACACCTGAATGGGTGGAGCCAACATGAAACAGTGTGGCTAACAAGAAAGGGGTGGAGCTATGTTAAAAACCACAAAAACTGGGACTTAAATTAAATATGCTGCCCTGGGTGCACTGCCAAACCATCATTATGAGAGTCCAATCAAGACAAAATTAATTGTAGAAGAAAAAAAATATTTCAATGCATTGGCTACATGACAGCTTATTTAACAAGTAGATGGAAACAAAAAAGTTGCAGGGCATGAAAAAAATAAATAACTTTTTAAATACATTACTAGAATGCCAGTCAAAATAAAGTATCAAAAAACAAGCAGCACACAACTCAAGCCACTTCTCCTTGCACTGCAGTTCTAATTATAATTTATATTCAGCTTTATAAAAGTACCAAGTAACATGCTGAAAGTAGCAATACCCCCACTTGTAAAAATGTTTCTTACCCAAAAAAGACCCGCTGCCTGACAACAACTATCTACTTGTTTCATGGGGAAAATATGATCAAAGTAAAAAATGAACAGCAAACAAGAAACAAGCTCAAGATAAATTGCTTAAAGGATTACTGTACAGGTTATGGACCACACATCATAGATTAGCATTCTGTTTAGTTTATGGGTAAAGCCTGCAAAGATGACTGCAAGTCTCCAACAAATATAATGAGCTTCTGAAAATACTGTAATCCTGTCCTTTATTACAAATAATATCATATGCATTTCAATATCTAAGGCTTATACACTATCAAGTTATTCTCTGCATGGCAACAACAAAAAGACTTTCAATGTTAGTAATTCTTTAACAGTATGCTTATTAAGGCTTACCTGCATCTTACAGTCTCAGACAAGTTTACCTGATGGTCATTAAAGCACTGCTATTTAAACACAGAGCAATAGGCATTGCAACGACATGCATTTTCTGAATAAGAAGCATAAATCAACAGTTTAAAAATAAGACAGACAACCAGAACATTCTGCAAAATCAAGGACAGATGAAAAGCTACTGTAGTATTTGTGTCTACCTTAGATGGGGAATAATCTTCATACTTACACTGCATAACTGCTCTTTGCCTTACTTGGACACATCTAGAGTCACTACGTGGGGGAGCAGGGTGCAACAAATATGTCACAATTTGAAATGTCTCTGGCTGGTGATGATGGCCCTGACACATTTGTCATACCTCTCAGCCTCAGAGCAAGAAATCTGGACAAAGCCATAAACAGAAGTGGGACAAAGGCCCAAAAATAAGGACAATTTTTAAATACTGCTCTTATAAACATAGTAGGTCTTGCATTAGTATAAATTCTCTGAAGGGTATGGAATCTGAAACTCAAATGTCTGTCATTATTTTCTAACTTCAATCTTTAATGATTTACTACTAATTTGCCAGAAAACCACAATTTCATGAAAAACGGACCAAAAATGTGATGCAAAAATATAAAATAGCCACACAGTACAGCTGGGAACCTGTCAAAGAAGGGACACTTTTTAATATTAGTACTGTTAACTTGAGCAGCTGACAAAAATAACAGAATTTACATGCATTTCTGAAATTAAAAAGTAATCTATAACTCTGATCATTACAATTATTTATTAATTGTAAACCCTCCAAGCTTTTCTTCCAAATTTGCTATTTTGCGGAGGGATTATTAAGGGGAGAGCAACATTTTGAGCCCAAATCAGGGACAGTTGAGAGGTATGGATATACCTAATTTTATAAAGTGATTTATTTGTGCGTACCTCTCATCCTCATAATGTAGGAAATCTGGACAAGGCCAAATATATTGGGGGAACATACAGACAGTGCTAAAAAATTGCTCTTGTATAAACTTGGTCAGTTGACAGAGCAACAGGTCTTGCTTTAGCATAATTTTTTCTGAAGAGTATGAAGTCTGAAATTGAATGTCTGTCATTATTTAGTGACTTCATTCCTAAAAGATTTGCCAGAAAGCCACAAATTTTATGAGGAACAAACCAAAATAAGAAGCAAAAATCTATTCATTCTGCAAAAATCTGGACAGTTAAGAGGTATACTTCATCCAGGGCTGTCTTTCCCCCCTCACAAAATCATGGTCGAAAAAGGCCTCCCCCTGCACCTATTTCAATGTCCCATTACTTGGCTATTTCACCCCACTTACCATAAACACTGCAATGTATTTACTGCTTTACTTCTATGATGATTTGGATTTCATTTAAAAGTTTTATTTTACATTTTACAGCACAAACACTAATAGACATCTGCTAAACAAAACATTGCAGTCTCACAATGAAAATACAGTTAGCATTACAATGTCTCTGCCCTTGAAACTCACATTCATTGAACCCCCCTTCAAAGAAAATACATCTGACCAGTGGCAGATAAAGATTAACTCTGGGCTGTTTTCAAATCATAGGCCCCTTGCACAGGAAACATACATGTGCTCTTTGATACACCTTCCTGACTGTATTAAAATATATTCCTTGTATAATACAGTATAGCTGTTAGAGGGCATTTTAAATTTATTGTTTTGAACATTTTTCCAGTAAACAATGAAACAAAATACATGCACCAATAATGACAAAACTGACCAGTTCAGAACATTTCCATAATAAAAGTACTCAGACTTCTACAGTCCACAAGTGTCAGTAAATATGTACAATCCCTACAGAAGTAAAAGTCCTCTAAATAATTCCACATTAAAGAGATCTGTAACTAATGAAGAGGTTGCTGCTAGCAAACAATATTATATTTCATTGTTTCATCTACAAATAAAGTGTCTGTTACTGTTGAGGAATAAATTGCCTATGTTACATTAAAAAAATGATAAGCTAGTAATATTGCAATAGGGAATGGATGGCAAACTGATGACAGGTTCATCATCGATTGGTATCTCCACCAAAGAGGACATTCTCAGGACTGTAGCATCCACCTCCTTTAAAAGTACAACACAGTACAGTATCAGCAATGCATCCATATACTGTGGGAGTAGAACACACAGCCTTCTGCATCAAAAGCAAGTACACTATCTGTTGTGCTATTAACAATACAAGCAGACTCAGTATAAGCAGCATTAAACTTCTCTTTATGCTGTCAGCTCCTTGTAAAATCCACTCGACACTCAACTGTATCTCTCAACTTTCAAAGCACAAGAAATCTGGAAAAAGCCAAAATTTATTTTGGGGGGGGGGGGGGACAAAAGCCCAAAAATTAGGGACACATTTTAAACATTATTTGTATAATCTTAGAAAGTTGCTAGAATAAAATGCTGTGTTACCACCATGCATTTCACTGCGAAGTCTTGAACCATGGACCTTGTGCTCTACAGTCAGAGCAACATACCACTATGCCAAATTAGCTGTTTCTTGAACAACAGGTAGACTGAAACATAAATGGCTATCATTTAGTGAATTCAGTACTCACCATAGCTCTTAACCTCTTAGCACAAAACACCTAGACAAAGCCAATAATGGGGGAATACAGCTCCCAAACATATTCAGTGAATTCAGTTCTCACCATAGCTCTCAAACTCTTAGCACAAAAAACCTGGGCAAAGCCAATAATGGGGGAACACAGCCCCAAAAATATGGACACATTGCTAGAATAAAAGGTTTTGTGTTACCATATACTTTCTGAAGAATATGAAGTCTGAAATTCAAATGCCTGTCATTATTTAGTGAATTTAAATGCCAGAAAACCACACATTTCACAACAACAAAAATATGAGGCAAAAGTTTCACAAGTGGTGGTGGGTAGGGAATTCAAGCTCTTGCTCTCAAGGTACAGGGTTTGAGTCTAGCTGCCAGTATATTTCATGAGTTCTCTCTAGCCACCAGGTATATTTAACTGGAGCATTTTTTACACACACACACTTAACTGTGGCATTTTACACACACACACACACACACACACACACACACACACACACACACACACACACACACACACACACACACACACCCTACCTGAGCCCCATTTCCTTCCTGCAGTAAAATCCAGGATCATTCATTCCCGCAGTAAAACCCACGAGTGAGAGCATGTCCTTCCACTTCCCGTGACAGCAAGTTATTACCCAGCCTGCAGACTTTGCAGTCCGATCCCTTTCCAGTCTATGCAGTTGTAACTGCATACACTTCTGGGATCTCTGCTGTTGAAAGCTGTCTTCCTAATCCGGACTGTCTCACCAGCAGTCTGGATTCTGTGTGCATGCTCCAGACTACTGGTGAACCATTCCGGATATCGGGAAATGAAGCGAGTGCACATGCGTGATGTTCCGGGACTCGCATTTGTTTTCTTTCTTTTTTACTTTTCTTTTCTGTTTTACAGCTGGGGGGGGGGGGCTACAGTCCTGCAGCCCAATAGCACAAGGGAGTTGGGAGGGTGGCCTAATGGTTAAGGTGTTTGCCTTACAAACACAAGGTGCAGGGTTTGAGTCTCACAAGGGATAATTAACTAGGCTTAAAATGGCTCACAAGGGCAGTTAGCCTAATACTAATCTATGAACCTATGAACTGCCTCTGCCCATATCCCATCATGCTCAAGGAAGATTACCCAGATCTTGTTTGCAGATATTAGATGTACTGTCAGAAAACTATTTACATGCCTAAACAGACCAGTGAAGAGAGTCAGAGAACATTATTTTCCAATTAATACCGCTTGGTTCTCCACAAGCGAAAGGCTAGGGGAAGGAGGGTGGAACGTGAGAATGAGGGCAAGATGGACAACAAACATGGAACATTATAGTGAGTACAAAACTTCTTTATGTTATGTTGTCCTATCTTGCCTTCATTCTTCACTGGTTGGGACAGCGTTCCTAGCAACATCTTTCTTGGGTGACTCAAGGGAAAAAAACTCCTCAGAACAGTGCACCCAAAGGAGGCCCTGTTCCTGGAGGCCAAATCTACCTTGTAATTAGTTATAAAGGTATGAGGCTTAGCCCATTTCACTGCTGCACAAATAGAATCCATAGGTAGCCTCTCCTGAAAGGCAGATGAGGCTGCTATTGCCCTTGTAGAGTGACCTTTTTTTTCCAGCAAGTTCTCTGTTTCGAGATTTATAAGTGAAAGTAATACAATCTGTAAGCCATTTTGAAAGTGTGATCTTTGATATGGGGACACCTTTCTTTTTGTCTGAAAATTATACAAATAACTGATCCGATTTCCTGAAATCTTTTGTTCTAAGTAAAAACATAATTGTCTATACCCATCTAGCTGGTGTAATTTATACTCTGCCCTGTTGCCATAGTTGGGGAAAAACTGGTAAGTCAATGGACTGATTCAAATTAGATTCTGAACACACTTTGGGTAGGTAGGAAGGAAGGGTTTGTTCGGAGAGAAACTTTGTCTTTGTGGAAAACCATATAAGGGGACGTATTGACAATACTTGAAGTTCTGATATGTAGCAGACGTGATGGCTTCCAGAAAGGCTGCCTTCCATGATAAGAACTTTAGGTCACATGATGATGCAGGCTCAAAGAGGGGAAGAATCAGATTGGATAAAACAAAGTTTATTATTTATTTATTTATTTATTTTACATTTGTTGACCGGGATGGTCCGACTGGATACATGTCCATTTTCAGCGGAGGCCCGGGGAGAAAAGCTCCAAATTGCAAAAAAAAAATACATATAAGTTTACACATTACATATATGGTAGAAAAAATATGCTCGTTAACGTATTATCTACATTCATGTAAAACTGATGATAGCAGAATAACAGTTAAAATACAATTCTAAAGAGGAAAAAAACTAGTGAAAACTAGTGCAGTTCAAGGGACTTTAAAGTACTATTGCGAGATTCCAGTTCATTGTTTATCTAGAGTTCTGAGGGATGATAAAGAAACTACGTACTTTATTACAGTAGAGTAGGATTAATAGTCAGTTGGAGTAAGAAATTGAGAAGATATCCAAATTGTTCAAGTAGTGTAGGATGAGTTATAGTTGACAGGAACCTAGCCTGGGTTTACGCAGGGGCATATCCAATGTTCCTTAAAGAATTGGGTAAGATTTTTCTTGAATTGAGAAAGCGAATTGGAGAGTCTTAGGTTGTTAGGTAGGGAGTTCCATACCTTGCCTATAGAATTAGCATAGAGAGCATCCCCTCCCATATTGTTGGATTTGATAGTTTGGACCAGTAATCTGTTAGAGGAGCGAAGACTACTTAGGTTGAGGTAGGGGATCAGTAGATTGTCTAGTGAGGGAGTTTTTTCAGGTTCCTTAATGATTTTATATGCTTCGGAGAGTTGGTTAAGTTTGAGAATATTTGGTAGTTCTAACCAGTCAAGTTTCTTTAGGTTAAGGCAGTGATGCGTTCTATAAGGGGCACCTGTAATGAATCTAGCAATGTGATAGTAAGTCACGGAAAGTTTATTGATGTCCCCTATGTTGAGGAAAGAGAAAACAGGGGAAGCATACAGTAGTGTAGAGAGAAGATGGGTACGTGCTATGGTTAGTTTGGCAATGGGGGTGAGGAAGTTCTTAATTCTATACAGTGATCCGAGTTTCTTATTTACAGTCTTTATGGTTTGACTGATGTGTAAGTTAAATTTAAGTTTATTGTCAATAATGACCCCTAGTAGTTTAGTGTTAGTGTCAGGGTTAATTATGGTGCCATTATTAGATTGAACGAAGAAGGTGCTATTATTAGCTAGTGGGGGGTATTGCACTGGAGAAGGAGCTGAGGTGGGAAAGAATAGTAATAGCTTAGTTTTTTTATGATTTAGGATGAGATTCCTCTCTGATAGCCATTTTTCAATTGTACTAAAGCACTGTTGGGTCATTACTTGTAGGTCAGGGAGAGCTACATTACAGTAGATGAGGGTGGAGTCGTCTGCATATTGGATGCATGTGGCTTGAGGGATGACTGAGTGGAGTTCATTTATAAACACGGAGAAGAGAAGGGGACCTAGAATGGAGCCTTGTGGAACTCCTATGGTATTAGGTAAGGGTTGAGAGAGCTTATTTTGCCATTGGACTGCCTGTTGCCTTCCAGAGAGATAGGCATGGAACCAACTGAGAGCTGAATTATCAAAGTGGAAGGTTTTTAGCGTCTGTAGCAGTAGTTGGTGATTGACCATATCAAAGGCTTTTGACAGGTCAAGAAATAGGGCAGAGGATATTTTTCTGTTGTTGCGATTTTTATTAATTGAGTCAGTAAAGGATAGGAGGGCAGTGGTCGTACTATGGTAGGGTCTAAAGCCATGTTGAGATTTGGTCAAAAGATTGTTTAGAGAGAGGTGATTAAGAAATTGTTTATGAACACATCTTTCCATGATCTTAGCTATTGGGGATAGAATTGCTATGGGTCTGTAGTTAGATGGCTCAGTAGAAGGACCACCTTTATGTAGTGGTATTATGTAGGATATTTTCCAGATATTGGGTATTGTGGCCTCAGTAAAGGTTCTGTTTATCAGGATGGAGATGGGGTAGGCTATAGCATCAGCTGCTATTTGCAGGTATTCGGCTGGGAGCTGATCTGCCGAGAGGGTGGTAGGTTTAAGTTTTTTCAGTAGGGTTTTGATGTAAGAGGTAGGGATAGGCTGTATTTTAAAGGATGGGAAGGTGGCTTCAATAACATTAGTTTGGGGTGGGGAAGGGGGAGGAAGTTGGTTGGCTAGAGATTGAATAGTTTCAGTAAAGAAGGAGTTAAAGGTGTTAGCTATGACTTCAGGTTTTTTGTCAATAAGAGTCTCAGGGGTAGGAGTGGCTGATTTCCCAGGATGGAGGAGATTATTTAAGCCTGCCCAGAACTTTTTGGGGCTGTTCTGGTGTTTGTCTTGAAGGTGACAGAAATAGTTCTTTTTATCCATTGTGCTAGCTTTTTTGGTTGCATTTCTAAGTTCCTGGAATTTAATGCGGTCTAGGGGTGCCTTGGTGGCTCGCCATTTGTCCCATGCTTTATCTCTAATTTTAATTTTGGTTTTTGTTTCTTTGGATAGCCAGGGAGCTATCTTCACCTTAGTCCTAGTGAGTCGGTTAGGAGCATGGTTGTCAAGAATTTTTAGGAATGTGTCATTAAAGAATGACACGCTCTCCTCTAGGGGTAAAGTTTTTAGCTTTGTCCAGTTGCAGGACTTGAGTTTAGGTCCAATGGCACTGAGGGTTCTTTGACTGGAGGCCTGAGTATGAAAGTTACCCTTCAGAAATGCTTTGCAAAGCCTGTGGGACAGGATTCTTAGTCCTACTTCTCCAATATGGTAGTTAGATATGGCTGCTAGTTGAACTCAAATAGAAGCTGCAGTTTCACCCTCATTAAAAAGCTTTGCCAGAAAGTCTAATACAGATGTTACAGGGGCGGTGAAAGGATCAATGTGATTGTTGAAGGCCAAACGGGATAAATTTTTCCATTTGCTTGAATATAATTTCCCGGTTAAGCCTTATGAGATGAAATCAAAATATGTTTCACAGCAGGGGAAATATCAGGAAGCCTGGCTATGTGTGGAACTGGAGCAACTAAGCTGTCAACCTGAGGGTTTGAACCGATGGATGGAGCATCCCTGAGGAATGAGTCAAGAGGTCTGGAAGTGGGTCCAGAATCCACTGCTTCTCCTGGAGATGGGGCCAAAGAAAGGGGAAACAAATTTGATGAGGCCAGTATGGGGCGATGAGTATCAAATTCCTTCCCAATGAGCTGGCTTTCTGAAGGACTTTGGGAATCAAGGGAAAGGGGGGAAGCGTAGAGGAGACCCAGGGGCCAGTCGTATATGAGTGCATCCCTTGGTGACTCCCCCAGGGGCAGGAGCAGGGTAAAATAGCTGCTCCTATAAAGACGATATGGTGTGATGGTAACAAGGCAGATTTTTCAAAATTTATTGTGATCCCTAGATTGGAGCAAAGGTGAATTGTGGGGTCTCTTGATCTTGTGAGTAGATGCTTGGTGGTGGCAGTTAGGAGCCAGTCATCCAAGTATAGAAACACCTGGAATTCTAGACACCTCAAGTGAGCCGTAACCACTGTCATGCATTTGGTGAACACTCTGGCGGCAGTAGTGAGACCAAAGGGCAGAGCTCAAAACTTGTACTGACTGGCTCCCAGCCGAAAGTGCAAATGCCTCCTGGATCACCTCTCCATTTTGATATGGTAGTACGCATCCTGGAGATCTATCGAGCACATCCAATTGGCTTTTCCCAGGAAAGGGAGTATCGACTGCAGTGTCACCATCTGGAACTTTGATTTTTTTTTTTGTGGTCTTGTTCAGTCTGCTGAGATCTAAAATTGGCATCCAGTCCCTTGTCTTTTTTTTGGAACTAAAAAGAACCTTGAGTAAATTCCGGATCCAATTTGGTCTGCGGGGACAGTTTGGTTGACTCTTTTGTCTAGCAACTTTTGCACTTCTAGAGTTGCGTGATCCCTTTAGCTGGGTGGAACATCTGCGACTGATTTTGTTTTTAAGGGAGGAAAAGAAAAGGGAATGTAATAACCTCTGAATATGATCATTTGTACCCATTTGTCTTTTGTTATTTGTAGCCAAGTGCTTGGGTACAAAGATAAGTGACCCCCAACTGCCTCCAGAGATGGACAGATGGGCCTCCTCTCAGGAGGGCTGGAAGGACTTACCAAGGAAAGAATCCCTGCCACCCTGGTTCTGCAGACCCCCTTTGCCACATGGTCAGCGCCTTCCACTGTTACTTCCCCTTCTGCCCCTGAGGGAAAAATCACCACATGTGTCCGGGAAAGCTCTCTGGGATTTTCGGAAAAAGAAGTTATGTACCTACCATAACATTCCATGTTGTCCTTCATCTCACCTTCCTTCTTGCTGGTTGGGTTCAGAGCCGATCCTCGGCTGATATACAATAGCTTGAGAGCTTTTACTGGCTTGAGGCTATCCCTTATCCCAACATGCCTAGTGGCAGCTACCCAGATCTCATTTGAAACAGCCCACACTAAACATATGTAGTAAGAAAAACAATTTTCTTACTAAGCTCTTACACCAAGGTAGGAAGAAAAGAAAAAAGGACAAAGTATGGTTAACTACCCTGGTGTGTCAGCAGGAAACTCAGCCAGTGTAACCAATAAAGAACTATCGAACCTCCAGGAAGGCGGAAGGAGGGGGGACACAAGAAGGAAGATGAAATGGACAACAAACATGGAATGTTATGGTAGGTACATAACTTCTTTATGTTATGTTGTCCCATCTCGCCTTCATTCTTGCTGGTTGGGGCCATGTCCCCAGCACCTAGTTCTCGGGTGGCTCACTGGAACAAACTCTTCAGGACCGTGGAACCAAAGGATGCCCTATTCTGGGAGACCACATCCACTTTGTAATGAGAGATAAAGGTATGAGGATTTGCCCATGTTGCTGAATTTAAAGACAATTTAGCTTGGAAGGCAATAGAGGTGGCTAAGGCCCTGGTTGAATGTCCTCAGGGTCTTCCTGGAAGCGTCTTTTTATGCAAACCATATGAATAAGAGATTGTGACTGACAGCCATTTTGATAATGTCACTTTAGAAACTGGATACCCATGCTTATTGACAGCAAAGGATATGAACAATTGGTCTGATTTCCTGAGGTCTTTGGTCCTGTGTAAATAAAAACGTAATTGTCTATGAACATCCAATTGGTGTAATCTATACTCTGCCTTGTTGCCATAATTGGGGAAGAACACAGGAAGCTCAGTGGACTGATTTAAGTTATACTCAGAACAAACCTTTGGCAAGAAAGAAGGATTGCTCCTTAGAAAGTCTCTGTCTTTGTGAAAAATGAGATATGGTGGGCAAATAGACAGAGCATGTAATTCAAAAACTCGTCTAGCTGAGGTTATAGCAACCAAGAAGAGGGTTTTCCAAGATAGAAACTTCAAGGGGCAAGATGATGCTGGTTCAAAGGGGGGCAGAATCATTGAAGCTAAAACCAAGTTTAGGTCTGGGGGGGTGGGTTCTCTTACCAGGGGCCATAAAAGTGTTGTACCTCATAAGAAAGCTCTGCACAACTTATGGGACATAATGTTTGAACCCAAGTCTCCTACATGAAAATTGGAGATAACAGCCAGTTGGACCCTAATAGTAGCTGTAGCTGCCCCTTTTTTGAAGGTCTCAGCCAGAAAGTCAAGAATCTTGTGAATACGAGCCATAAAAGGATCAATGTTATTACTTTTGGCCCAGTAAGAGAACCTCTTCCATTTGCTAGTCTAAGTCCTCCTAGTAGTGGGCTTGTGGAGGACACTATTGTGTGCTGTACAGCAGGAGAAATGTTTGGGAGCCTGGCTAAGACTGGAAGTGGAGTAATCAAGCAGTCAGCTTGAGAGTTTGAAGAGATGGGTGAAGCCCACCTGACTGATTTGTCAGGAGGTCTGGAACAGGGTCCAGTATCCAGAGCACCAGTTGAAGGTGATGGAGTAGAAACAGAAACCATATCTGATAAGGCCAGTAAGGACCAAAGAGGATGAGTTTGCAACCCAAATATTTTGCTGTCTGATGTACCTTTGGAATGAGAGGTAAGTGTGGAAAAGCATACAGTAGTCCCGGAGCCATTCGTGAACAAGTGCATCCCTGGGTGACTGTCCCCGAGGTGGAACTACGGCAAAGTAGCTTCTGCATTTGTTGTTTAGAGGAGTGGTAAAAAGATTGCAGCATTTGTGGAAAATCAAGTACTCAATTTCTTGCTTCAGGGACCACTCATGAGGCATGAGGATAGCCCTGCTGAGCCTGTTGGCTATCATGTTGGATTTTCCGGGAATGTGCTTTGCAATCAGAAAAATGTTGAGAAGACATCGCCCATTGCCATATTCGAACTGCCTCCCAACACAAGGGGTAAGATCTGGTTCTGCCCTGGTTGCTGATGTACCATACCACTGACATATTGTCCGTCTAGATTGCAATAATCCCTGTAGGTAGACAGTCTTGAAGTGCTTGCAACACCAGAAGCACCACTCTCATCTCAGAACATTGATGTGCAAATGGTACTAGTGAGGTTGCCACATTCCTTGGACAGTCCATCCCAGATAATGCCCCCCCCCCACTGTATCTGGGAAGCATCCGTGGTCATTGTGGCTACCGGATGTGGGCCTAGAAAGGGTCTGCCTAGAGTCACCTGGGGAGAGACCAGCCACCACAGTAGGTCATTTTTGCAAGATTCCATGATCAAGATCATGTGTGACATTGGCAATTCCTGGAAAGACCTCTGAACGAAAAGAAGCCACTGTAGAATCCGCATGTGAAAGCGTGCTAAAGGAACTAGTGTAGTAGCTGCAGCCATTGAGCCCAGTACTTGTAAGACGTATCTTGCCTGAACTCTCGTCTTGCTTATGAGAAAGGAAACTTGTTGACGAATGGTTCACACCCTGTCAAGAGGCAGTTTTGCTATCATGTGTCTTGTATCTAAGTCTGCCCCTATAAAGGTAATAGACTGACAAGGCAACAAGGCAGACTTTTCATAGTTTATTGTGATGCCTAACTGGGAACAAGTTTGGATTGTGTAGTCCCGTACCTTGATTAATTGATGCTTGGTGGTAGCAGTGAGGAGCCAGTCATCCAGATATGGAAACACCTGCAATCCTAGATGCCTCAGGTGAACCGTGACCACTGCCATGAGATGAAAGGGCAGGGCCCTGAACTGAAAATGACTGGCTCCCAGCTGGAAGTGTAGGAATCTCCTGGATTGCCTGTCCATTTTTATATGGTAGTACGTGTCCTGGAGATCTATGGAGCACATCCAACTGTCCTGACCCAAGAAGGGAAGAATGGACTGCAGTGTCACCATCTGGAACTTGGAACTTTGTCTTTTTTACTGATTGGTTTAGATTGCTGAGATCCAAGATTGGTCTCCAGTCCCCTGTCTTCTTTGGAACTAAAAAGAACCTTGAGTAAGTTCAGGATCCGATTTGGTCTGCAGGGACTTCCTGGATGGCTCTTTTTTCTAGCAATCTTTGAACCTCTAGGATTGCATGATCCTGAAGACTGGGTGGAACATCTGGGATAGAATGTTTGTCTTTTGAGGGGGACTGAGAAAAGGGAATTTTGTAGCCAATGAATATTATCGACAGTACCCATGTTTCTCTTGTGATAGATTGCCAGGCTGCTGGGTACAGTGATAGTCTGACTCCGACTGCCTCCAGAGGTGGACAGCCAGGCCTCCCTTCAGGAGTGCTGGAAAGGCCTAGCAGAGAAAGTATCTCTGTTGCCCTGCTGTTGTGGACCCCCACTCCCACGAGGGTGGTGTCTTCCATTATTGATTCCCCCTCTGCCCCTGGGGGAAAAATCACCACGTGTGTCAGGCAAAGATCCCTGGGATTTCCAGAACCACATTTTCCCACTCTTCTGACCCTTAGGATAGGGCATAGACAGAGTGGAAAAATGGATCCCTATGGCAGAGAGAATCTTGCCATCTTGTTCACACCTTGTGAGTCTCTTTTACCTGAGGCCCAAACAAGGACGAGCCATCAAAGGGGGTGTTGGTGAATGAAGACTTAAAGGGTTCCGCAAATTGACAAAGGTGCATCCAGGAGTGTCTGCGTAAAGCTACTCTGGTACCTGCTGCCCTACTCGCTCCATCTGCCTCATAACAGATGAGCCTCATGGAGGAGTTTACCTCTGAGGTCAAGGTCTCAAGCTGGGAAGCTGCCGTGTTCGCAACTCCCTCAGCTGTAGGATCTTGCAGGGTATCTCCTAGCTCCTTCAGGAGATCCCGCTGAAGTCTGGTGAAATGTGACAAGTAATTTAGTGATCCAAGAGTAAAAGTCACTGAAGAAAACATACACTTCCCATACCTGTCCATCGCACGAGACTCTTTGTTCGGCGGATGGACAGATGAAGACGTTTCCGCAAGTTTCTTCTTTGTGGCTGCTGCCACCACCATGGCATCAACAGGGACTCCCTTGGAGAGGAAAGACTTATCTACTGGGGCTGTAATAAATTTATTAGGTCTCCTCGGAACACGTTCCATGGTCTCTGGAGAGCTCCATGCCTTTCAACTCACTACAGACAAAAGTGGGTCGAAAGGTGGAGACACCCAAGAGGTGGAGGGTCAGGAACCAAATGCGTCCAGGTATATGGACTCGTCCTCAGAAGTGGCTAGGGACCGTCTGTCTGAGGATTTCCAAGATGTCTGAAAAAAAGAGACATCCTCGGAGGGGGACCGTAGGGACCCTTCCAACTCATCCAAGTTTGTATCCAAAGTGTTAGACTCGGGGGAGTATAGATGCTTCCTCTTACATTTCTTCTTCCGAGAAACCTCCTCCTAATGTTTGGGGAAGGTTTCGGAAGAAGTGGGGTCACCCAGTGGGGCATCCTGGGGCACAGGTCCCCTACGCTTGGCAGGTGGAGGGGCAAAGGCCAGCACAGGCACCGAGGGAGAAGGAGCCAATGGAGCTGAGGGTGGTGCAGTCTCAGGAGACAGCACACTCATCACCTTGAAGGTGCCACAGTCCTGAGCCGAAGAAGCCTCCGGCTCCAAACAGCCCGGAGATCTCCTTCGAACCGGGAGCGAAGGCTCTGAGACTGATGTAGGAGCCGAGATCACCTGCGCCGAAGCAACAAGAGGGAGAGCGGGGTCAGACAAGGATCCGATACCACTTCCCCCCTTTGGAGTCAACAACAGAGCTTTGGCGCCCAGACCCCTCGACGGACTGAGACATCGAGGAGATCAGAGCAGTAGTCGGAACCAATAAGGAAGAAGAAATCGGAGCTGACAGTTCCACCACCACAACCTCCATGCACTCTGGCTCAAAGTCCAATAGAGTTGGAGGAGGAATCGATGGAGAACCTGGGAGGGCCGAAGGAGCCAAATCCTTATGGGCTGGACTTGAGAGTAATTTAGCAAGTGCCTATGACTTGAGGGGCTTGTTGACCACTCTCTCCACATCATGATCCGAAAGTCTGGAGGACCGAGAGGAGTGTCAGGCGGACCGGTGACTGCCTGCTCCAGTTTGCAGCAGAGGAGATTGTGGAGTGGAGTGTACTGGCTCCAGAGAGGGAGAGTTTGATCTCTTATGGATCTGGACCGGCTCTGAGGACACAGATGGAGCCTCCGGAGACTTAGCTTTGTCGGAGCCAATGCTGGGGGCCAACAGAGCCGACGGCTTCTCAGTAATTTTAGTCTGTTCTGAGCTCGGAACCGAGGACTTGTTGTGTGTCTTGGACACTTTGGCTGGCTGAGGACCCTGAGACGAGGCATCTTGAGTGTTCTTCAGGAGGCCATATAAAATGAGCTTATTTTTTCTTTCCTGTGGGACTATTGAACTGAAAGCATGACAGATCGAGCAAGAGTCCTGCAGGTGAACAGCCCCTAAACAATAAACGCAAGTCATGTGCCTGTCTGTAAAGGATATTTTCTGACGAGTCGCATTTTTTAAACCCAGAGGGTTTAGACTCTTTAGACATAACTAGCACTAGTCAGGGAAAAAGATCACACAGAGAAAACAGAAAAAACAAAGTTATGTACTCACCATAACATTCCATGTTTGCACCATCTCGCCCTTTATTCTTACATATGGTGTTCGGAGCCGATCCTCTGCCGATTACAAAGCTCAAAGACTCTTAGTTGACTCGTGGCAAAGTAGGGTATCCCATAGTGCACTAGTAAGAATCCCCAGATCTTGTTTGCTGTTAACTATCAGAGAGATAGAAAAGGTTATCCAGAAAGAACAACAACAATGAAAGGTCTCCACTCTACCAAAGGTAACACTATCCTGTCTCCAGATCCTTCAGGATGGGGGTAGGTAGGTGGGTTCGTAAGAATGAAGGGCGAGATGGACTACAAACATCGAACGTTATGGTGAGTGCATAACTTCTTTATGTTCTGTAGTCCCATTGCGCCTTTATTCTTATGTATGGGACAGCGTCCCTAGCACTTTTTCTTGGGTGGCTCATGGGAGTATACTCCTGAGTACCGTGGAACCAAAGGAGGCTCTAGTCCTGGAGGTCAAATCCAATTTGTAATGAGTAACAAAGGTATGAGGGGTAGCCCAAGTTGCTGCTGCACAAATACTGTTGATTGAAACTCTTACTTGAAAGGCAGCAGGTGTTGAGAGGGATCTTGTGGACTGAGCCCTGATTATAAATGGTAGGTTCTTTCCATTGGAGGAGTAGATAAAGGAAGTCATTCTAAAGGGATCCAGTATCTGTCTGCCTGGGATGACATGATTGACAGACCACAATGCTTTGCCAGAGATGGCCTGCACCTGTCACCCCTGGGATTCCGGATACTGGCTAAGGTTCTTGCCGCCCCATAGTGCCTTTTTTAGGCAAGGTTCAAATGACAAATTCACCACTGTAACAGGAACAGGCAAGCAAAAACTGAGGGTGATGCTACTCAATGCTAGAAGTCTAAATCTCAAAATGCACTCACCTGAGGCACTCCTTAAAATGGAGAACATCGATATCTGTGCAGTGACTGAGACCTGGTTCAAGGCTCCAGAGAGCACCCCTGCACTACCAGGCTATAACTCATACCACACTTTTCGGCCACGTAACCTGGACCAGAACGCCAAAGGCGGAGGTGTGTCCATATTCAATAAGGATATCCACACCTCCAGGCTAGTTGCTCAGCATAATGCTGCCTAGGTTATCCAAGTGCAACTAATTCTGGGCAAAGCTGCAATCCAAATTGTAGCTTGCTACAGATCCCCCACCATGCCCCAGGATTCCCACACCTCTTTTCTTGATGTACTGGAAAATATTACGGTTCAACCAAACACCCTAATAATGGGCGATTTCAACTACCCCACCATTAACTGGGAAAACTACTCATGTACCAACTCCTTCACTCAACGCTTTCTGGAATTCATAAACTCCAATGCCCTGGATCAGTTTATCCACACCCCCACCAGGAGCAACAATATCCTAGATCTAGTCATTACCAACATGTTACACACCTGAAGTCAACGCCACATTGGTCTGATCCGACCATAAGCTAATTACCCTAGATATCCACATCCTGCCCCCACCCCCCCCCATTAAGGAAACCATGGTAAAAAATTTCTCCAAAGCCAAATTCATGCTTCTTAAGACAGAAGTGGTGAACTTCATGACACCCATGCAGATGAACAATACAGTTACGACTACTGAATCCTACACAATTGCACTTTATAACCACTTACACGAGTGCATGGATCGTGCTATCCCAAACAGAACCAAGACGCTATCCTCCAAAAAAAGGAAGCCAATCTGGTGGTCCCCTGCCATAAACAAAACTGTACAACAGAAGGAAGAAACTGTTGCAAAAGAGAGTAAAATCTCATGAGTGGAGGAGCTCCCTGGTTAGCTGCAGTAAGAAGCTGCGATCCCTGATAAAATCCTCCAAAGCTAGTTATGAAAACAAAATCGCCACTAATTCTAAAGACAACCACAAAGCATTCTATAGCTATGTCAAGAATCTCAATGGCCACACTTAGATCTGCTCTGAGTTACAGCACAATGGCACTAAATATACAGACCTAACTGATATTGCCAACATCCTGGCAGATAGGTTCAGTGCGAACTTTACCCCCCTCTCACCCCCTAAACAGCCCATCTCTATACAGGAAGAATTCTAAGATCCTGTAATCACGGCTGCACAGGTAAAAAACACACTCTCCAAAGCCAAGAACACAGCATCCATGGGACCAGACAACATCCCAGGCTGCGTTCTACACAAACTGGCACCCCACCTAAGTACCATGCTCAATCATAGCCTCACCTCAGGCTTTGTGCCCGCTGAATGGCGCACAGCGACGGTTATCCCACTACACAAGGGGGGAGCCACCATGGACCCCGAGAACTACCACCCCATTAGCCTGACGAGCCTGGTCTGCAAGGCCATGGAACATATCACCATGGAACTTATAAACAAAGACACTGGTAATCTCCAAATTCTGGACTCCACCCAGTTTGGATTTGTAAAAGGTAGATCATGTCTCCTAAACCTGATAGACTTCTTTGAAGCAGTCACCAAAGCCATAGACGAGGGTAAGGTGGTTCACACAGCCTATCTAGATCTTGCCAAGGCTTTCAACACCATCCCCCCACTCTGGAATTCTAGATAAACTCACTAAACTAGGTATAAATCCCTATGTCACAAGATGGGTTGCCAACTGGCTCACTGACAGAACCCACACTGTGAAAGTAGCAGACTCCAAATTTGACTTCAGGCCAGTGACAAGTGGAGTACCACAGGGTTCAGTCCTGGGTCCTCTCCTGTTTGGTAACTACTTCTTTGAAGTACAGGCTAACACAGAAGGTCTTTGGATAACAAAGTTCGCAGATGATTGCAAACTAGGAGCCATAATCGAAACTCCTAACAATGTGGACATCCTACAAAAGGGCCTCACTGAGACAGATGCCTGATGTCAAAGCCATAGCCTCAAGCTCAATGCCAAAAAGTGCACTGTCATCCCCTTTGGTAAAAACTCTGTACCCATGAACTACAACATAGGCGGTAGTATACTTAACACTGAAAGTGTGATAACAGACCTTGGGATACAGGTGGACAGTAGTCTCTCCTTTGATAATCACATCACCACAGTAGCCAGGAAATCCTTCTACATGGCACACCACTAAAGGTTTCTCATCCAGAAAAAAAAGAGGTCATTGTTTCCCTCTACTCATCACTTATTAGACCCTGCCTAACATACAAAGCTATGTCAAACCCAGAGCTGTTGGACATGCTCCACTTAAAGAAGTCCCAATCCTCCCGAACTGCACGCTCTAGGGACCTAAACCTTGTCACCACAATAAACAGAACATGCCGGGGGGATAGATTACTGTCCCAGAGACTTCCCATACTCTGGAATAAACTACCTATCTATATCAAACAAATCTCATTAGTACTCTTCAAGAAAAATCTTGATTGGATGAGAAATAGGAAATTCACCTCGGGAATCACTTCTGTGGCTCTGCTCGACAGTGGCACAGGAAAATAATTTTTTTGGGTGGCAAAAGCCATGGTACCTTTTTGGCTAGGCTTGTATAGGCCCTGGGGCCGATAGCCTAGTACCTACCTATGAACCTATATGCAGATGGAAATCCAATTAGAGTAATTTTAGTGACTGGCAGACCTATTCTAGATTCAGAAAAGGATATGAACAATTGGTCTGATTTTCTAAGTTCCTTAGTTCTAAGAAGGTAGAACCGTAACTGTCTGTGAACATCAAGTTGATGAAATTTATATCCTGCACTTTTTGAATGATTAGGAAAAAATACAGGCAGTTTGATAGTTTGGTTCAAATTAGTCTGAGAGCAAACTTTATGGATGAAGGAAGGATTTGTATGAAGAGAAACTGTCTTTATGAAAAATCAAATAAGGAGGTTTGATTGACAGTGCTTGCAACTCTGATACCGTCTAGCGGATGTGATGGTTACTAGAAACAATGTCTTCCAAGACAGAAACTTCAACTGACATGAATGTGCAGGTTCAAAAGGTGGGGAAGTTAGTTTGGACAGAACGAAATTTAGATCCCAATCAGGTACAGGTTCCAGAAAAGGTCGTCTCAGCAAGGTAGCGCCTTTAATGAAGGTTTTACATAATCTGTGGGCCATCAGATTAGGCTCATATTGTCCCAAATTAAAGTTTGATATTGCTGCCAGTTGAACTCTAATTGTGGCAGCACCTGATGAAAAAGTTCAGTTAGAAATTCTAACACCAAAGGGATGGATGCTGTGTAAGGGTCTACATTTTTCTCTTTTGCCCAGATGGAAAATCTTCTCCATTTGCTAGCGTATAACTTCCTAGTAGAAGATTTGTGGGAAGACAAAAGGATATGAGTCACAGCAGGTGAGAAATCATGAAGCCTGACTAGGGATGGAAGTGGAGCAGCCACGCTGTCAAGTTGAGGGTCTGGAGGCAGGGGCGAAGGGATCCTGACATGTGTGTCAAGAGGTCTGGAACTGGGTCCAGAGTCCATGGATTGTCTAAGAAATGAGGCCCGAGGAAGGGGAACCAAATCTAACGAGGCCAGTAAGGAGTGATCAGAATCATTTTGCTACCCAAGAACTTTGCTTGAAATGAGCGGAAAGGGGGGAAAAGCATAAAGGAGTCCCAAAGGCCAATCGTGAATAAGTGCTTCTCTCGGTGACTCCCCCGGAGGGGGGATAAGGGAGAATTAGCTGCTGCATTTGGTGTTGATCGGGCTGGCAAAAAGATCGCAGCAAAGCTGTCCCAATTTGTGGAAAATCTGTTCCGCTACTTTCTGATTCAGAGACCATTCGTGAGGCATCAAAATTGCCCTGCTGAGCTTGTCGGCTATCACATTGGTTGTCTTTAGTAATCTTTTTAAAATAAGTTTATTTTTTTCTCTCCAGCAAAACCCTGGAACTGAAGGGATGACAAAAGGCACATGACTCTTGAAAGTGGACTGCACCTAAACAATAAACACAACTAGTGTGGCCATCTGTCAAAGACATTTTCTGGCTACAGTTATCACATTTGTTAAAACCAGAAGGTTTTGATTCCTTTGAATCCTTCGACATATTGAAAAAATGGTAATACCAGTAACACCAACAATGAAAAAACAACTAGTGTGTGTGTGTGTGTGTATATATATATATATATATATATATTTTTTTTAAACACAACAGCACACCAAAAGAGTGAAAAAAGACAACTAAAGTAGTTCTCTAACTTAAACGAGCTAGCTTCTAGAATGGGGAAAAACGAACAAGGGAAGGAAGGCCCTCTAGGTTAAATGGGCCAAAGGAACCCCTCTAACTAATGTGCTACCTTGGGGAACAAGACAAAGCATATAACGAGTTATGACAGAAAGGTTTTAATGTATTTTTTCCAAGTTCTGTAACTTAAACGAACTTGGATAATTAGAAAGACAGCTGGGATAGAAGGAAAAAAGGGCCTAGAGGTAGACAGACGGCCACAGTAAAACAGCCAACAATAAGGCGAACAATAGCAAAATAGCAAAACTCTAACCCAGAGTAAAGCTAACAACACTCTAAGAGATTCTAACACTGATAAGGTGACAATTCTCAACTAGTAAAGACAATTAGAAAAAATGCAAATGTTCACTTAGCCAGAGCCTGACTGGAAGCACCCGATCATATTTAGCGGCAAACGAGATCTGTGTAATCTTCCCTTAGCATGATGGGATGGGGCTACAGCCACAGTCCAGTGAAAATTCTCGAGCTTTTGTATAGGCCGAGTCAGAACCGATGAGCAGTTCCGAACCCAACCAGTGAAGAATGAAGGTGAGATAGGGCAACATAACATCATTGTTTTTCCTTTTTTTGCTGCATCGGGGGGCTACACCCCCCCACTACTTAAATATACCAACTCTGAGATCGCACTTACATTGAAGTGAATGGCAAGCTTTCCCTACGCCCATCTCCATGTAAACCGTTCGATGTTTGGCAGATATGATGATGTCATCTCAGACATATGCATGTCGAAGTTATGGCCATTTGACCATCTGAAGGGGACCCATATTTTCTACTATGCGGAATCTCTTTATATAAGTTTTTTTTCAAAATTTTCCTGATCTCGTCTCACACTATGTTAATCTGTCTGTCCAGTTTTATTATTTTGATTTTCAAAGTTACAGTTCTACTTTGCCCTCACTGCCATTTCTTATATTTTTATCTATTATCTGCGGTGGTGGTGCTGCTGTAGCGTTGTTGCCTCACAGTAAGACGCTTTCCGGTTCTATTCTCAGCTAGAGTGTCTTCTGCATGGAGATATGCGTGAATGGGCGTACCTTCGTTGAAGGTTGTGCGTCAGAGCTGGCAACTCGGCATGTAAAAATCTACTGCCAATCATTAGCGGACTGGAGTTCTGCTGTGGCGACCCCTAACCAGGAAAAGCCAAAAGACACAACAATCTTGCTTAATTTCACTTCTACATTTTGCCAGACGGATTGACATTCCTTCAGAAAGTGGTATAATATTTTATTCTATTTTCCATTTTCTGTTGTATTGTGGAGGTCATGTTGTGACTGAAGAGAGTCTGTCAGCCAGTCTGCTTACATGGTTACCAAACTGAAATTAATATGTAAACAAATAGCAAAATAAAGTGAATAAATTAAATGACTTCATACAGAGAGGATGGCATAATGGTTAAGGTGTTTACCTTACAGACACAAGGTGCAGGGTTTGATTCTCACATAGGGTAAATGGCTAGGCTTAAAATGGCCCACAAGGGTAGTTAGCCTTGCTACAAATCTTTGAGGGTTGGGAGGGTGGCTTAATGGCTAAGGTGTTTGCCTTACAAACACAAGGTGCAGGGTTTGAGTCTCACAAGGGATAATTAGCTAAGCTTAAAATGGCTCGCAAGGGCAGTTAGCTTAGTACTAAACTATGAACTATGAACCTATGAGATTAAGTTTAATTCATGGTACCTTAGAAAGTACAGTACAAATCTATTTGCTGTTTTAATTTTTTTATTAAAATACACATTTAAATGTATGTTTACAGGTATCGTGTAATCTGTGTATATTTTTAGTACTCTTACAGGACATAAAACACTGTAGGCGGGTATTCAGAAATTATAAATAATACACTGTGTAAGGCTAAACTTTGCAGTAAGTATTATCATGCAGGACATATCCAATTCAGAGATATCTGTAGCACAATCATGTGAGTATGAAAATCTGTGTAGTCATTAGTATATACTTTCATAAGCAGCATATTTGTGGGTGAACATGAAAATATTTTATTTTGGTATTTGTGCATATGGATGTTAGTGTCAACCATGTCTATTAATTTTAAGATGTATACATATGAAAATAAATTGCATATGTGCATGCATACACATAGGCCCATGCATGTATAACACTTGGACAAAAAAAATGGGATGAGACTGAGGCAGTTGTTGAAGAGACCACTGGGAAAAGAGTAGCCATTGTAGAATTCTCATATGTACTCTGGCTAGTGGAACTAGAGTTATAGTAGAGGCCATGGTTCCTAGAAGTTTGAGAACGGTCTTCGCTTTGACTTTGTGTTGGGGAAGTCGGCTGTATATTTGTTGTCTTAGATTTTGTATTCTGTCTGAAGGAAGGCGAGCCATCACTGAGACTGTGTCTATTTCTGTGCCTATAAAAATCACATATTGAGAGGGCTACAAGGCAGACTTTTCCCAATTTATAGTAATCCCTAGCTGAATGCAGACTTGGATAGTTGAATCCTTGGCTTGTAGAAGTAGGTGCCTGGTGGTGGCAGTCAGGAGCCAGTTGTCCAGGTACGGAAACACTTGGACTCCAAGACGTCTCAAATGAGCAGCTACTGCTGCCATGCATTTGAACACCCTGGGGGCTGTGGTGAGATCAAAGGGCAGAGCACGAAATTGGTAGTGACTGGCTCCCAGCCGGAAGCGTAAATGACACCTTGATGCTCTGTCCATTTTTATATGCTAGTATGCATCTTGGAGGTCTATAGAGCACATCCAATTGTCTTTCCCTAACAGAGGGAGTATAGACTGCAGTATTACCAATCGGAACTTGGACTTCATTGATTTGTTTAACTTGCTGAGATCCAAAATGGGTCTCCAGTCCCCTATTCGTTTTGGCACTAAAAAGAATCTGGAGTAAGTTCTGAATCCTATCTGGTCTGTGGGGACAGTTTAGATGACTCTTTTGAAGCAATGTTTGGACTTCTATAGTTGCTTGATCCCTGTGATTGGGTAAAATATCTGGGATCTTCTTGGTGGGATGAGGTGGAGAAGAGAAGGGAATGGAGTATCCTCTGGAAATTATTCTTTGTACCCATTTGTCTTGTGTGATGTCGTGCCAGGCTTCTGGGTACAAAGATAAGCGACCCCCGACTGGCTCCAGAGAAGCACAGTCGGGCCCCACTTCAGCAGCGCTGATAGGGACGTCCACGAAAGGAATCGTGGCCACCCAGGTTTTGCGGACCTCCCTGCCTCTAGGGCAACGTCTACCACTACTTCCTCCTCCTCTGCCTCTGTAGAAGGAAATCACCTTGTGCATCTGGAAAAAATCTCTAAGATTTCTTAAACCACATTTTCCCACCTCTCTGACCCTTTGGGTATGGTCTAGAAGAGACGGAAAAATGTACTCCCATGGCAGAGAGTTTTCCCTTCCTACTCGCATCTGGTGAGTGTGTCTTTTACCTTTGGTCCAAACAGAGAAGAACCGTAGATTTGAAGGGCTCCACAAAATGACATCTCCTAAAGGAAACTCCTGAACCCGCTGCCCTAGTTGTTCCATCTGCTGCATAAGATGTTAGCCTCATGGAGGAGTTAACAATGGAGTTTAAGGTAGACAACTGAGCAGTAATCTTCCAGGGACTCCTTCAGTTAAAGTACGCTGGAGAGTATCTCATAGATCCTTTAGGAGATCTCTTCGAAGCCTAGTGAAATGGGTGAGGTAATTCGGTGATCCGCGTGTAAAAATCACTGAAGAGAAGATACTCTTCCTGTATCTGTCCATCGTTCGAGACTCCTTGTTCAGTGGGTGGACAGATGAGGAAGTTTCCGCTAGTTCCTTCCTTATGGCTGCTGACACCACCATGGCATCTACAGGCACACCTTTCATCAAAAACTCTTTCTCTTTGGGGGCTGAAAAAATCTGTTGGGCCTTCTGGGGACTGGTTCCATGGCATCAGGAGTTTCCCACACCCTTTGACTAAGTCTAGCAGCTCATCGAAAGGTGGAGACACCCAAGAGGCTGAAGGTTGAGACCCGAAAGTCTTCAGGTACACTGACTCCTCATCAGAAGGGGTGACAGTGGGCCAGCCGCCTCACTGTTTCAGGATCTCTAAGATATCTACAAAGGCGATATCATCAGAGGATGACCTAGGGAACACTTCTGACTCATCGAGGTGAGTGTCAGAGGTGATGGACTCATCAGGGACGTCTACATGCTTCCTCTTGCAAGTTCTCTTCCAAGGAGGCTCCTCAGAAGGATATTCTGGGGAGGTCTCGGAAGACTAGGGGCCACCCAATGGGGGCTCCTGAGACTGCGGGTCTCTGCTGTTGAGAGAGAGAGATGGTGCTGAAACAGAGGTCGGAGCTTGAGGGGGAAGAGCACCAGTACCCTTGAGTGGAGCTGAAGACCTAGACAGTACACTCCTCATCATCTTGAAGGCAGATCTCTCTGGCTCCGAGACAGATGTAGGATCTGAGCTCAACCGAGCCGATGCACCAAGAGGTAGGCTCAGAACTGAAGAAGTTCGGGTCCGAGCCTCCCCATTGGGGGCGACTGGTGAGCTTTGGCTCCTAGACACCAACGACGGCACCGAAGGTGTAGCAGTGGAATTCGGCTCCGAGACAGACAGTAGGGGTGCTGGAACCAGTGGTTCCACAACAAGCAACACCAATGGCTCTGGCTCCGGAAGACCGACATGACTCAGAGGAGGAACAGAAGCAGGTAATATGGCCTTAGAAGGCTCCAGGACCGAATGTGTCGGAGCCAGCAACAAATTAGCTACCGCCAACGACCTCAAAAGTTTAAGCACTAGTCTCTCTACATCCTCTTCAGAAAGACTCTTGCAGGATCTGGAAGACATTGTAGGTGATCTAGACCTCTGTAAGATCAGATCTGAGTGTTGGGGACACGGGTAATAAATCTGTAGACCGGCTCTGAGGTAAGATTTCAATAGTCGGCTCCGAAAACCTTGGGGCCGAGACGGGAGTGTCAATAACATTGATCAGCTCCGAAGGCAGAGGAGCTGAGGAGGTAGAAGGTTTGTCCACTTTGGTAATTTTTTTGTGGAGGTTCAGATACAACAGCTGGTGTGTGAGACTGTCTTTTGACCAACTTTACTTTCTCTTTTTTAGAAGAGAGAGACCTGGAACGAGATGATGAAGAGCTGGCTAAATCCTCGTCAAAGGAAAGTTTAAGGAGAACTTTCAGGATCAATTTGTTCTTCCTTACCTGGAGAACCCGAGAACTAAAGGAGTGGCAAAAGGTACATGTCTCCTGAAGATGTATGGCTCCCAAGGCAATAGACACAAATACTATGTCCATCAGTCAGGGACATTTTTTGGGAACATTTGAGACACTTTTTAAAACCTGAAGGTTTATGATCTTTTGATTCGTTACACATACTGTCACAAAACACTCACGAGAGAAAGACAGGAACAAAGGACAAGGTCCTCTAACGTGAATGGGCCTAGCCCTGCTCAAAAAACACTGCACACAAGGAAAAGACAGCCGAGGACTAGGTCCTCTAACTTAAACGGGCCTAGCCCTGCACAAGAAAAAACACACAAAGATGATCAAAAAACAGAGGACTAGGTCCTCTAACTTAAACGGGCCTGGCCCTGCTGAGGAAACAACATGCTAGAGAGAAGACAATAAAGGACTAGGTCCTCTAACTTAAACGGGCCTAGCCCTAAACAGAAGAGTAAGCGATGGCCAGCAATTAGCAACAATTGCACTAAATTCAACAAAAACACTAATTAGTTCTAGCTAACAAGTGTTACGCTATTAATTTTAAACTACTTATTCTAGTCAAAGAAAGGCTAGAAAAGGTCCTAACCAAAACACGGACCTATGCCTAAGAGAAAAAAAATTAGCAAAACTAGCACACAGAAGAGGGATACCATTCAGAGAGCAGTTTTTCACCACACTTTGCAAAAATTCAAAAAGACACTAACTAATCTGCTGCTAGAACAATTAGAAGTTATGTACTTACCATAATGTTCCATCTGAGTAGGTGGATTCATTTGTCTGCAACCTGTGGGTATGGATCCGATATCGGATCCGAACTGGCATGGTTTATCCAGCTATGGATCCGAGCTCCTAGCTCCTCCCCTCACCCATAATGCCCTGCTCTCCCTACATGACCTCAGATCGAGTTTGCCCTGCACCAGCTACCCTAACCAAAGGGTAACACACCCTATGCAGGAAACTGACAAGGCCAGGGGGATAGGAGGGTGGGATGGTTGCAGACAAATGAATCCACCTACTCAGATGGAACGTTATGGTAAGTACATAACTTCTAAATCTGAAGTAGGATAATTCATTTGTAAGCAAACTGTGGGACAGAGTCCCCAGCTACCTGAATCTTGGGTGGCCATCATGGAAGGATATTCCGGAGCACCGCGGAGCCAAAGGATGCTCTACCTCTAGAAGTGACGTCCAGCTTGTAATGAGTAATAAAGGTATGAGATGAAGCCCAAGTGGCTGCTGAACAAATGTCATCCAGAGGAACCCTAGATTTAAAGGCCGCTGAAGTAGAGACAGACCGGGTCGAATGAGCATGGACTCCCTCCGGTGCGGGCCTCCCAGAGGCTTGGTACGCCAACAGAATACACTGAGAAATCCAGTGTGACAAAGAAACTTTGGAAATTGGTTTACCCAGATTGAATTTGGCAAAAGAAATGAACAACTGGTCTGATTGCCTATGACCAGCTGTCCTATGAAGGTAAAACAAAGCTGCCTGTGAACATCCAAGGAATGCAGCTTGTATTCTCCTTTGTTTTGATACTTAGGGAAGAAAACAGGGAGGTTGATGGACTGATTAATGTTAGCTTCCGAAGCTACTTTAGGAAGAAAGGAGGGATTGATCCTGAGGCACACCCGGTCCGGATGAAAAATCAAATAAGGCGGTTTCATGGACAGGGCCTGAAGCTCAGAAACTCTCTTAGCCGAAGTAATGGCTACCAAAAAAGCAGTCTTAAAGGACAAGAATTTAAGATCGACTGTGGCCGCAGGTTCGAAGGGGGGAGCGGTCAAGGCCTGCAGTACCAAGGAAAGATCCCACGGGGGAACCGTTTCTTTGACAGGGGGTCTGAGCAAAAAGGTGCCTTTTAGGAAGGTTTTGCATAACTTAGCCGACATAAGAGACCCTGAATCGTGTCCAACATGGTAATGAGATATGGCCGCCAGCTGAACTTTGACCGTGGAACTACTGGCGCCATCATTAAAGAGAGTAGTAAGGAAATCTAGAACCAAAGGAAGGGGAACCATGAAAGGATCTAGGCCTTGCCGCTCTGCCCAAATGGAGAAACGCTTCCATTTACTGTGGTAAATTTTTCCGGTAGAGGGCTTGTGGGCCGCTACCAGAATGGCCTTAACTGGGGACGAGATACCGGGAGTCCTGATTAGGAGTGGAACTGGAGCAGCCAAGCAGTCAACTTCAGGTTGTCCAGGTTCGGAGTTGGTAGGTTCGACGGGTGTGATATCAGATCCGGAATGGGATCTAGAATCCAAGGTGGATTCACTGAATGAGACCTTAGATAAGGGAACCAAATCTGTCGAGGCCAGAATGGGGCAATGAGGATCATTCTGCACCCCAACCGAGAGGCTTTCTGAAGTACTTGTAGCATCAGAGGTAGAGGGGGGTATGCGTAAAGAAGACTGGGAGGCCAAGCATGCACCAGAGTGTCTCTCGGAGAATCCCCTGGAGGGGGGATTAGAGCGAAAAAACTGTCGCACTTGGCATTTAAGGGAGAAGCAAAGAGATCGCAACAGGGAGTCCCCCACTGTGCGAAGATACATTTCGCTACTTGAGAATTGAGAGACCACTCGTACGGGGAGAGAATGGTGTGACTGAGCTTGTCCGCTAGGATGTTGGTCCGACCCGGAATATGCGTTGCGATGAGAAAGCGGTTGGTGGAGATCGCCCATTCCCACACTCTCATGGCTTCTCGACATAAGGGGTAAGACCTGGTTCCCCCCTGTTTGTTGATGTACCAGACCACCGACATGTTGTCTGATTGAATCGCAATTGTTCCCAGGGGAAGGAGGGCTTGAAGTGCTTGCAACGCCAAGAGCACCACCCTCATTTCCAGAACATTGATATGCAGGGAGGTCTCTGAATCGCTCCACGTGCCTTGGACCATCCGGCCCACAAAATGCCCCCGCCAACTGAGGCGGGAAGCGTCCATGGTCACCGTGGTGAGAGGGGGAGATGCACAAAAGGGGCGGCCCCTGTGGAGGTCCGGAGAATGGAGCCACCACAAGAGAGACCGCATGCAAGCCTTGCTGATAGCAATGAGATGATAAAGGGGGAGGGAGAGAAATGACCATTGCACCTGAAGTGTCCATTGAAGTACCCGCATGTTCAAGCGGGCGAGCGGAAGAAGAGTAATCGCTGCCGCCATAGACCCTAGCGCCCTCAGGTCCAATTCCGCAGGTCTTGAGCTGGAGTGAAGGATGGCCCGCACCTGGAGTCGCAGATTCCGAACTCTGTCGGTTGTGAGAAAGGCTCTTAAATTTCTCGTGTCTAACCTGGCTCCTATAAATTCTATTATTTGAGTAGGGACCAGGTTGGACTTTTCTATGTTTACCGTGATGCCTAGCCAGGGAGCTAGACGAAGAAAGGAGTCTCTTGCCAAAGAGAGTAGATGCCTTGTTGGGGCGGTGAGAAGCCAGTCGTCTAGGTACGGAAAGACCTGCACCCCCTGAAGCCTCAGGTGGGCTGCAACCACTGCTAATACTTTGGTGAACACCCTGGGGGCTGTGGTGAGACCAAAGGGAAGGACCCTGAACTGGTAGTGACTGGCTCCCAGCCGGAAGCGAAGAAACCTCCTGGATCGTCTGTCCATCAGAATGTGGTAGTACGCGTCCTTGAGGTCTATAGAGCACATCCAGTGATTCTCCCCTAGAAGGGGGAGGATGGATTGTAAAGTGACCATCCGGAACTTCTCTTTGGGAACTGACAGGTTCAACAGGGACAGGTCTAGAATGGGTCTTAGGTCCCCCGTCTTTTTTGGCACTAAAAAGAACCTGGAGTAGAACCCTGATCCGATCTGGTCTGGGGGGACGGGCTGCATGGCTCTTTTTCTCAGCAGATGGCCAATTTCTGCTGAAGGGGCCTCCCTCTGATCGGGTGGAACATCGGGGAGGATTTTTAACTTTGGGACATGAAGAAAGGGGATCTTGTAACCTCTGGATATAATCCGGAGTACCCAGCGGTCCGATGTAATGGACTCCCATGCCGCTAGGTGCTCCGAGAAATGTCCCCCGACTGCCTCCAGAGTGGAGCAGTCGGGCAACCCCTCAGGGTTGCTGCGTGGGCCATTCAGAGAAAGGTTCCCTGGACCCAAAGTTCCTGGGAGCCCCTCTGCCCCTTGGGCGGCATCCTCCCTGTCCTCCTCTGCCGCGGAAGGACTGGTTGTCCGGAGCGGGTTGGGAGTGCTGCGACTTCCGGAATCACATCTTCTTCTGGCCCTTTTGGTTCCTAGAGTAGGACCTCTGGGGCACAGAGAAGCGGACTCCGACGGCAGACAGCATCTTCCCGTCCTTCTCGCTCTGAACCAAGGTGTCGCAAACCGTTTTGCCAAAAAGGGCAGAACCGTCAAAGGGGGCGTTCGCGAATGACGCCTTGAAGGACTCCGTAAAATCGCAGTGGCGGAGCCAGGCCTGCCGTCTTGTGACTAGGCCCGCTCCCGCAGCTCTAGCGGCTCCCTCGGTAGCGTGGGAAAGTAACCGCATAGAGGTGTTAGTCACAGAACGAAGAGTGGCCATACGGGTGGAGTGCATAAGTTTGTCCTCCTCCGATATGGACTCTGGGGGGGATGCAGCGTATTCCTTGATAAGATTGCGCTGCATCCTAATGACGTGTGCCAAATAGTTGAGCGCCCTCACTGAGAAGGTCGCTGAACTAAAGATTCGCTTCCCCAAACGGTCCATCATCCGAGACTCCTTGCTCGGGGGATGGACTGAGGGACTCTCCTGGGCGAGTTCCCTCTTAGTGGCTGCTGCCGACAACATGGCATCTACCGGGGGTCCCTTGCTCCAGTGGGCACGGTCAGCAGGGGGGCTAAGGATCCTGTCGGGCCTCTTAGGGATTGGCTCCACAGTGTCTGGGTCCCTCCACGCCCTGGTGGTAATAAGGTCCACCAGGGGGTCGGCAAGAGGGGACACCCAAGAGGTAGACGGGCCCGCTTCAAATGCCTCCAAGAACACTGACTCGTCTGAGGAAGACTTTAGTGCAGACCACCCACCTCTAATCCGTAACATTTCCATGATGTCTCCGAAGGAGACATCCTCAGGGGGTGATCTTGGGGAGCCTTCCCCTTCCAGTCAGTCAGTCAGTATCTTCGGTTAAAGACTCGGGGTAGTCTATGTGCCTCCTCTTACACAAATGCTTGCGAGGTGCTTCCTCGAGGGGGGGGGCTGTCCGAGGAGCCTTCACCAGCAATATCCAGAACCACAGGAACTGCTTGGGGCAGTGAAGCGGGCTGTCCCAGTGGCCGGGTGATGGAAGCCTGGCCCAGAGCAGATGGAGTGCGGGACGGAGCCGAAGCAAGGGCCGGGGGGTCCGGATGCCCTCAACAGAGCCCTCTCCACTACATCAAAAGCCGAGGGGGAGCCAGCCTCGACAATAGGATCCGAAAGTCGGCTCCCCCTCGGATCCGATGAGCGGATCGGAGCTGGCTCCGAGCCCCTCGGATCCGAGAGACCAGTGTGCTCCGACAAGGATGGCGCCGAAGGCACACTGAGTCCCTCGGATCTGAAGCTCGGGCCAAGGCTCCGAGAGGTCAGATCCGACAGACTCAAGGGCAGGGTCGGATCCGAAGTACCCAGTACTGTCGGCGCTGACCCACCCCCGGCTCCGAGGCTGCCCGGCCCCGAGCGCTCCGAACCCGGGTAGCGGATCGGAGAAGGAGCAATGGGCTTAAAAAAATGGAGCACTCCCATCTGCATCTGGGCCTGGATGAACCTTCGCATCATCCGGTCCAGATTAGCATCGGAGAGGCTGTAAGTAGACCTCGACGAGGCTACCGAGGTAGGCCTTGAGTGCCGCCTCGAAGGAGGTCGGGTCTCCTCATCCTCAGGCTTCGGTGAAAAGCACGGTGACTGGAGCCGAGGAGGGGGAGAGCCAGCAGCCAGAGAGGCCGGAGGAGAAGCCCGCTTAGCCGGCGGGGCCGAAACGGAGGTCTCAGCCTGCCGCTTGTGGTGCTTCTCTCTCCGGTCCTTTTTCCTGGCTTCCCTCTCCTCCGACCCTTTGGCGGGAGTTTGAGTCCCGGGTGGAGGAGGGGGAGCAGGCAAGGCAGGGACTGCCGAAGCAGTGACCACCAAGGGGGCGGGGCCGAAGCCGAGTCTGGGGGGCATGAGTCCCGCCAAGACCAGCTTCGACCTCCGCTCCTTCAATGCCCTGGGGTTGAACCCTGCACAGATTGAACACCCTGAAGTGAGATGTTCAACCCCAAGGCATCGAACGCACCGAGTGTGGCCATCAGCAGGGGAAAGCTTATGGCCACACTCGGAGCACTTTGAAAAAATTGCCTTTGGGGCCTCAGACATAACTATTTTTTTTTTTTTTTTTTTAAATAGTAATAATAAAAGTAACTAAAACACTCACACAAAGGCCCCCAAAAGACACACACACACACACACACACACACACACACACACACACAGCTACGTACCAGCGAGGGGAGGGTAAAAACTATGTTAAATTAACCAAAAAAATATATAGACAGAAGGGAAACCTATAACTTTCATAGGTTCATAGGTTCATACTAGGCTATCTGCCCGAGGGCATTTACAAGCCTAGCCCATCGTTTTGTGGCTTACACCACCCCTTTAGTATGGGGAACTATACCCATTATTTTGCTGTGCCTCTGTCGAGCAGTGACACTGAGGTAATCCCTGGGGTATATCTGCGATCTCCCATCCATTGGTCAAGATTTCTCTTGAACAAGGCCAGCAAGCTGCTCTGCCTCACATGTACCGGGATTTTGTTCCACAGCATAGGGAGTCTTTGGGTGATGAATCTATCCCTCCAGCACGTCCTATTAATAGCCGTGTCGAGGTTTAAGTCTCCCGCCCTTGTGGCTCTGATGGATCTAGATTTTTTGAGGTGAAGCATATTCATCAAATCTGGGTTTGACATGGCCTTGTATGTTAGGCAAAGGTCACCTCTGAGCAAGCGGTAAGCGACTGAATAGAGCTGGAGTTCTTTCAGTCGGGCAGCATAGGACAGATTTTTGAGACCCTTTATCCTTTTGGTGAGGAACTTTTGTGGCCTCTCCAGCTGCTGCAAGTGTCGGGTCAGATACATTCCGAATGGGGCATTGTACTCAATCATTGGTTTGATGAGTGATGAGTAAAGGGAGACTATGACCTCCCTTGATCTAGATGAGAATCCCTTCATGATAAGGTGGGCAATGTAGAAGGTCTTCCTAACTACTTTAGCTACATGGGTGTCGAATGACAGACTACTATCAACCTGGGTCCCCAGGTCCCTGATAACTTCTTCTGTGCTCAGTGGATTGCCACCTATTTGGTAGCTAGGGGTAACCTTGTTTTTCCCGAAGGGTATGACTATGCATTTTTTGGCATTTAACTTTAGGCTGTGGCTCTGGCACCAGTTATCCATTTCTGTGAGACCCTTCTGAAGGAAATCTGTGTCAGATGTGTTTTCTACTATGGCCCAGTTTGCAGTCATCTGCAAACTTTGTCAGCCATAACCCTCCTGTGTTTGCTTGTACTTCGGAAAAGTAGATGCCAAACAAGAGTGGGCCCAGGACTGAGCCCTGTGGGACACCACTTGTGACAGGCTTTGAGTCTGACATGACGCCAGCAACTCTGACCCTGTGGGTTCTGTCACTCAGCCAGTTTGCAACCCATCTTGTGATGTATGGGTTAACATTTAAGCTGATGAGTTTTTCAATGATACCCGAGTGGGGTATTGTATCGAAGGCCTTAGCCAGATCGAGGTAGGCTGTATGGACTGCCTTTCCCTCATCAATGGCTTTGGTGACTGTTTCGAAAAAGTCAACCAAGTTTAAAAGGCATGATCTGCCTTTGACAAAGCCAAACTGGGTTGGATCCAAAGTCTGCAAATTCCCTATGTCTTTATTTATGAGGTCCATTACACAACTAAATAAAATTTAAAGTTTTAAAACCCTTAAATAAGAATATATAGGACTTAGCTTATGGAGCTCTGCCGACCCATCCTTCACCATGCGTGGCAAACTAGATCTGAGGTCATGTAGGGAGAGCAGGGCATTATGGGTGAGGGGAGGAGCTAGGAACTCGGATCCATAGCTGGATAAACCATGCCGGTTCGGATCCGATATCGGATCCATACCCACAGGTTGCTGACAAATGAATTCTCCTACTTCAGATCAACAGTTAAGCTATTTATACTAAACTATTATTATATCAAAAAACGATCATTATAACAACTGAATAATGAAGACATTCCAACTTAGCCACGGCCAAGAAAAAGAGCACTTCTGAACTCGTAGACGTGGCAAATGAGAGCTGGGGATTCTTACTATTGCACTATGGGATACTTACCTTGCCACGAGCCAACTGAGAGACTTTGAGCTTTGTAATCGGCCGAGTCGGAGACGAGGATCGGCACTGAATCCATATGTAAGAATGAAGGCGAGATAGGACTGCAGAACATGTATAATTCCACACTGTAGGAGAACAACAGAACCATTTGTGTAGTTGAGAAAGTGAGTTGACAAAAAACTATGTATATAGTGTCTGAATGTTGTACTACATTACCCTTTAATGTTTAACTACTCCTCAGCATTATGTCTGACATTTGCACAGACCTAAATGTGACATCATCACACTGATCTTATTTTGTGTATACTGTTGTGGACATTTGACAAGGCGATGGCAGTCCTATAGTTAGACTGAGAAAACACAGCCTTGTTTTCATTTGATGCATTCAAGTATGGGGTGTAGCACTGTAGAGTATATCATCAGTGCACCACAATGAGAGCCCATCACCAGAGGTGACATATTGAGTGGGAACACTGTTTGTCACTGGCATGAGATCTGCAGTGTAGACAATGCATTTTGTGAGAGTAGACTATTTCTTATTCAGGGGCTGGAGTGTGTTTGTATGGTTTGAGTCATCCAGAAGTATACTGGCAGGTCTTACGTAAATGTTGTTGCTCATTCATGTCATGCTAAGTCATTCAGGGTGACAGTACTGCATCTGTATATGCTTTTACGTTTTGACACTTCTGTACTCACCACGTTCCATCTGAATAGTTCTACTTCATTTGTCTTCGACCTGTGGGTCCTCGGATCCATATCGGATCTGACATGGCCCCATTTTTCAGCTACGGCTTTGAGCTCCATGCTCCTCCCCTTACCCATAACACCCCCGTCTCCCTTCAGATCGAGTTTGCTGCCTAACAGGTAACAGATACTCGACCTAATAACACCTCTTCTTCCAACACAAACATCACAAATGAACTTTAGCCCTGACAGAACCAAAGATCCCAGTAATAATTGTCTGTACAAAGGACGTGTCATATTCCAAAGGATAAGGTTGGGGGAATGGTTGAAGATGAAGTAGAACTACTCAGATGGAATGTTATGGTGAGTACATAACTTCCTTATCTGAAGTAGTTTACTTCATTTGCTCTTCAACCTGTGGGACAGAGTTCCCAGCTACCTAACTCTTGGAAGGCCCTCATGGAAGGATATTCCAGAGCACCACAGAACCAAAGGATGCTCTTCTCCTAGAGATGAAATCCAGTTTATAATGAGAAATAAAGGTATGAGATGAGGCCCAAGTAGCAGCTGTACAAATCTCATCCAAAGAGACCCTAGACCAAAAAGCTGCTGATGTAGCCATAGATCGAGTCGAATGAGCCTTCACTCTTCTTCCTGGATGAGACAAACCTCTATCTGAATAAACCCGGCCAATGCACTGTGAAATCCAGTGAGCAATAGCCACTTTTGAGACAGGTTTACCTAAGAAGGGCTTGGCATAGGACACAAAAAGCTGATCAGACTTGTGGAAAGGTTTAGTCCTGTGCAGATAAAACCTCAACTGCCTGTGGAACGTCCAGTAAATGTAATTTGTATTCCCCTTTGTTTTGGTAGTTTAAAAAATACTGGTAAATCAATAATCTGATTAATATTGGCTTCCGAGGCTACCTTGGGAAGGAAGGACGGGTTAGTGCATAGTGACACTCTATCCTTGTGAAAGATCATGTAAGGGTCTTTGATAGAAAGAGCTTGAAGCTCCGACACCCTTCTAGCTGATGTAATGGCAACCAAGAAGGCAGTTTTCCAGGTCAAAAAATGTAGATCCACAGATGCCGCAGGCTCAAAGGGAGGAGAAACCAATGCCTGCAACAAAAAAAAGTGAGGTCCCACAGAGGAATGGGGTCCTTAACAAGGGGTCTGAGAAGAAAGGCACCTTTGAGAAAAGTTTTACAGTTTAGAAGTCAACGAAGACATGTCTACCCCAAAATGAAAATTAGAAATGGCGGCTAGCTGAACTTTCACCGTTGGGGAACTAGTGCCTTGATGAAAAATGCTAGGTAGGAAATCTAAAACCACTGAAAGTGGTGCAGTGAAAGGGTCCAAAGACCTCTGAATAGCTCAAACAGAAAAAGTTTCCATTTACTGTGATAAACTTTTCTGGTGGACGATTTATGAGGCGCCACCAGAATGGATTTGACAGGAGATGATAGACTGGGAGTCCTAAGAATCATGGGAACTGGAGCAGCCAAGCAGTGAGCTTTAGACTATCCAGATCTGGATGAGGAATCCCCGAGGGATGTGAAAGCAGATCTGAGACCAGATCCAAGGTCCATGGTGGAACAAATAGGTGAGACCTGAGTAAGGGAAACCAAACATGTTGAGGCCAGAATGGGGCAATGAGGATCACAGTGCTCCCTAGCCTTCGGGCTTTCTGCAGAAACTTTGACATGAGGGGAAGAGGAGGATATGCATAAAGAAGTCCGGGAGGCCAAGCATGGATCAGAGTGTCTCTGGGGACTTCCTCAGGCGGGGGGGGGGCTTCAGAGCGAAAAACCTGCTGCATTTCACGTTGGAAGGAGAGGCGAAGAGATCACAGCAAGGACAACCCCACTCTAGGAAGATCTGTTCCACTACTGAAGGTCTCAGACACCACTCGTAACACATCAGGATAGATCTGTTGAGTCTGTCCACTAAAATGTTGGACCGTCCTGGGATGTACATTGCCACCAGAAAATGGCTGGTGGATATCGCCCATTCCCTCAGTCTCATGGCCTCTCGACATAAGGGATTAAGGGATAAGATCTGGTTCCCCCATTTGTTGATATACCAGACCACTGACATGTTGTCTGTCTGAACTGCAATCTTTCCCAGAGGAAGATGAGCATGGAGGGCCTGCAATGCAAGAAGAACCACTCTCATCTCCAGAACATTGATGTGCCAATAGGTCTTGGAAGGGGACCAAGTACCTTGGACTGTCCTTCTTAAGCAATGCCCCCCACCCAAGTAGGGAGGCATCAGTGGTCACTGTGGTTTGGGGTAAAGGATGTTGAAAAGGATGTCTCTTGAGGAGATCTGGGGACTGAATACACCACCAAAGGGAGTCCCTGCATGCTTTTGAAATTCTCACTGAAAGGACAAGGGAAGGTTTAACAGTGACCACTGAACTGCTAGAGTCCACTGCAGTACCCTATTATGAAGATGTGCCACGGGGAGAAGATTTATCGTGGCCGCCATAGAACCTAACGCTCTTAACACTGCTTCAGCTGTTGGTAAATGGGTCTCAAGGATGTGTAAGACATGTAGCCTCAAGCTGCGTATCCTGTCTGTGAGGAACACCTGTGATTGTATTGTGCCCAGCCGTGCCCCAATGAAATCTAGAACCTCGACTGGTTGAAGGGCAGACTTGTTCATAATGATCGTGATTCCCAACTTGTTTGCTAACTAAAGGAAGGAGTCCATGACCTGACATAGTAGATGCTATGAGGGGGTGGTAAAGAGCCAGTCGCCCAGGTATGGAAAGACCTGAATGCCCTGAAGCCTCAGGGTAGCTGCTACCACTGCCATTCCCTTGGTAAACACCTGGGGGGGCTTGAAATTGTTAATGATTGGCTCCCAGCTGGAAGCGAAGGAACCTCTGGGACCACCTGTGCATCTTAATGTGGTAGTACACATCCTGGAGGTCGATCAAGCACATCCACTCGCTGTCCTATAGATAAGGCAGAATAGATTGAATCATGAACATCCAGAATTTTGTCTTGGTTACAGACAGGTTCAACTGAAACAGATCCAATATTGGTCTGAGGTCCCCCGTCTTTTTTGGCCCTAAAAAGAACCTGGAATAAACCCCGGATCCAGACTGGTCTGGGGTGACTGGTTGGATGACTTGTTTTCTCAGCAGTGAGGGAGGCTATTTGCACTATTGCTTCCTCCTGCTGCGTGGGTGGAACGTCTGGGATCATTTTGTTGGAAGGGGTAGATCCTTGAAGGGGCGAAATATCCTCTGGATATGACTCGGAACACATTGATCTGTAGTGATGGACTCCCATGCTAGTGGGTGAAGCAATAAATGACCCCCAACTGCCTCCAGAGATAGACAGGCAGGCAACCCCTCAAGGTTGCTGTCTGGGTTTATTCAAGAAAGGTTCTCGGGACCCTAAATTCCTAGGACCCCTTTGCCTCTGGGGTGGCATCTGTCATATCCCCCTCTGCCTCTGGAGGAAGGTGAGCCCTGAGCATCCTGAGAAAACGCCTGAGATTTGTGGAACCACATCTTCTGGCCTCACTGGTTCCTGGAAAAGGACCTTTGAGGCGGTGAAAAGTGGACCCTGATGGCAGACGGTGTCTTCCCGTCCTTCTCGCTCTGGACTAAGGTCTTCCCAACTGTCTTCCCAAAAAGGGAAGAAACGTGAAAAGGGGTGTTAGTGAGAGACGCTTTGAAGGGCTTCGAGAACTGACATAAGTGGAGCCAAGCATGGCACCAGATGGCAATGCCTGACCCCGCCGCCCATGTGGCTCCCTCCGTGGCATGGGAGAGCAAATGCATGAACGTGTTGGCTACAGATTTTAGGGTGGCCATTTGTGCATTGAGTGTCTTCCTGTCCTCTGCCGACATGGACCCTGGGGTCAAGTCCATGACTTCCTTGACCAGATCTCTCTGGAGTTGAACAACATGCACCATGTAGTTCAGTGCCCTCATTCAGAAGGTCACTGAAGCATAGACTTGCTTCCAAAAATGATGCAACGTCCTCGACTTTCTGTCAGGCGGATGGACCGTGGAACTCTCCTGGATGAGTTCCTTCTTGGTGGCCGCCACCACCATCATAGCATCTACAGGGGACCCCTTGTACTAGTGTAATTTGTCTGTGGGAGGGCTTAAGACCTTGTCCGGGTGCTTGGGTATTGGCTGTAAGGTGTCCAGCTCCTTCCATACCCTAGATGTTATCAAATCCACGAGTGGATCAGCAGGAGGGGACACCCAAGAGGTAGACGGGCCAGAGCCGAATGCCTCCAGAAACACGGACTCATCAGAGGTTGGTTTTGGAATGGACCACCCCATCTTTGGAGGAGGATCTACATGATGTCTCCAAAGGAGACATCCTCGGGGGGGGGGTGATCTTGAGGAACCTTCCTTTTCATCCATGTCCATGTCTTATGTGAAGGACTCTGGAGGAGAGTCCAGGTGCCTCCTTTTACATGTATACTTGCAGGGGGACTCTCTGGGGGAGGTCTCACAAGCGGGTTGTTCCAGGGCCAGAACATCCTGGGGCATTACGGCTATGGGCTGTCCCTGAGAGGGCAAGATGGTTGGACCTGCACTCAAGACCGGGGGGATCTGGATGGACTTAGAAGACGAAATAGTCAGAGGTCTCGACCCTGCGAAAACCCTCTCCACCACTTCAAATGCAGAGGGGGAACAGACCTCCTGGGCTGAACTGGCGGAAGCCACTCCCCCTGATCTGAGTGGGGAGTCAGAGTCGAGCCTCTAGGAGCTGAGACGCAGAGTGGGATGCTTCTCTCTGACAAGCTTGGAGCAGAGATCCCCCCTCAGATCCAACCTCGAGGCTACAGCTCTGAGAGCTCGGATCCGATCTAGTCAGATCCGTCACACTCAGGGCGCACTCTGCGTCGAGGTACATGGTACCATCAGCGCTGACCCCTCGAGTCCAACCATCCTCGGATCCAACAGCTTCGAAGCCACGTGTTAGATCAGAGAAGGAGTGATAGGTCTAAATACTGGTTGGAAGGCACCCGCTCCAGTGGAAGAAGGCCCTGGCAAGACCCCATCTGGATTTGAGTGTGGATAAATCTCCGCATCATCTTGTCCATCTCCACTTCAGATAGGCTCAGGGTAGAGTGGGGAGGATGCCACTGAAGTGAGCCAGGAGAGCCAGTGGGGAGAGGGCCTAGGATGTGACTGGCTAACTATAACCTCAGGCTCAGGGGAGAACCTTGGGGACTTGAGCTGAGGTGAAACAGCTCTGGAAACGGGCTTAGTCTTCGCCAAGGGTCCGGCCTCTGATGAGCAGTCAAGGGAGCACTTACGAGGCCGGTCCTTCTTGACCTTATCACCTTCCCTGGGCCTCTTGGCGGGAGGGTAAGTCCCAGAGGACAAGGAAGGGGAAGACGAAGCAGCAGCTGCTGCTTTCTTTTCTTAGAGGGGGAAGGTGGGACGTCCGTCCCGGCAGTGGAGGGCAACAGGCCCTTGACAATCAGTTTGTCCCACCTGTCCTTAAGAGCTTTGGGGTTAAACGTAGCACAAATAGGACAGGGGGACTGGAGGTGAGCCACTCCCAAGCAAACCACGCACAGAGTGTGGCCATCTGCCGGGGAAATCTTATGGCCACACTCTGTGCAACCTTTGAAACCAGGCTTTGGCACGTCCGCCATGCATTAGTCAGTTCAAAGCAAACACACACACACATTACCATGAGGAAAGAGAAGAGAGGAGGAGGATAGAAAAGCCTACAAAAAACAAACTATGAAAACCCTGTGAAGGTACAGAAAAGGAGTGAAAAGGATAGTTATAAAGGTATCAAAAGTTAAATTTTACACTTTAACTGCAACACTACCACAATGGAGCTTGGATCATGCTGCTTCCTCTCAGGAAGCAAATGAGATCTGAGGGGAGAAGGGGACTGGCATTATGGATAAGGGAAAGAGCATGGAGCTCAGAGCTGTAGCTTGAAAATGCGGCTGTGTCAGATGCGATATGGATCCGAGGGCCCACAGGTTGAAGCGCAAATGAAGTAAACTACTTCAGATCACTGTGCTATTGTGTAGCAGATGTACAGAAGTGGTTAATAGGTTTGTGAATACCATTCATGGATCTGGTCAAGGATACTGGTTTCCTAGCATGTAGTGATGGCAAAAAGTGTGCATAATTAGGTTCATAGATTCATAGGTTAACAGTAGGCTATTGATTCAGGGGAACATTAGTATCCTAGCCACAACATCCCATATTTAAATACCCATTGGCATGACTAATGTATACCTAGTTTTAGGCCCCTTTCAATGACAACTTCAGGGGACAGACCTGGGCTGTATTTATGACTGCCCATCCATGCATCCAGGTTATGCTTAAAGAGAGTCAGGAATTTACTTTTGCTTTATATCCAAATGAAGTCTATTCTATTAATGGGGATTCTCTGGGGTATGTATCTATCTTGCCAGCAAATCCTATTTATATTATGGTAGAAGGCGAGTTTTCTTGAACGGGTGTTTAGGATGTTACTAGTTCTGAGGATGTGCAGCAGGTGACAGTGGACTGGATCATTTGAGGCTATGCAGGTTAGACAGAGCTTAACACTCTAGAGTCTACAGGAAAGCAAAAAAAAGACAAAGTGCTTTAAGACTGGGTATCAATAAAGACATATACTTACTTATTGTGAAAACAATGCCGTCTCTCAAGGTCATATGCTTAGACAAGTACAAACCATAGGGAACAGTATCCCTCTTGGTGATTAGGTAAAAGGATTTCCTAACATTAATGGATACACAATGATCAAAGGATAACTAATTGTCACAGAAAATACTTAGGTCCCTAATGATTGAGTCAGTTTTGGCTAAAGACATAATGCAAGTGCTGCACTTATTGGCATGTAGTTTTAGGCTCTGCTCCAGGCATCACTTATTGCATGCTAGCCCCTCCTGAAAAATATGGAAATCAGACGATGAAGTAGTGACAACTCCAGACTTGGTCAGCTATAAATTCTTGATGTCAGCCTTAATACTGTAGAAGTAAATATCAAAGACAAGTGGTCCTGGAATTGATCACTGGAGGATACCACAGGTAGATACTCTTTTCGAAGACAGCATGCCTCCCAAATAATAGATTTGATTTCCTCAGTTAGCCAGTTTTCTATCTGGCAGGTAAAGACTTTGCAATTACAACAGTAACCTTGAAGTCCATTTCCAAAACAGTTATGCGCACTGCATACAGTTTCACTAAAAGACCTGTATTATCAGATATGTAACATATACAGAATGTATAAATATTCAATAATGCCTTGAACTGCCAGTCTGTCAGTAACATGTGTAGAGACTGTTTTCAAACCACATGAATATAAATACAGATTATGTATTACATACATAGAAAAATAACTACTACAACTTGTCAAAATATAGGATCATTGATGGCATGAGATTTTGATTGCAGTACTTAATTTTTGTTGCCTTAGTAAAAAAGTATCCCTGTAAATACCTACTGTAACGTATTAAGAATTGTACTGAAAAATATATGGGAAATGTAGGAATTGTACTGAAAAATATATGGGAAATGTATATATATTTGCTTCAACTAATGCTAATCAGTGTAAACCAAGTGTACTTCAGTCAAACATTCAGGAAAGATGTGAAAGTTCTAAACATTTTACCACAATGAATGGTAGAAAAAGTGAGAAAAAAAATCATTAGAATGAAATCACTACTAGACAGTTATGGTGTGATTTCTGAAGGGCAACATACAGTATCAGCTAATGAGAAAATTATTTTAGAACTGTGATTAAATTCAGTTCCAAAGCTGCATGACATTTTTAGAGAAAAAATGCTAAATATTGTATTTGTTTAGAATATTAGGACATTTGCTACTCAACAGGTTTCTTTGCAAGGCTCAACTGTCCAAAGCAATGCTGTATTGTAAAATGATGGAAAATCTGTATGCTTATGAAAGTGCACCTACATGAACACACACGCACGCAACACTAATAGCAGACCATATGAAAATAATTGCTAGTGGAGGGAAAAGATGTGTAGCTACAAGCATGAAACAAAAATACTATTGCCTAGGCTTGAATAATTATTAGACACAGTTTTGCAACAACAATTACATAGTAAAATAGATATAATTTCAATGACAGAGGCTCCAGGTCTGTGTGTGACAAGACAGCATCTCTAGCTGAGTAAAATCCTGTCATTCAAAATATGTAATTCCACATCAGTAGGGGAAGGGAAATACAAAAAGACAAACTTCAGCTATAAACTCTTAGCACGTCCTATAACAACTCCCACTGAGAGTTTGTGTAATCTGACCTGCAGTATGCTAAAAAGGCTCTCTGAAAACCTTGCCTCTAGGTGAACAGTACTAAAATGTAAACAAACTCCCCTATAACAAAACCTGACATAATGCCCCTTTAATGTAATGATAATCTAGGAAAGGAAAAACATAAATGTCACTTGTCCTACAGAAGACCATTATTGGAGCAAGACATTTGGTAAAACTCTGGGTGTATCAGACAAACCAAAGGGCTACAGAGTGAACTGGAAGTGGTCTCTCAATCCCAGCTGCAAAGTGGAAGAACCTGCTGCAGTTGACATCAATAAGGATGTGGAGATGTGTCCCCGAGGTCTAATATGACCAAGAAGGCATGTGGGGATTTGAGGGAGGGGGGTTTGGAGCTTTTGACATTGGAGAGATGAGGAACAATTAGCCACCTCAGGCAGTTGCAGAGCTAGGGCTGCTGGGTTTTAAGAATGATATGAAATCCTGAACAAGTTAAAAAAGTTGTTCAGAAGAAACCAGTGAAATGGAAAGGATCAGGAGACCACCCATCCTAGTCTGAGGCAAGATGGCTGGCATGCATTTAGCCTTTGCTGTTTTTTGCCTAATAGCTTCTTAAATCTTCCTGGAGGTTTTGGGTTTTGCGCAGATGCACAAACATTAACAGAAAACAATCCATATTAATATTTTTCATTATTTTCATGCATTATGCATATATGCTTCCTTTTTAAAAACAATCTGTTACTCCAACACTTTATAAACTGTTCACTTCCTACCTTCTCTTAAACAGCACTCCTCCACCTGAACATTATTCTGTATGCACTGTTAAAACAAATTAATCTCGCCATACTTTCTTTAGTTTTCTAAAGATGCCCCTTCAGTTCTTTTTATCAATTATGACATAGGCGATCATACATTTATATAAATGAAAACAAACCATATTGACATTATCTCAAGTTGCAAGCATTTCACATCACACACCATAATGACAAAATTCTAACATGATACATCACTTAATAATCTACCCAATCACTCTCAGTCAAACATTACATAGCTCATTCAAATCCTGCCTTCTTTAAAACTTAATTTCTGCTCTGTATGTATTGTTCTCACAATTTCCATTTTTCCTATGAAACTGCTCCTACCCCGTTCTAAAGAGCCCAATTCCAGTTGGTTTATCTCTGTTACAATATTCACTACTTCTAGTACAGTTGGTTTAGACTTTGATTTCCATTTTATAGTAATTGCTTTTTTGGTAGCCACCATAACTACAGTCAGCACAGCCTTACTACTATGTCTAGGCAATTCCGATTCTGTATCATAACTCAGAAAAATAATTTCCCTAATTACACCAATTTGCTCACCCAGTACTTCCAACAGAGTAGACTGCAGGGGATTCTTAAAGTCTGCCAAGTCATTACACTCCCAGAAAATATGTGCCCAATTACCTTTCTTCCCCATCACACCTCCAACATTTGCTGTCTACCTGAGGAATATCTCTCTGGAGTCTACTGGGATATAAAAATATCTTTGTAAACATTTCCAAACAAAAATCTTAAATCTTTGTTTTGTTCCATATTGGGGAGACATACATATATCATCCCACTGTTTCTTTCTGAATTGCTTATCCATACTCTCTTCCCAATCTTTTCTAACCTCCTCTGATTGATTCTTACAATTACCATGCAAAATTTTATATGCTCTACTAATTATTCCTTTTTAACAGCAGCTTATGTTCTAGATTCTACTAAAAATTCTAGCAGTGTTGGTCTTTCCTTTAGGACTACCCTACTTCTTTCTCTTTCTCTGTACTCAGACATCACTCCTTGATAGGGAAGGCAACCTTAGCCTGCAGTTCAAAAACATTCTTGGTGTCTTACCATTCTATTACCTTTCCCTCTCTAGTAATTCGGTCCCAATACTTTGGTTCCTTTGTCAGTTTTCTCCAATAAACTCCAGCCCCCTCTTGCCTATTGTCTGTATTCCTAATTGCAGTCATCCCTACCGGCAGAATCTCCTTTCTCCACTCCCTTGTTGGCTTTGTTCTTAGAACACTTTCTCCTGCTTTATGAACATAATACTCTGTATGATTATTGTTATTCTCCTTAAAGATCTGCATCCACAATCCCAGTTGCTCCTTGTTTCTTGAGCTTCTCCCCCGTTTCATCATCATCATCCCTTTCCATTTTGAATTATAGGTTTCTGTTTGTGCTATATAGAGGAACCCTAACTGTGTAGTACTGAAATACCCATTTAAATCATGTAATCCCAATTTACCTTGTATTGGAAGAATCATCTTATTCCACTTGAATCTCATCACCGTCCTCTCCCAAATAAAATTCTTCAACTCTTTATTGTTATCCACAACTTCTCCACTAGTTTATAAAAATATACCTGACCTGTGTATAAGGCTAAAGGGACTAAAAACATTTTAACTACTTGCATCTTACTATCTATATCCATATAACACAGCTAATTTTTCAGTTTTTCTATTACTGTTTAGTCTCTTCCCACATATCCTTAGCAGCCACACCAGAATCATTTTAATCCATATTTCTAAATACTTCATTTTTTCCATCTCCCATAAATATGGACACTGCTGAACCAATTTGTGTGTGGGTACATAATTTACAGGTGTTGCCTTTATTTTAGCTTCATCAATTTGTATCCTTAAAATATATGAAACTGTCTCAAAATGTTCCATAACACTGTAATGTCCTTTCCTGGTTTTATCAGGTATAATATCATCTGCAAATACAGCCAGCTTTTCATGACTACCATGCCAATTATATCCTTGGATTTCTGAGTCACTTATTTTCTTTGCCAGTGGTTTTAAATATAATGCAAGCAACAAAGGAAAAGAGGACACCCCTGCCTGGTTCCTCTATTCAAGCAGAAATTATCAGAGAGGAACCCACCCACTTTAATTTTGCCTCAGATCCCTGATATATCCTATTAGTCAACTTTACAATTTTATCAGGGAAAGCAAATGCTTCTACTGCCCTGCTCATAAAGTCCTAGCTTACTCTGTTAGATGATTCCTCTACATCAACATCCACAACAATGGTATTTTCATGTTCTGCTTCCCTCTGGATCATCAATGTCCTGTTAATGTTGTCAAACGTTTGCTTCCCCTCCACAAAACCACACTGATCCATATTTATCAATTTTGCCATTCTGTTAGCCATTGTAGACAAACAGTTTATAATCATGGTATAGTATTGAAATGGGCCTGAATGAAGCTGGATCTGATGGATCTTTACCCTCTTTAGATATTAAAGTTACCACTTTCTTCCAGGATGTTGGTACTTCTCCACCTTAAAATATTGTTAATTAAAACCTTCCAGATCTTTATCAGTTATTTCCCTACTAGCTCCTTTTCTGTAGTTTGGTTATACATCACCATTATCATCTCACTTCCTATCCTGTTAGTAATTAAGCCTCATCTACCTCTAGGCTTGGCATATTTAATTCTTCCCTAACCATTTCCATGTGTACCTTTTCTTGATTTCCATACTTCTTTGCTTTAGACAGACTTTCAAAGAATTTTTGAACTATTTCTAATACCTTTACAGGATTTCCTGTTATCTTCCTTGTTATAGGCTCCCCCAAACATAGCGACAATCCTTTCGACTTTATGTTGTCTGAGCTGTTGTGCTAAAAAGTTTTTGTACTTTAGAGTTATCAAAAACAGCTGTTTAACATTCTAAATTTATGCATATTACTGAGGTAATCCCTTATTTTGTGTTTAGCATTCTGCAGTTGCGCCTCCTCTTGTTCTGCGAGATTCTCCCTGTTCTTCAACACATTAACATTTGTCAGTCCCCCTAAATAATTTGTTACTTCTTAAGCCTATCTCCCTTTCTTTTACTTCCACCTTATTTTTAAACTCCACTTTAATTTTATCCCACTCCCTAGCTATATTTTCCGAAGAAATTTCTATCTTCTCTAATAGCTCCTGTATAAGTCCCACCTCCCACTCCTTAAATTCCTCTCTTTTCAATACATAGCTGGGAAAATGCCAGTGTTTCATTTTCATTTCATTGCCCTTTGTTTTTATTGTAGTTATTACTGGTGCATGAACTGAAATAGTTACTGGGTGCACATCAAGACCTTTAATTAAATGCACGTCTTCCTGTGAAATGTAAATTCTGTCTAGCCTAGCCCAGTTTTTGTATCTTGGGAGAATAATATATAAATTCACTCCAAACTCCTACTACTGAATTCACATCTTCCATGCCAAATATTTTCATAAATTTCTTCAAAAGTCTACCCTCCTTTGTTATACTTTTCCTTCTGCCCCCATACACATCTTCACTACTGCAAATAAAATTCCAGTCTCCACCTATAAGTAATATTCCTTGCTGAAAGCTAATTAATTCTACCAGAAAATTTTTATAGGTTCATAGGTTGGTATTAGGCTATCAGCCCTAGGGCCTATACAAGTCTAGCCATAACAATTCCCTGGCTATTTCTTCCCACACTATTTACCTTCCCTGGACCCTTGTTTAGCAGGGCGACTGACAGGATCCCCGGGGTGAATTTCCTTTCTCCCATCCAATAGTCATTTTTATATCAGTTTTAGGTGGAATATAAATTCATGTCAGTAGCCCTTTAGTACTACGAATCTACCATTATCTTTTTTATCCTCTTCTATCACTTTTGGAGCTCCTCTTGTAATTAATATCAGTACTCATCTTTACCTTTTTGCAGGTATTCTGCTGAGAAACCACCCAGAAAAGCTTTCTTTATTAAATTCACATGTTCAGTTCTTTCCAATTGTGTCTCCTGTAACATAGTTATTTGCACTCTACATTTTTTAATACAGTTCACTACTCTTTCATTTTTGTATTTATCTGTGAGACTGTTGACATTTAAACGCATTACAGAAAGCAGCATTGCATTAAAATGTTATTATTCCCACCTTTTATGTATACCAGCTTATTTGTTAAATGTCTAGTTCCTGCTTTTTGTGTTGTATGCATACACTGTTTGGCAGGTTGAACTTGTATTCAGTTATTTATTGTCATATCCATTTGAGCCAATGTCACATCGTACACATTTTTTGTTTTATTGAAAGTCCTCAAACAAACAAACAAAAAAAAACCATCAATATCTCCCTAAAACCTATTAACGCAGTACTAAAACGCAAAACTATGTACATCTTCAAATCTTGACGTTTTACTATCCTAAAAGGAACAAATGTCCTAAACTGACAGCCAGACACAAACTTGAATTAACCTAAAAGAAATTGTATCCATGATGAGATGCATGGTGTAGCCTGTTCTTCTAAGTGTTGCCTGCTTTTGGTTTATCTTTATAGCTCTCACAGCTGAGAAAACACTTGAATGCTTTCAGAGAACATTAGCTCCTAGCCAATTTCTCTTTCTCAGATTGTCTCCAATAAGACAGGAGGACCAGATACAACATTTATACTAAGCATGGATTTATTTACTAGAAGATAGCCTTATAATATTCAATATTCTTTTTCATTTACTTGCTTTCTTTTAAAACTTCATGCTAGATCAAGCTAACAGCCTTAATTCTGTCATTCCCCCATGCAAGAATGAGAAAAAGGACATTATTTTTTCTTTTGTCATGCTCTTTTAACCAGACTTTTCTTCTTTTTGTTTACACTGCAGTGCCCACACCTCTCAGAACTGAACAAGGAGAAAGAGAGAAGGGAGAAAAAAACAGGAGCATCTGTCCACTACTCTAGCCCCATTACACTCAAAAACAACTGAGAAAAAATAACTTTATAGCAAGCAAAGAAAATCATGCATTATAAAATTAGTACTATTAAGAAAAAAATTTTTACTCAGTTAACTTTCTCTCTCCTCTTCCCCAAGTATTTTCACGAACACTGATGGCATGAAGTAGGGCACATGCTTTACAGCCTCCCACAAGTCCATCACATTCCAATATTTCCAGGTTTTCTTGTTTTGTCATATTTCACAAATTAATTGTTGCTTTGTAATCCCACATTTGTCAATTTCCAAGTTACTGGTTTTATTTCTGTTTATCTCCATCTCCCAAATCTTGTCAATGCTTCATTTCCATTGCATTATGGATTCTTCTAGTCAACTGTCATGCTCTCTTCCTTCTCTCCAGCATCTCTATTGAAATATTGCGAAATGTTTCACTGGCACAGTCTCTCTGTGGTCTTTATTATCAGAAGAACAAGATGCAGAATCTTCTGTTTCAAAGCTCACTTTTTGTTGGACAAATATTTGTATCTCCTTCTTAGCATGTACTTCATCAAAAAAATTATTTTGTCCCTCCAGGGAAGAATATTTTGAAGATAGCCAGGTACAGCAGTTTGAATCTCATGCCTGCTTCTCAACATTCCCTTAGCAGTAGAATAAATTTACTCCTCTTCTGCCTAGTGTACAGTTAAGTAATCATTCTTCACAAACACTCTGCTGTCTTCTGCTTTTAGTACTTTGCTTTTCTGCCACAGTTGTATCAGAATCAACGCCTTCTGCTGGTAGGATTGCATCTTTACTATTAAAAGGTGTAGGTTGTTTTCTCATAGCCAGGTCTGAAGCATACAAATAATTTGCCCATTCAGTTAACAACTCCTGCTGTGGAATACCAGTCCAGTTGCTTATTTGTACTTCCATGAAATTAATACAGTCTGTTCCTTCCAGCTTCTGCGGTACAGCTGAAATTCTCAGGTTTTCCTTATGTGTTCTGTCCTCTAATTCTATTTCTTTGAAACATCTCTTCTTAAGCAGTCTCATATTCAGCCAGCCTTTTCTTAATTTTGACCCCTGATTTGTGCAGTTTTACTCCCTCATCTGAATATCTGTTTAAAGCTTCTTCCATTTTTTTCCAGGATCTTGTTTGAGTTGATATACTCCACCAGTGTTTCATTTATTTTAACCAAGTCTGTGTTGTGTGCAGTTGTCTAGCACTTTCCTCTACGTTACTGGAAGTCATGTTTGGAGCTTGCACTTTTTTGATGAACAGCTTCGGTCACTGTTTTTTCCTCACCTTTTGTCACTGACTTTCCTTCAGGTCTTCTGTATTTTTTCCTGGCATCCAGGCAATGCACTTAGTAGCCAGTTACTGAAATTTACCCAGAAATACTAAAGTCCACTGGCCTTCTCCGCTGAGTTTCTGTTTTCACACTGGGCGAGCTGGAATTAGGCTGTTACTCAATGTGCAGGCACTTCAGTTCTTTTATCTCCCTTACAATACTGAGTATTTCAGTCACAGGAGGTTTAGATTTTGATTTCCAATTTCTAATAACTGTCAGCGTTAAACTTAGTAAGGCCATACTGTCTCAGAGCAATTCATATTATCTCAACTAAAAACAATTATTTTTCTTTATGACCATTTGCTCCCTCAATGTTTCTAACAAAGTAGGGACTTTATAAACTCTGCCAACTTGTTAAATTCCCAAAACCCCAGATTTTCTGGGGAGGTGAGAGAGAACCAAAAACTCTCAAGCTTAATTCCTACCCAGAATGTTCCTCTCTAATTTACCTCAGATCTAGTCTGCAGCTAGATTGGACAGAAAAATATTTCTAACAATACTTTTGTTGAAACCACATCTCGTGTAATATATCAAAACTACATCCACCAGGTGGGGGATGGAGGGCGGGGAGTCAAGAATGAATGAAGATCAACAACGCAGATGGAATGTCATGGTAAGTACATACCTTCTTTATCTGATGTTGTTAATCTTCAATTATTCCTTGACATATGGGACAGAGTCCTCAGCCACCTTAGGTCTTGGGAGGACTCAAGGAAAGACACTCATGAGCACCACAGAACCAAAAGACGCTCTTCCCCTATAAACCAAATCCAAATTGTAATGAGAAATAAAGGTATGTGGAGTAGCCCACGTCGGAGATGCACAAAGTAGTTATGGCTCTAGTAGAATGTGCCCTGACAGATCAAGGCAATTCAACTTTTCTCTTGTTGTATATGACGGATATACAATCTTTTAGCCATCTAGATAAGGTAACCTTGGATACTGGTTTACCAATTCTGGTATCTGAAAAGGAAACAAACAATTGGTCAGATTTTCTTATGTTGACTGTTCTATAAAGACAGAATCACAACTGTCTATGAACATTCAATAAATGCAAGCAGTATTCACCTTTGTTTGAGAAATTAGGAAAGAATACTGGTAAATTGATTGTCTGATTGATATTTGTTTCTGACACCACCTTTGGCAGAAAGGAAGGGTTGGTTCTCAAGGAAACTCTGTTTTTGTGAAATATCAAATATGGTGGCTTGCAAGATGAGGCTTGAATTTCTGAAATACTTCTGACAGAAGTAATCGCTACTAGAAAAATTGTTTTCTAAGATAAGAATTTCAGGTTGTAGTTGGCAATGGGCTCTAAGGAGGAATGCACTACAGTCTGTAACAATAAGTTTAGACCTCAAGGTGCAAATGGATCCCTACACAGAGGCTTTAACATCAAGTCCCTTTTAAGAATGCTTTGCAAAGTTTGAGAGATTAATGAATATCATTTGAATCCATTATGAAAATCTGAAATAGCCGTTAGCTGAACCCTGATAGTAGAGGAAGAGGCTCCTTCTTCAAAGAACAAAGCTAAAAATTCTAAGAATTTGTCAACAGGAGTGGAGAAGTAATCAGTGTTGTTATCATGATCCCAGTAGGAAAATCTATTTATTATTGTAGAGTTTTCTGGTGGAAGGCTTATGGGAGGCCAAGATAATCCTACAAACTGAGGAAGATAAGATTATGCCTAGCAATCAATGGAACTGGTGAAGCCAAGGTTTTGAAGGTTTGGGTGAACTAATCCCTCTGGAGGGGATAGGAGATCTGGCTTTGGGTTCACAGTCCATGATCGCTTAATCGGATAAGGCCAAAGAAAGGGGAACCAAAACTGTTGAGGTCAGAAGGGAGCACTGAGGATTATCTTCAACCTGATCGCTTTCTTTAGAAACTGAGGAATTAATGGAATTGGGGGAAAGACATAGAGACAGCCTAAGGGACAACTGTGCAGGACAGCATCTCTCAGGGACTCCCCAGAAGGTGGGACCACGGCAAAGTAGCTGCTGCACTTGTTGTTCAGGGGCGATGCAAATAGGTTGCAACAAGGCTGGCCCAAATGATGAAAAATCTTTTCTGCCACTTTGTGATTGAGAGACCACTTGTGAGGCTGGAGAATGCATCTGATCAGTTTGTTTGCTATCACATTGAAACTCAAAGGAATATGCATTGATATCAGAACATGGCTGGGACAGATCGCCCACTGCCAAACTCCGAGAGCTTCTTGACAAAGAGGATAAGATTTGGTTCCTCCCTGCCTGTTGATGTACCAGACTATTGACATATTCTCTGTCTGAATCACAATCATTCCCAACGGAGGGCAGTTTGAAAGGCTTGCAACATTAAAAGAACTGCCCTTAGCTCCAAGACACTGATATGCAGTCTGGCCTCCATGGGTCACCATGTGCCTTGGACTGTCTTGCCCAGATAATCCCCCCCATCTAGGAGGTGTCCGTGATCACTACGGCTTGAGCTTGACATGGAACAAAGGAGTGGCCCAAGAGAATTTCCTCAGACTGAATCCACCAAGTTAGATCTTTCTTGCAAATGGTAAGTAAAATCTGATCTGACATTGGCTGATACAGTATGGGCCACTGAGATGCTAGAAGCCAGTGTAGAATTCTCATGTGAAATCTCACCACAGGGACCAATGTGATGGCCACCGCCATCGAACCTAAACCTTGTAAGACTACTCGTGCAGCTACTCTGTTTCTGACAATCTTTCTTACTTGGTCCCTGATCTTTTGCAGTCCTAGATAAAGTAGGGAAGCTATGTATGTATTGGTATTTAGTACTGCTCTTATGAACTCAAAAGATTGTGCTGAAGTCAGTTGAGAGTTTTTGCAATTTACTGTAATACCAAGGTTGGCACAGGTCTGGAGAACACAGTCCCTTGCTTGTTCTAGTAGATGGCTGGTGAAAGTGGTAATGACCAGTTGTCTAAGTATGGAAACACCCAGAATCTGTGCAGTCTCAAGTGAGCTGCTACCACTGCAATGTATTTGGTGAGCATCTTGGGGGCTATGGTGAGACAAAAGGGCAGAGCTCTAAACTGGTAATGACTGTCTCGCAGCTGGAAGCGGAGAAATTTCCTGGAGCGCCTGTCAATTTTTATGTGGTAATACGCATCCTGAAGATCTATTCAACATATCTAATAGTCTTTCCCAAGAAATGGGAGAATTGACTGAACCATGACTATCTGGAATTTTGTCTGTTAAATGGACTTGTTCAAAACATGCAGATCCAAAATTGGTCTCCAGTCCCCTGTTTTCTTTGGCATTTAAAAGAATCATGAGTAAATACTGAATTCTATCTAGTCTGGCGGGACCTCTTGGACGGCTCTTTTTCTAGCAGATTTTGAATTTCTAGTACTGCTGGTTCCCTCTGACTGGGTGGAACATTGGGGATTTTGCTGCAAGTGTTTGGAAGAGAAAGGAAGGGTATGGTGTATCCTCTGGTTATTATCCTTTGCACCCAAACATCCAAAGTTATCTGGATCCAGGCATGTTGGTGCAAGGATAGACACCCCCCCCACGACTGCTTCCAGAGGAAAGCAACTGGGCCTCCTTTCAGGAACATTGGTAGTGTTTGGCATCAAAGGAGTCCATGGAACCCTGATTTTGCTGGCCAACTCTGCTGCATGGACGGTGTCTTCTATTAAAGCCTCCCCCCCCACCCCTGGGAAGAGCCACTGCCACTTGTGTCCTGAAAAGGCCCTTGGGACTTTCTGAACCACATTTCCCACTCCTCTGGTTCCTGGAGTAGGACTGTTGAGAGGTAGAAAAATGTATGCCCATTGCAAAAAGGGTCTTTCCGTCTTTCTCACTGCTAGACAAAGATTCTCAAACTTTAGGGGAAAAAAGGGACAATCCGTCAAAGGGTGCATTGATGAATGAAGACTTGAATGGCCCCACAAATTCACACAAGCGCATCCAGGCGTGCCTCCTTATGGCTACGCCTGATCCCACTGCTCTAGTTGTCCCTTCTGCTGCATTTGCTATGAGCCTCATGGACAAATTTGAAATGGACTCCAGGGTGGCCAACTGAAAGGCTACATTATCTTGGACCTCTTCAGATAAGGCCCCTGCGAAGGTATCTGATAACTCTTTAATCAGATCCATTTGAAGTCTGGTGAAGTGTGCCATAAAATTCAGACAGTAAAGCAAAGGTCAATGAAGCATAAACTCGCTTGCCAAACCTATACATCATCCGAGACTCTCTGTTAGGAGGGTGGAGAGTGGAACTTTCATCTGCCAGTTCCTTTTATGTGGCTGCTGCTACCACCATGGGATTTACCGCCAATCCCTTTGCCCAAAACTGATGGTCCTCAGGTGCAGTTAGAATTTTGTCAGGCCTCTTGGGAATGAGTTCCATGGTGTCAAGAGTCTTCCACACCCGCTGCAAAATCAACTTAATGAGCTCATCAGCTGATGGAGTTACCCAAGAGGTAGATGGTCGAGTGCCAAAAGCTTGCAGGTACACTGACTCCTTTGAAGAGGGTTTTTGGGACATCCAGCCACACCTCTGTTTAAGGATCTCAAGGATGTCTCCAAAGACATCTTCTGGGGGTGACTGTGCCTTAGTTCATCTTATTACGCTGCCAGATGTGATGAGATTTGCATTAATAAATTTAGACCTGTTTATACTTATGTTCCTATATTAAAATGAACTATAGTGCTTCTAATTTAAAAATAATTTTGAGATGACTGTAGTAAGAATAAAACAGTAGATTCAAAACCAACATACACTTAGGCACAGAAGATGGGATGAATAGCTGCTTTTTAATGCATGCTAGCAATGTAATTTGGAATCCAAGTGACGGGGGGGGGGGGGGAGGGTGAGTGGGTCAAAGTGTACCTGCAGCAGAAGAACAAACAACAAGTATCTATTCCCCATCTCTAAGGCACACAGTGATAAAGCTCTGACTACAACTCAAATGACCTGAGATAGATTAGCAGCTCTGAAAGGCAGAGGTGGGCAGCATAGTAAAAAAATGCCCTAACAGCTGACTGGATGATGGCTCTCGCTTCAAAGGGAACAAATGGTCTGGAAACTGCTCTCGCCCCATAAGGAACAAATGGCCCAAGAGATTATGTAGAGCTGATTGTTGGCATGTAGTGGGGGACCCCCCCCCACAAAAAACAATAAGCCATAGCAAAATGTTCTAGTTATTGCTCTCAGGATCCTGATACCACAATTATTTTAGACCAAATGGAGTCCTTTAAGAAGAAGGCATTTCAAAATACATTGTTTTCTTATTGTCTATACAGCTTTAATTCTGCACTCTGAACTATCACCCCTTGATATATACTGCTTATTATGACACTCCAATGATCTGACAATACAGAAGTGTTTCAGTAGTTTAATTTCAAAACTCTTATAACAAGTCTTTTGTAGAAATCAAATCAAACTCCTTGATACAGTACATGAAAGCAATTTACAAATAATATTAAAAGCAAATATAACAAACTGTATTTCACATATTACATGAATGAAAATAACAAATGCCTTCATTTTAAGCATTTTTAAAGCAGACCAAATTATATAATTTCAGTAAATATTCTGCCAGGGAGAACAAAAACAGTGTTTCAATGTTACTGATGCCTATTTAAGTGTCACAGTAAAATTTAATTTTGGATGAGACAAAGACAAAGGGAACAAATACAGTTTTGCACATTTTTGCAAATAAAAATAAAACAAAAAAATCTTTAATTTAATTAACTTTGTAAAAGATAGCTCAGTCACATCATAAGACAAGAACCAATTCAAAATATCCACATTTTTTAGTCACAAAATTGCAGCAATCTTGATCTATAAAAAGCACAGTATTATGGTGCCTACTTAAAAATAAACATGAAAGAATTCTGTGTTGTATTAAGGCAGGTCTGCTGAATATGAAAATGCCTTTTAATACTGACAAATCTATGTTGCAGTATTAAAGCCTGGAAGCAGGACCAGCAGCCAGTAGTTGTAGAAAATAGGTTCCTTTATTTTTACGAACTGACAACTACTTAAAGCATTTAATTATATTTTAATTGTCAATAGAACTACTGTGATATCTTATCTGTATGTTGAACACGATTTTAATATTTTAAACAACCAGAATTATTTTGATGTTTCACCTTTAAATCACAAGTTTTTTTTTTTTTTTTTTTTTTATATATATATATATTAGAATGCAGTGGTACTTCAAATATCAATTAGTAAAAAAGGGTTGGGTATTTTTAGGCACGGCTGCAAAGTATATAAGATACTTTTTTTAATTGAAAGCCATTACTTGATAAAGCTCAGGATTTCCTGAGTGAAAGCGCTTGTTTTATTTGCTGTGACAGTTCGTAAAAATAAAGGAACCTATTTTCTACAACTACTGGCTGCTGGTCCTGCTTCCAGGCTTTGATATTGGATTATTTGGTTTGTTCATTGTTTCTGGCTTTATGTTGCAGTATTACCGGAAAGGTAAGTCATGCTTCCATACCTTGGCAACCAACCAGTTTGTTTCTAAGAAACTGACAGTGTTCACAGTACCACTAAGCATATTGCAAGTAACTCAAAAGAAATAACCTTATACATTTTGAGTTTCATACAACACTGACTTGTTTTGGAAAGCGCCTGTACTTTAATGGTGCTTTTACCACATTTTACAAAAATTATGCTGTTCTTAGTTGCTTCAAGACAGGAACACTATTAATACTGTGAATGTTTATAAAAAGTAAATGTTTTACAGATGCATATATATTAAATACATCATCAAAAATATATATTTAATACCATATTATCAATACAAGAAACACTTATTAGTGAGGAAACAGTGGTTATCTTATCAAACTTTGGCAAATAAGTCAAGTTTTGCAGTTAACGCAGCTACCCTCCATTTAAGGTTCATTACACGCTTTTATTACAATGCAAACCAAATACTGTCGGTTGACGACTGGGAGCTCCTTGATATGCTTTCTTCATTTACCTTATTTGCAATGACAGCAACTGCATAATTATTCAGATAACAAAAGATGACTTGTGACGGAAGTCTCCCTGAAATATAAAAATGTTTTTTTTTAGAAATTAAATAATTATACAACACAAAATGAATTAATTTTCAGTATTACTTGTGTGGTGATATTTTAGGAAGATCTGTAGTCCTATTTCCACAGGGTAAAACACATGGATTACATAGTTTTCCTTTAAGAGAAAGCATGCTTTTATGTAATTATCCAGTTTACTTAACACAACACCCTTATGTGAGTTCCTAGATTACCAAAGAATATGTGAACATTAGTTACTCTGTATCTCACCATTACCACCGTTAATGATTCACATGGAGAAACTGTGGAATATATTCAGTGGGATATGTCAGTCAGGAAAATCACTGTATATGTAGTTCCAATATTTAACAGTTTTAATAAAAGCTGATTCAATGGGTACGATTTTCTCACAGCTGAAACCTCTTCTTTTCAGCTTCAGAAGGAAGGATCTGTTTAAAGTTCCTTAAAAGCTAATTCATTTCAATGTTTTGAGCAATGCTGATTTCTCCCGTGGGTAGCTTTAGCACTGCTTGTTTTAGAGGCACAGGTCCAAGACAAATAAGAAATTAAACAAATGGTACAGATGAGTACAACATTACTATATGTAACAAAACAAATTATAATCAAATCATCAACTCTAGTAAGTGTGTACTAAAACCCATAGACAAGTTATAGGCAGAATAAATCATTTTAAAGAAAAATAAGAAGTTATGCAACTACCATAACGTTCCATGTTATTTGTCTTCTTCTCATCTTCTTTCTTGCTGGATGGGTTTGGAGCTGATCCTCGGCTCCGACTCGGCCTATACTAAAGCTCGAGAGCTAATTTTACTGGCTCGATGATGCTAGGCACTAACTACCCAGATCTCGTTTGGTAGCTGAGAACATAGCAATTTTAGCCTCCCAACCCAAGGGAGAGAAGGAAAGGGGGAAAAACTCCCATGTGCCACTACCTGAAGCTATAGTTACCCAAGGATAACCAGTTTTGGCTTCAAATTGTGAAGGGTGAAGACCCTGATAAAAAAGGGAAATCCTTTTGGTCTATCCAGGCTAGGGGGATGGCGGGTGGGGCGCAAGAAAGAAGGCAAGAAGAAGAGACAACTAACATGGAACGTTATGGTAGGTACATAACTTCTCAATGTTAAGTTGTCAATCTCGCCTTCATTCTTGCTGGATGGGACCGCGTCCCTAGCACCTTCATTCCGGGTGGCTCATTGGAACAGACTCTTGAGAACAGTGGAACCAAAATTTGCCCTGTTTCTGGAGGCCATGTCTAATTTGTAGTGTGTAATAAAGGTATGAGGAGAGGCCCATGTAGCTGCTGCACAAATAGTATCCATTGGCAATCTAGCTTGAAAGGCTGTTGATGTAGCTAAAGCTCTGGTTGAATGGGCTCTTGGCTTAGAGGGTAATTCTTTACCTCTGAGTTGATAGATACAGGTAATCACAGAGGACAGCCATCTAGACAAGGTTACTTTGGATATCGGAAGGCCCTTTTTACCTTCCACATAGGACAGAAAAAGCTGATCAGATTTCCTAGTTTGTTTAGCTCTGTCCAGATAGTAACGGAGCTGACGATGAACGTCCAGATAATGCAGTTTTTGCTCTGCCCTTGTTAGAATAATCAGGGAAGAAAACTGGAAGATTATAACCAGAGAAGCCACCTTGGGCAAAAAAGACGGGTTAGTTCTGAGAGAAACCCTGTCTTTGTGGAAAACTAGATAAGGAAGACGAATGCAAAGGGCATGGAGTTCTGATACTCTCCTAGCAGAAGTTATGGCAACTAGGAAGAGGGTTTTCCAAGAGAGCAACTTTAAAGAACAGGAAGCCGCAGGTTCAAAGGGAGGAAGAATCAAGGATGTTAAAATCAAATTTAAATCCCACTGTGGTGGGCGGTCTTTGATTGGGGGTTTGAGTAAAAAGATACCCTTAAGGAAGGCTTTACAAAGCTTGTGGGACATGATGCTGGAATCCAATAGGCCTATGTGGAAATTTGAAATGGCCGCTAACTGAACCTTTACAGTAGAGGATGAAGAGCCTGAATGAAAAATTTCCGCTAGGAAATCTAGAACTGACTGTATAGGAGCAGTGAAGGGATCTGTATTCCTAGCCCTTGCCCAGAAGGAGAAAAGCTTCCATTTACTAGTATAAATCCTTCTGGTAGAGGACTTAAGGGAAGCTACAATAATATCACGGACAGAATTGGAAATCAGGGGAAGCCTGGCTAAGGATGGAAGTGGAGCAACCAAGCTGTGAGGTTGAAAGATTGGAGGGATTGGTGCAGCCGCCCTGACTGGTGTGCTAAAAGATCTGGCAATGGGTCCAGATGCCAAGGCTGTTCCAAAAGGTAACGATGCAGGAACTGGAACCATATCTGTCGAGGCCAATAAGGGGCAATGAGGATCATCCTGGCTCTCAAGACGGTAGCTTTCTGAATCAACTGAGTGACTAATGGAAAGGGGGGAAAAGCGTATAGAAGTCCCCGAGGCCAATCGTGGACTAGAGCGTCTCTGGGGGGATGGCCTGGGAGGGGAAACAGGGTGAAAAAGTCGAGGCACTTGCTGTTCTGAGGTATTGCAAAAAGATCGCAGCAAGGAAGACCCCACTTCTGAAAAATCTCCTCTGTTACTGATTGCTTGAGAGACCACTCGTGTGGCATGAGAACAGCTCTGCTCAACCTGTCCGCTATGATGTTGGACTTCCCGGGGATATGCGTTGCTATCAGAAACCGCTTGAGAAGAGATCGCCCATTGCCAAAGTCTGAGTGCCTCTCGACACAGGGGATAGGACTTGGTTCCGCCCTGCTTGTTGATATACCACATTACGGACATATTGTCCGTCTGAACTGCAATAGCCCTAAAGGAAGAGAGTCTTGGAGGGCTTGCAACGCCAAAAGCACTGCTCTCATCTTCAGGACATTTATGTGCAGGTGGCATTCGAAAGGTTGCCATGTGCCCTGGACTGTCCTGCCCTGAAAATGCCCACCCCACCCGATCAGGGAGGCATCCGTTGTGACCGTGGCGACCGGAGGGGAAGGAACGAATGGTCTGCCCTGAAGGACTTGAGGGGAGACCATCCACCAAGACAGATGTTTCTTGCAAGATAGAGTTATTATGATTTTGTGTGTCAAAGGAAGCTGTTGGAAGGACCACTGGGAGAAGAGCATCCACTGAAGGAGTCGCATGTGAAAGCGAGCAAGGGGAAGTAGCGTGATGGCTGCCGCCATGAGACCTAACACTTTTAGAACAAACCTGACCTGGATTCTTTTGCTCTGAAGGAGGATATGAACATGATTTTGAATATCTAAAACTCTTTGCTCGGTTAATTTTGCTGAGAGCTGTATGGTGTCCAAGGTGGCGCCTATGAAGGTAATAGACTGACAAGGCGACAAGGCAGACTTTTCGAAATTTATGGAAATACCTAGCCCTTTGCAAGTTTGAATGGTGTAATCTCTGGCAAGAAGAAGCTGATGCCTGGTGGTGGCAGTAAGGAGCCAGTCGTCTAAATACGGAAACACCTGGAATCCTTGACGTCTCAGATGAGCCGTAACCACTGCCATGCATTTGGTGAACACTCGGGGGGCTTTAGTGAGACCAAAGGGCAGGGCCCTGAACTGGTAGTGACTGGTCCCCAGCCGGAAGCGGAGAAACCTCCTGGAGCGCCTGTGCATCTTGATGTGATAGTACGCATCCTGAAGGTCCACTGAGCACATCCAGTTGTCCTGACCCAGAAAGGGTAGAATGGACTGTAGCGTGACCATCCGGAACTTCGTTCTTTTTACAGACTTGTTTAGTCTGCTGAGATCCAATATTGTCCTCCAGTCCCCTGTCTTTTTTGGTACCAAAAAGAACTTGGAGTAGATTCCGGATCCTAGTTGGTCTGCTGGGACTGGCTGGATGGCTCTTTTTGTTAGCAGTTTTGATACTTCTAGTACTGCTTGTTCCCTTAGACTGGGTGGAATGTCTGGAAGGGGCCCTTTTGGCCGAGTTGGGGTGTGGATAAAGGGAATTTTGTAACCCTTGGATATAATCGACTGTACCCATTTGTCTTGTGTGAGAGAAAGCCAGGCTTCTGGGTACAGCGATAACCTTCCCCCGACTGCCTCCGAAGGTGGACAGTCGGACAGCTTCTCAGGGATGCTGGAAGGGTTTGTCAGAGAGAGACTCTCTGTTACCCTGATTCTGCGGACCTCCTCTGCCTCTAGGGTGGCGTCTGTTGTTGTCCCCCCCCTGCCTCTCGGGGGGAACTGACCTCTTGCGTCAGGCATGACTCCCTGAGATTTGCAGAACCACATTTTTCCACCCTTTTGACCCTTAGGATATGGTCTGGACGGGGTCGAAAAATGGACTCCTACGGCAGAGAGAGTCTTGCCATCTTGTTCGCATCTGGTCAAAGTATCCTTCACTTGAGGTCCAAACAATGCTGAACCATCAAAGGGGGAGTTAGTGAAGGATGCCTTGAAGGGGTCTGCAAAGTTGCAAAGCCGCATCGAAGCATGACGCCTTAAAGCCACGCCTGTGCCTGTGGCTCTACTCGTTCCATCGGCTGCATAGGAAATAAGCCACATGGAGGAGTTGACAATGGAATTTAGGGTTCCTAGCTGGGAGTTGATTTTGTCCTGAGACCCCACAGCTGTTGGATCCTGTAGGGTATCACCCATTTCTTTGAGAATGTCTCTTTGAAGGTGGGTGAAATGGCACAAGTAATTCAGCGACTGCATGGCGAAGGTCGCTGAAGAGAACATCTGCTTGCCGTACCTATCCATAGTCCTAGATTCCTTTTTAGGAGGATGGATAGGCACTGAAGGATCAGCCAGTTCCTTCTTAGTGGCTGCAGCCACCACCATGGCATCAACTGGGACACCCTTAGTTAAAAATTGTTTATCTGATGGGGATGTGATTAATTTGGAAGGCCTCCGTGGGGTGGGTTCCGTCGTATCAGGGGCCATCCACGCCTTCCGCGCCACCACTTCCATGAGGGGGTCAAAAGGCGGAGACACCCAGGAGGTGGAAGGGCGAGAACCAAACACCTCCAGGTAAACCGACTTGTCCTCGGAAGGATTGAGGGTAGACCAGTTCCCCCTCTGCTTGAGGATTTCAAGGCTGTCAGAAAAGGAGACATCCTCAGAGGGGGACCCTTCCGACTCATCCAAGTCAGTATCAGATGTGATGGACTCAGGGGAGTCCACATGCTTCCTCTTACATGTCCTCTTTCGAGGGGGTTCACCTGACGGATCAGGGGAAGCCTCGGAAGAGGAGGATATTCCCAATGGGGAAACCTGAGGTGTTGGATTTCTATGGTCGGGAATGAGAGAGTGGGTAGAGACCGCAGCAGGCACTACAGTGGGAGGAGCTGATGGAGCTGACCGTGGAGCAGGCACAGGGGCCAGTACGCTCATCACCTCGAAGGTGCTCCTGTCAGGCAGGACAGAGGGTTCCCCTTCCGAAGAAAATGGAACCCCAGCTGGCACCGAGAGGGACGGCTCCAAAGCCGATGTCGGGGCCGAACTCACCAGTGCAGAAGCTCCGAGAGGGAGAAAGTACAGTTTTGTACCTACCATAAATGTAGATGTCCGATAGGTATGCATCTGCAGTCCTAACATATGGGTTGTCCTGCCTCAGGCAGCCCTTCGGTTGGCCGGATTCCAAAGTCTGGGTCTGGCCCTGGCCTCGGCTGATGTCGCACTTCACCCGACGTCACAGCTGCTGGGGTATAAAGGCATCAGCCAACGCCATTTTCCTCAGTGTTTCTTGCCCCAGATGCCAGGTGCCCTCTAGGAAGGCTAAATTTGGATAAATGCAAATAATTCCAAACAGTAGAGAGCAAAATATGTATATATATATATATATATATATATATATATATATATATATATATATATATACATATATACAAACAAATACACCATAATAGATTCCCCCAGCTAGCTAAAAGAGGGGTAAGTACCCTAGGAATACCACAGAGGGGAAGGAGGGTGGGTAATCCTGACTGCAGATGCATACCTATCAGACATCTACATTTATGGTAGGTATAAAACTGTACTATGTCCTTCAAGGATGCATCTGCAGTCCTAACATATGGGTAGAATACCATAGCCAAACTGGGGAGGAGGCACTAAGATAAAGATGGTGTAGTTAAGATCCCTTGCAAAACAGCAGTTGCAAAACCTGCTCGGGATCTGGAGTATAAGGGAAGATTATAATGCTTGGCAAATGTATGCACGGAGCTCCAAGTAGCAGCTTCTAAAATGTCTTTGGTAGCCACTCCTCGTAGGAAAGCTGTAGTGGTGGCTGTAGCTCTTGTGGAGTGAGGCCTGATATTTTCAGGAGTTGTCTTTCCATGAAAAGAGTAGCAAAATCTAATGCAATTTCCTATCCATTTTGAGATTGTCTGTTTTGAAATTGCTTTTCCTTGCACTCCTGTTGCATATGCTACCAGAAGCTGGTCAGTTTTTCTGTTGGTCTTAGTTCTGTCCAGATAGTAGCGTAATTGTCTGTGCACATCCAAGGTACGTAGTAGTCTTTCCCCCTGTTCTGTGGGTTGGGGAAGAATGCAGGTAAATGAATCGCTTGGTTCAATGATACTCTGGAGACCACTTTTGGCATAAAAGTAGGATTAGTTCTCAGAGACACTCTATCCTGATGGAAGATAAGGAAGGGCTGTACTGCCATTAATGCCTGTAACTCAGATACCCTTCTTGCTGAAGTGATTGCTAGCAGGAAAGCAGTTTTCCAAGATAAGAACTGTAAGTCTGCTGTTGCTGCTGGTTCAAAAGGGGGAAGTGTTAACTTTTCCAGCACAAAGTTGAGATCCCATGTAGGTAAAGGTGGTTTCCTTGGAGGCTTAACATTTTTGATTCTTCTCAAGAACTGCCTGAGTAGAGGATGAGAGAAGACAGGAGGATCCATGTTGTATTCTGCTGAAATTGCTGATGCATGAATCTTAATGGAGGAGTAGGACAGGCCATTGTGGAACAGTTCTGCTAAGTATTCCAGGATGTGTGCTATGTTTGCCAATGAGACATTTTCTCCCTTTGCTGCACTCCAAATGAGGTATCTTTTCCATTTGGCTGAATAAGTTTTCCTTGTGGAGGGTCTGCGTGCCTCCAGGATAATGTCCTTAACCCTCTGAGATAAATCTGGTTTATTTTGTTTTATGCAATATTCCAAGCAGCTAGCTGCAGTGTTTTCAAGTTTGGATGCAGGGTCTTGTAGTTGTTCTGTGTTAGAAGTAAGGGACATAGAGGTAGAGGCCATGAGTGTGTCCAAGACATGCTTCTCAGTAGCGGGTACCAATGTTGCCTTGGCCAGTCTGGAGCTATCAGGATTACCCTTGGCTGTTCCTCTCTGATCTTCAGTAGGACTTTGTACATCAAAGGAAGAGGTGGAAATGCATATGCTGTCAGGTTTTTCCAGCTGAAGGAAAGGGAGTCCACCCTCCAGGCAAGTGGGTGGTATGCTCTTGTGCAGAATTTCTTCAATTGGTGGTTGTGCGGGGAGGCAAACAGGTCTATCTCTGGCATTCCCCATTTCTTTGTTATGGTTCTGAAGATATCTGGATGCAGCATCCATTCATGAGCATCCGTGGAGTTCTGCTTAAGGTGTTTGCTAGTGAATTTTCTTTTCCTGGTACAAATCTGGCCTGTAGTTGAATGTTGAGATTCAGGGCCAAATTCCACAGGTCCATTGCCATCCGGCATAGAGGGTATGAGTGTGTACCTCCCTGTTTATTGATGTACCACATGACTGTGGTATTGTCCGTCCTTATCAGCAGGTGACCTTGTTGAAGGAATGGTCTGAATGCCTGGATTGCATGTTTCACTGCCAGCATCTCCTTTAGATTTATGTGTAGATTCAGCTGGTCTTGGGTCCATAGGCCTTGTATACACTTGTCCTCCATGTGTGCCCCCCAGCCTAGGTCTGAGGCGTCCGTGGTGATGGTCTGGCTTGGATGTGGTTTGTGGAAAGGCAATCCTCTGTTCATCTGGCAGGCCTGAGCCCACCACATGAATTCTTGTTTCAGGCATGGAATTATTGGAATCTGGGCTTCTAGACTGTGCTTGTGTTGAGACCATACATTCCTTAGGTACCATTGCAACTTTCTCATATGCAGCCTGGCATGCGGAATCAATATTATGCAGGATGCCATGTAACCCAGGGCTTGCAGGACTTTCTTTGCAGTAAGCTGAGTTTGTGTTGTTAATGTCATGAAGTAGACTGGTAGTTGCTTTTGTTTTTCTTCTGTGAGAAAAAACATCTGAGTTGATGTATCCAGTTCTGCACCCAAAAATGTTATCCTTTGGGATGGTACTAGTCTTGACTTTTGAATGTTGACTGTGTATCCCAAGGCTTGCAACAGTTGTATGACATTTTCCAAATCTTTTGTTAATTTTGTCTTGTTGTCCGCTTGTATTAGGCAGTCGTCCAGGTATGGGTAAATTTGAATTCCCTGAAGCCTGCAATGAGCAATTACTGATGCCAGGCATTTCGTGAATACTCTGGGCAGTAGATAAGCCAAAGGGCAATGCTGAGAATTGATAATGCTCTGATCCTGCAAGAAATCTGAGGTGTCTTCTGCAATCTGGTCGTATAGGGATGTGCAGGTATGCCTCCTTGAGATCTAGAGTCACCAGCCAAGACTCCTTGCCCAGCATGGGAAGAAGTTGCTGGAGGGTCAGCATTTTGAATTTTGGAACAATGAGGTATGTGTTCAGTGCGGACAAGTCGAGAATAGGTCTCCATTGATTTTCTTTTCTTGGTACAAGGAAAAGCCTGGAGTAAAATCCTTGGCCTTGTTCCAAAGGTGGTACCTTTTCTATAGCTCTCATCCTTAGTAAGTTGTTGATTCGTCTTTGAGCCTCTGTTTTTTGGCTTGGTGGTAGGTTTGGTATTCCTCTCTTTTTTGGTAGAGTGTGGAAGTGAAACCTGTAGCCCTTGTCTATTGTTTGTAAAGTCCATTTGTCTCCTGTAATGCAAAGCCAGTTGTCTGAAAATAAGGCTAGCTTTCCGCCCAAGGGTGCTTCCAGTTGTTCCCTGGTAGGCGGAACCAGAGCCAAGTCATTGTGTCTGTCCTGTGGAAGTGGTTGTAGTTGCATCTGTGGCAGCACTTCTCTGGTTGGCAGGTTGCCACTGACGTCCCCTGTAGGCACCCCTAGATTGACCTCTGCCTCTTGGGCGTCTATTTCTGCCTCTCTGTGCTCTGGAGGTGTCTGGAAAGGACCAATTCTTCGAAGGCCAATTTCTGCTAAACCTCGGAGGTTGGACCTGTAAGAAATCCTCGACTGTTTGGACAGATTTTGCTTTTTCTTCCACTTTCTTTAGAACCTCCTGTGCAGGGGAGCCAAACAAACTTTGTTTCTCCATAGGAGCATCTAGGAGCTTTGACTTAACATGGTCTGGTAAGGATTGTTCTTTTAACCAGGCATGCCTTCGAATCACTGCTCCAGTCATAGCTGACCTAAAGGAGGCCTCCAGTGCATCATAGCCACATTTTAAGAAATGATTACTGACCTGCTGAGAGTTATGTACCAAATCCTGAAGGGACTTGCGGTCTATAGGTTCAGGAGAGGACAGTTTTTTATTTAGCTGGTCTAACAAAAAATCCTGGTACTGAATCATGTGAAATTGACAGTTTAAGGCCCTGTCCGAAAGAGTAGCAGAAGTATAAACTTTTTTACCCCATCTCTCTAATGCTCTAGATTCCCTTTCAGAGGGAAGAGGGTTTTTGGCAGAGGCAGCTGCCACACCTTTAGGGCCCTGTGAAATGGTTTCTGGGTCTGCAACATGAGCCTTATACAAGTGGTAGTGTGTGTCCGGGACCCTGTAATATCTGTCAGGCATGGCAGGGGCCGGAGGAAGAGAATCAGGGGCAGTACTGGCATCATTATATGCATCATCAACAACTGATAGTACTGGAGGAATGGCTAAAGGCCTATGCTGTGGTAAGTGTAAAAAAGTCCTTAGCCTTTTCTTTGAATCTGAAAAATCCTGGCCCTGCCATTGGAAGTGTTCCCTCATAGAATGTAGGGTTTCCCCAAAAGAAAATTCTTCAGGAGGAGAAGCAGAAGGAATGGAGTCTTCTGCATCAGAATCCTCATAAGGAGAATATGGGCCTTCCTGGTGGTCTGAAATATCTGAGTCATCCGAGGAATAGTCTGAAGAGACAGGTTCCGGGGGTTCAGTCCTAGGCCTCTTATCTGGAGGAGGTTGAGAGGCCCTGTCTGGGTGAGGTTGGGATCCCCTGATCAAAGAAATAAGATCCTCAGCCAGGCTGAGTATCTGGGAACTAGAGGTAGGCCTGTGTGAGGGAGCTTTAGTAGGTAAGGCCTTAGAAGATTTAGCTGCTTTAGCCCTGGAAAAGGCCTTGATAGACATAGAAGCAGGGGGTCTAGCAGCCCCACGTGCAGGGGTAGAAATGTCTAAAGGAATAGTGTCTGACAAATCCTGGGTGCCTGCTTCTGTAGCAGTAATTTCAGTAGCAGATTCAGCCATGCTCTGTGAGGCCTCGGATATCGGAGGCATGCTTTCGGCCGAAACCGCAGACCGCGAGTGTCAATCCTTTTCCTTGCACTTTTTAGCTAATTGTGTAGTCGGAGTCTCCGACGGCATTTTATATGCAAAAGCGGGACCAAAAAACTCCTCTGCAAACTCCGACCGACGTCTAAGCGTCCGTCGGTTGAAGGAAGCACAGGCTAGACAAGCTGATACATCGTGGTCTGTGCCTAAGCAAGGAAGGCAGTAAGAGTGGAAATCCTTATGAGGTATTTGTTTCCCACAAGTTAAACAATTATTTACTTTGTCTGACATCGGCTGAGGCAAGAAAGAGTCCCCAATGGGGTACTTACCTTTTTTAGAAGTCTTCGGTAGTAGAAATCTCTGGATCTGACCGACCGGCACTTGCGAACAGCTTCTGCTTCGGGCACCGCGCGGCAAGAAAGACTGAGGAAAATGGCGTCGGCTGATGCCTTTATACCCCAGCAGCTGTGACGTCGGGTGATGTGCGACATCAGCCGAGGCCAGACCCAGCCTTTGGAATCCGGCCGACCGAAGGGCTGCCTGAGGCAGGACAACCCATACGTTAGGACTGCAGATGCATCCTTGAAGGACATCGGGGTCGGACAAGGGTCCGATGCCACTCGCCCCCTTGGAGCCGACGAGGGAGTCCAAGCGCCCGGATCCCTCCATGGATGGGACCATGGAAGAGATCGGAGCATACGACGGAGCCGAAGGGGGAAGTATCGACTCCAATGTCTCAATGGTCACGGCTCCGAACTCAGGGGCAGAGTAGGAGGAGGAATCGAAGATGGTATGGGTAAAGCCACTGTCTACTGAGACGGGCTATGAAGCTTTTGGGCCAGTGCCTGAGACTTTAGGAGTCTGCTATCCACCCTCTCGAGGTCATGGTCAGAAAGCCTGGAAGACCGAGAGGAATGGCTCCGATGGCTCCGCTCCGAGAGCAAAGGCGATCTCGGAGCCAAGTGAATGGACTCCAGGGATGGAGACCTAGATCTTTTGCGGGTGGAAGATGGCACCGAGACTAGTGGTGCCGATGGAGCCAAAGACACGTCGGCTCCGACCGGAGCCGACTTTGAACACACAGTCTTTGAGGCATCGGCTCTGGCCGGAGCCGATGCAGAAGACTGCGACATAGCTGTATCGGCTCCAGCCGGAGCCGATCGTGACGCAGCAGGTGAGCCACCAGCCGAAGGCTTGGAGCACGGAGCCGACGGTTTGGATGGTTTCGAAGGTTTCGAAGGACTTAGCCGGGGAACCTTCGGGCTTTAATAAGCCCCTCAAAATTAACTTATTCCTGCGCTCCTGCAGGACTCTTGGACTGAACGCATGACAAACAGAACAAGAGTCCTGCAGGTGCAGGGGTCCCAGGCAATAAACGCAAGAAGGGTGACAGTCTGTCAGTGACATTTTCTGACAGCACGAGTCACACTTCTTGAAGCCTGAGACTTTAATGTCTTTAGACATTAAGCTGTCAAGGAAAGAAAAATATCTTCCTTAGAAGTTAAAACACACACACAGAGTAAAATTAAAGGTTAACAACTAACACACACCTAACTGTCCCAAAACAAGGGAACGGGAAAAAAACGGAAAGGGCCTAAGGCCTAACCTTAACAGGGGAGGGATATAACCTTGGAACTAGAGATTAACAAAAATGGGACCCAACGGAAGTGGTATACAGGTACTAGACTATATTTTTTTAAAATAAAGGGGAAAAATCCTAAGAAAGGAGAAGAAAAATTTTAAATTTTTCACTGACCTGTGGAGCCGGTAAAAAAAGCACCTCGCTAGCGAAAGCGGCAAACGAGATCCGGGTAGTTAGCGCCTAGCATCATGGGATATAGGGTTGCCTTGAGCCGGTAAAATTAGCTCTTGAGCTTTAGTATAGGCCGAGTCGGAGCCGAGGATCGTATAGAAGCCATCCAGCAAGAATGAAGGCGAGATTGACAACTTAACATGTAACCTTATATACTAGTGGCAGTTTAGAAGGACAAAATGTGTGAGGCATTTAAGTATGCATATGCCAGTAAAGAGGTTTGTGATGCCACTGTTCAGCGTCACTTCAGTACAGTATTTCAAATGGATTCAAGTAATTTTATTGACACTACTTTCACAAAAAAAAGAAGTTATGTCTTACCATAAAGTTCCATCTGTATTGTTGATCCACATTCAGTCATTATGCATGGGTATTGGTTCCGAGCTCGGAACAGAGCCGGCCATTTTCCAAGCTCGCGTCAACTTCAAACTCTCGAGCTAAACTCTTACCCACAATCCCCCTCTCCCTGTTACCTCAGATTGAGTTTGCAAGTCAAAGAAGGTAGAGGCTACCTCTGGTCAAATAACCTAAGAGAACCAAATGGTGAGATCCACTAGAAACCACAGGAGGGAGGGTCGTAATAACTGAACGAGGATCAACAATACAGATGGAACATTATGGTAAGACATAACTTCTTTATCTGATATTGTTAATCCTCTTTCATTCCTTACGCATGGGACAGAGTCCCCAGCTATCTCTATTCCTGGGAGGCTCTCATGGAAGGACATTCCTGAGCACCATAGAACCGAAAGATGCTCTTCCCCTGGAGGCCAAATCCAATTTGTAATGATTGATGAAGGTATGAGGCGTAGCCCAAATTGCAGCTGCACAGATGTCATGTAAAGAAGCTCTGGCATGGAAGGCAGCAGAAGTTGCCACCGACCTTGTTGAATGAGGTTTCATGGTAGTAGGCAAAGAGATATTACGTTGTGTATAAATAAAGGTGTCACAGTCCTTCAACCATCTAGCTAATGTGACCTTAGGAACAGCAGATCCTAATCTAGGTCCAGAAAAGGCCAAAAATAACTGGTCAGATTTACGAAAGGGTTTAGTCCTGTTTAAGTAAAAACGGACTTACTTGTGTATATCTAGGGTATGTAGGCAATACTCTCCTTTGTTTGAAAGATTGGGAAAGAAAACTGGCAATTCAATGGCTTGATTAATGGACATTTCAGAGATCACTTTAGGCAGAAATGACGGATTAGTTCTCAGAGACACTCTATCTCTATGAAAAATGAAGTATGGACTCTTGATACATAAAGCTTGAAGCTCAGAAATACGTCTGGCAGAAGTAATGGCGACCAAAAACAAGGTTTTCCATGACAAATACTTGAGGTCGCAAGAAGAGGCTGGTTTGAAAGGTGACATTGTCAGAGCTTGTAGAACTAAAGATAAATCCCATGGTTGAATAGGTTCTCTAAAAGGTGGCTTCAGATGATTCACACCTTTTACAAAGGTCTTGCACAATTTATGGGACATAAGATAGGAATTCTTGGACACCCTCATGAAAATTAGAAATTGCAGTCAAATGAACTCTAATGGTAGAGGCCGATAGACCCCGATTGAAACAGGTCGGCCATATAGTCTAGTATTATCGACACTGGTGCTGAAAAAGGGTCTACTTGTTTATCTTTCAGTCAACAGGTAAATCTTTTCAACTTGCTCAGATAAGTAATTCTAGTGGAAGACTTATGAGAAGCAATGAGAATATCATGTACTGGTAAGGAAAGATCATTCTGCCTAGCAATCAAGGGAAATGGAGTAGCCAAGCCGTGAGCTTTAGGTTGTTCTAGTTGGGATGAATCAGGTTCTGTGGATGTGAGTTAAACTCCGGGGTTGGATGGAGAATCCATGGTTGACCTAGTAGCCGAGGCCAAAAGAAGGGGAACCAAATCCGTCAAGGCCAATATGGTGCTATGAGGATCACCTTGCTCTTCAACCAACAGGCTTTCTTCAGAAACTGGGGAATGAGGGGAAAGGGTGGAAATGCGTAAAGAAGACCCGAGGGCCAATCATGGACTACAGCATCCCTGGGTGACTGACCCGAAGGGGGTATCAGGGCGAAGTAGTTACTGCATTTGTAGTTGGTCAGGGATGCAAAGAGGTCGCAGCAAGGATGGCCCCAGCGGTGGAAGATCTCCGCCGCTCTCAAGGGATTCAGGGACCACTCGTGAGGTTGAAGAATGCACCTGCTGAGTCTGTCTGCTATCACGTTGGAACTCCCAGGAATGTGCGTTGCTAGAAGAAAACGGTTGGTAGCCATCGCCCATTGCCATATCCTCATGGCCTCTCGACAAAGGGGGTAAGATTTGGTTCCACCTTGCTTGTTGATGTAGCAGACCACCGCCATGTTGTTTGATTGAATCGCAACTATCCCAGATGGCAGCAGGGGATGGAATGCTTGCAATGCCAGAAGCAACGCCCTCAGCATTAGAACATTTATATGCAGATGGGCCTCTAGTTCGGACCAAGTGCCTTGGACTGTCTGCCCCTGACATAGCTCCCCCCACCCCATCAGGGAGGCATCTGTGGTCACTGTGGCCTTGGGTTGCTGGGTGGAGAAAGGGCGAGACCATTGTGAGAGATTGTGTGTTATCCACCAATTTAAATCCTGTTTGCACCTGTGGGTTACTTGAATCATGGCTGAAAGAGGATGCTGAAAAGGATACGATTGGGTGAGCAGTTGCCACTGTAGAAGTCTCATGTGAAACCTGGCCAGGGGAACAATGGTGATGGAGGCTGCCATGCAACTCAACAGCTGTAGAACCGAGTGAGCCATGGATTTTTCCTTTGAAAGGTTTGGAATTAGTTGTTGCTTTATCCTTAGAATTCTATGCTCTGAAATAGCAGCTCTGCAGTTTTTTGTGTCCAAGATAACCCCTATGAATTCTGTCGACTGAGATGGGGTGAGATTGGATTTTTGCCAGTTTATGGTTATTCCTAGCCTTTGAGCAGCGAGGAGAGAGTATGCCAGGGCTTTTTCCAGTAGATGTCTGGTGGGGGCGGAAATGAGCCAGTCGTCTAGGTATGGAAACACCTGTAATCCTTGAAGTCGCAAGTGAGCTGTGACAACTGCCATGCACTTTGTTAACACTCTGGGGGCTGTAGAGAGTCCGAAGGGCAGCACTCTGAACTGATAGTGACTGGCTCCCGCACGGAAGCGCAGAAATCTTCTTGATGGCCTGTCCACCTTTATGTGGTAGTACGTATCTTGAAAATCTATAGAGCACATCCAATCATCTTTTTCCAAAAGCGGGAGGACAGACTGTATTGTGATCATCCGGAATTTTTGTACTCTCACAAACTTGTTCAGTACACTGAGATCCAAAATTGGTCTCCAGTCCCCGGTTTTCTTTGGCACCAAAAATAGTCTTGAGTAGAATCCGGATCCTATCTGGTCTGGAGGGACTGTTTGGATGACTCTCTTTCTTAGCAGCTTTTCTATCTCTAGTGCTGCGTCTTCCCTTTGACTGGGTGGAACGTCGGGAAGATTTTTCTGAAGGGACGGGACAAAGATTGAAGGGGATATGATAACCTCTGGTTACAATCCTTTGTACCCACGAATCGGTGGTGATGGTTAGCCAGACAGAAGGGTACAAGGAGAAACGTCCCCCAACCACCTCCAGAGGAAAGGAGTTGGACCGCTCTTCAGGAGCGCTGGTAGGATTGACCAGGGAAAGAATCCCTGGAACCATGGTTACGCAGACCCCCTCTGCCCCAAAAGGAGCGTCTTCCCTGTGAGTTTCCCCCTCTGCCTCTGGGGGAGAACTCGGCCTGTGTGTCACGGAAAGGATCCTGAGATTTCTTGGACCTTATCTTCCCACTCGTTTGGTTTCGGGAGAAAGCACGTTGAGGGGAAGAATAACAGACTCCAACGGCAGAAAGGGTCTTACCGTCCTGTTCACATCTGGCCAGTGTGCTTTTAACTTTGGACCCAAACAATGAGGGGGCCTCAATGGGGGCATTAAAAAAAGAAGACTTAAAGGGTTCCGCGAAGTTGCACAAGCGCATCCAGGCATGTCACCTCAAGACCGCAGCTGAACCCGCTGCTCTAGCTGCTCCTTCTGATGCGTGAGATATCAGTCACATAGAAGAGTTAGATATAGATTCAATGGTGGCCAGCTGAGAGGCCACTTTGTCATGGACCTCATCAGACACGGCACCAGCCAAGGTTCAGAGAGCTCAGAAACCAGATCCCTTTGAAGCCTGGTAAAATGTGCCATATAATACAGGGACCTGATAGCAAAGGTTGCTGAAGCAAAGGTGCGCTTCCCTATCCTGACCAGGGCCCGCGACTCTGTTAGGCGGATGGACAGTCTGGCTTTCTTCTTCTGCCAGATCCTTTTTTGTTGTGGCCGCCACCACCAACGCATCCACAGGAAGACCTCTGGACCAATGGGTATCCGAAGCAGGAGGGGACAAGGTCTTATCTGGCCTCCAGGGAATAGCTTAGATGGTACCAGGACCCTTCCAAGCACGATAAGCCAGACAAGTTCATCGGCAGGTGGAGTAACCCAGGAAGTAGGGGACTGGATGCGAGAGGCCTGCAGGACCACAGATTCCTCAGAGGTTGGATTAGAGGGCTGCCAGTCACCTCTCTGTTTCAGGACTTCGAGGATATCACCAAAGGATACCTCAGAGGGTGACCGAGGAGATCCGTCCCCCTGATCGAAATCTATATCTTCGGTGAGGAACTCCTCTGTGGAGTCCATGTGCTTCCTCTTACACAAACTTTTCCAGTGGGCCTCCTCAGTGGGAGAAGCTGAAGAAGACAGCGGAAAAGGGGATTCCTGAGGGAATATGCCCTGCAGCCCGTGCACCCAGTGTCCGCTAGGTGCGACTTGTGAAACCAGTGCACCAGAGGAGGGCGGAGGTATAGAGGATATATAAAGTATAGGCGGAGGTATCACCAGCAGCAGCGAAAGCCTTCTCCATCAGTTGGAAGGGTGGTCCACCCGAAGAGGAGTGCATGTCTAAGACAGGGGTCACCCCTCCCCTAAGTGGCTCAGCCTGCTGACCCGGAGTCCCTGGATGGCTGTGGAACAGCAAACTATGCGTATCACAACTGACATCCTGGATCATAGCAAAACTTTCCTGCCACGAAGGCAACTGCGGTTCCTTAGTGAGATCCTTAAAGGGACCCGCAGAAGGGGAAGACTGTGTTATATCTATGGACTTCAAAGGCAATGAAGGAGGAGAATAAGAAGGGGTGTTTGGAGATGGGTGATCACCTCCCAAGGAAGGATAGTTCCTGAGAAGTGGGATACCTATGGCCAAGAGCACATGGTCCACAAGACGCAACACATCATGTTTGGAAAGGCTTTTAGTGGACCTCACGGAGACTGAAGGAGAAACAGGCCTGTCCACAGAAGAGGCAGACTCGGTGCCCATCTCATCTGACCACACCGAGGACAACGGTGCCGAGAGAGACTGGACTACTACTGTCTGCACCGAAGAAGTCATCGGTGCCGAGGTCATGGTCTGCACCGACACAGGGATTGGTGCCGAAGTAGTTGTCGGTGCCGAAGCTGGAACAGACGTCGGTTCCGAAGAGGATCTCGGAGCCGACGCTGTCAAGGTCTGCGTCGACTGAACGGTCGGTGCCAATACAATGGTAATGGTCTGAACCGAGGAGCCCCTCGGTGCAGATATACAGAAGGCTGCAGGAGAAGACGGAGCCAAAATCACTAATGGAGCCAAAGGCCTTGGTGCCGAAGGTCTAGGCACCAAAAGCACTGGGGCTGACTGAGTAAGCTCCGGAGCCAAAACTTTAGCCTTTTTAGGTTTTGCTTGGTGGGAGTCCCCAGCCGGGGACGAAGGCAAAGATTTAGCCTTAGTAAGAACATTCAAGGTTTTCTTATGGGTTCTAGGAGGGGTTGAGGCCTCCGACCCAGAAATAGCCTCTGAAAAGGGAGATTTTAGAAGTCCCTTCAGTAACAGCTTGTTTTTCCTTTCCAACAAGGTTCTATTAGAAAAGTTCTCACAAATAGTGCAGGGTGGGTCAACAGACAAATGGGAAGCTCCCAAACAATAAACACACAAAGAGTGTGCATCAGAAGTAGGCAGTTTGTGTCCACAATCAGAACACCACTTAAACCCCGGATTACCTTTCTTATCTGCCATGACAGTAAAGTAATTAATGGAAAAGGTACCAGCAATGGTACAAGAGAGTACCCGAAGGTATGAGAGAAAGGGAAAAGGATTACCAACGATGGTAAAGAGAGAATACCTCGCGGTAAAGGTGGTAAAGAAAGAAGCAGAAAAACCTGAAGAAATTAAGAACGCTAGCTACGATAGTGTAAGAGACAATAAAATATGAACTTTCCTGAAAGAAAAGTAATCTGTAAAACTATTAAACAACAATTGACTGTACTTAGCTCAAGAGAAGTAGCTTGACACGACCGAATGGCAATGCGGCAAACGAAATCTGAGGTAACAGGGAGAGGGGGATTGTGGGTAAGAGTTTAGCTCGAGAGTTTGAAGCTGAAGAGAGCTTGGAAAATGGCCGGCTTGGATCCGAGCTCGGAACCGATACCCACGCGTTAAGGAATGAACGAGGATTAACAATATCAGATCTACTGTTATAGAATACACAACACTGAAAACCACTGTCTATGAAACCCCCCCTAATAAAACAAAATACTGTTTTACAAGGGAAGAGGCAAAGCTCTTAAACCTACCATGTCATGTGGCTGGGGTGGGGGTGGGGGGGTTACTCCCACTTCCATGCTTATCTTCTGACTTTATGGTCAGACAACCATGGGGAAAGAGGCAAACACCTTCTAAGTAAGACGAGATTCCCACATCTGATTTACAGCACTGTGCTGAAACAGTAGCTACACAGTAAATTACAATGCGAGACGTCCATATCTAAGCAGAAATTCCAACAAAATTAAACTTAAAAAATGACAAATAGACACATTTTTTTAAATAAAAGAGCATTCAGTGTTATCTGATATTTCAATGAAGGTTGTTTCACTGAAATTACATGCTCTCTCCCAGATATGGGGCAAGTCCCAAAAAGAAAGACTTAAATGCTATGTATTTGGAGTTGTCTTTCAGATGTCTAATATTTGAGATTATTATTTTGTCAGTTGAGTAATAAGATACAGGTTGATAATGTATGTGACTGATAAGGTAGTAAGAGACGTGCTGTAAAGCTATATGCACTTCTGTTACTTACACAATAATTAGTTCAACTGCAGGTGGGGATTTTAAAGATTAACCTATTCAAACTATCAACAGTGATGTTTGGGTAGAAGAAGTGACCAAATGATGCACACATTCTTACTGCATTACCTGAACTACCAAAAGAGCCTTCCCTGATGGATCCAGTGGTTGGGTTTCCAACCTCCACAGATCACCATTTTTATGACAGTTCTTATCATCAGGAACAAAAACATGCCTGTGACAGTCCATGCAATGACATCACACTGTGACAATATAAATGTGCTTGTCTTCAGTGCCTGTTAGCTTGCACCACTGCCAGTAGTGAGCACCAACATGCAATTCAACAACAATGCTATGGCATTCCCATTACTAATACACACTATTCCATTAAAAACTTGTCTAACTTACAACAAAATCCATCCAACAGCAAAGACTGGCTAAAGGATTGCCCATTCCTAGGAAAATAATGCAAAAGTGTTTTTACTCATCAAGAGGGGTGTGGGTCCTTTTCATAGATCAACTGAAACAGTACAAAAGTATCTGTTTCCAACACACAGGATCCACTGGGATATTATCATTTGGTTAAATCACAAGCAGTAAGGCCAAAAGAGAAGCAAGATCAGTTAGAAGCTTGAACACTGGGAGAAGCTAGCAAGAAAGCCTGACTCGGTGGCTACAACACAGGCCCACAGGGTTACAGTGACTAACACTGCCAAGGGCACACCAAACAGGCAGCACAGACAACTACTTTTAAACAGAAGCAAACTGAATGCCTAGTGTGCACAGAATCAAAGAGTGAATACAACAGTATATCACCCACTGCAAGGGTTTTGGTAGATGAACTGCCACAATGATCAGCTCAGACCCACATACTTCTGTGGGAGCTTACAAGAAGACTGTACTGCTTACAGTTGAGAAGAAACAAAAGGGGCTCTTCTGCTAGAAGATACCACAACATACTAACAGTACAGAGCAAGGAGCAGTCCCATGCCCTGGAAATCCTACAGCAGGGTAATACACAGAAGCCCCAGAAAGGTGACACAGAGTGATCCTTCTAAACCAAAGAATTCCCCAAAGGTAAACAAATGGAGGCTCTGGGAACTAAAGAATCACAAAGTCCCCCTCATCTGATCTGTTTTCCAAGACACTACCAGCAGTCCTTCCTAGACACATGAAGATTTCTGTATTCAAAGACCACCATACAATGAATTTGACCTGAACCTAAGACAGGGAGATGGATTATCCTTGTCTAAAGAGGAGGGGTTAACCTCCTATGTCTGCAGGCTGACAGGTTAGCCTGCCTCTCAGTTCTACCATGGAGAGAACCTATCAAAGAAAGAAAAATGGAAAATCCAGCAGAAGGGGGAGCAATCCCTCTTAGGTTAATCCTCTAGCTACAATCAAAGTTACATATTGCTCTACCCATCTCACCTCAAAACCCAGGCAGGTTAGATCATGTAGGAAGAGATGCCCAGGACCCATAGGATAGTCCAACCCGCATACTTCCAAGATGGATGCACAATGAGCAGTAGATTGATTAGAGCTCCCCGAGTGTCAAAAGTTGGAACTTGCTAAAAAGAAGTTAAAAAAAAAAAAAAAAAAAAAACGACAACAGAAGTTATCAATCAGTTGCTGACTATTAATTACATTGACTGGATGTAAACAAAGAAAAATACATTTGAGGAAAGTAAAAAAAAAATCAAACAGTAAAGGATACAAAAAATAGAAAAAGCTTTAAGTAGCTATTTAGATGAGCAGATAGAACTGCAGAAATCAGATACTGAAAGGAAGGAAATATCGGATGAAAAATGAGGCTTCTCACAAAAAACTCAAAGAACTGTATTAAAAAATAAAGTTAGAAGACAGAACACATAAAAAAAACTAAGATGTTCTACTATACCATTGAAACAGGAAGGAATAAACTGCATTAATTTTATGAAAGCACAAATAAGCAAGTGGACTGGTGTTCCACAGCAGGATTTGCTAATTGAGAGGGCACATCATGTGTATGTTCCAAACCTAGCCAGGAGAAATCTGCCAAGACCTACATTAGTAAAGATGCAGTCATACTAGCAGAAAGAGCTCCTCCTGATAAAACTGTGACAGAAGGAAAAAAAGTGTAGAGAAAAATGTCTTTAAAATATCTAAAATAAATTAAAAAATATTTTCCTGCAGGATAAAATACATTTTTGGATGTAAACCAGACTAAGGAAGAAATGAGAAAGTTTAGCAAAAAAAAAGATTCTGCCAGCAAATTAAATGGGACTGTGTTTCTTAATCTTCAGACAATAACAAAACTGATAGACTTTACCAGTGAAACCTTTTCCATTCTTTCAATGGAAAATCCATCAGTGACAGGAAAAAAAGCACAGGAGATGGCTACAAGAATCAGAAGTACTGCGGACTTGAACCAACCAGAGACCAGTGCTGGAAGGTCAAGATGATCAGGAAGAAGACTATCAAAAATGTAAAATTGGTGAATAAATGGGAAAATTGTAAAATTCCATTAGATGAAGTTTAGGCACATAAACAGACCCTGGAAAGTACAGATCCAAAAGTCTCATATGCAAAGCCACTGAAGGAAGTATCATAGAAATGATCAGTAACAACATAGGAAATTTCCTAACACTGGACCTAACCCAATTTGGTTTTGTCAAGGGCAGGTTATACCTACTCAACATGGAGGACTTCCTTGAAATGGATGAGAACAAAATGGTTCACACTGCCTACCTTGACCTGGCCCAGGCATTCGACACAATACCCAACTTGGGCACTGTTGACACACTCAAGAGGTTGGGTACAAACCATTATGCCACCCAGTGGATAGCCAGCTGGCTGACAGGAGCCAGAAAGTTAGAACTGGGGAGTCCTCCTCTACAAAGAGGCCAGTCACAAGTGGAGTCCCTCCGGGATTGGTCCTGGGACCACTCCTTTTTGGCATTTACTTCTCTGAAGTCCAGGGCCTCTGGTTGACTAAATTTGCAGATGGTTGCAAATTAACAGCAGTCATGGAATACGCCATCAACAAAAATGTACTCCAGTTAGGACTGACACAAACAAAAAAAAAAAATGAACTAAACTAAATGCCAAGAAATGCATAATAATATCTTTCAGGAAGTCATCTACCCATGGTAACTATCATATTGACAAGTAGTCAGGGACTTGGGGACAAACATAAGACGGTAATTTAGCTTTTGACAAAGTGAAAGCAGTGAGAAAAAAGAAGCTATGTACCCACCATAACGTTCCATCTGAGTAGTTCTACTTCATTTGTCTTCAACCTGTGGGATTCCAGATCCGTATCAGATCAAAACCGGCAACTTTACTAGCATCTGCTCTGAGCTCCAAGCTCCTCCCCTTACTCATAATACACTTCCACTACCTTCCAACCTCCAGATCGAGTTTGCTGAACCTTATACTGATAACCCGACCTGAAAAAATACTTGTGACCTATAACTGCAGCCCGTAGGCTGTTTATATGCCAAGGTCCGGGGGAAGGAGGGAGGGACAGTTGAAGACAAATAAAGTAGAACTACTCAGATGGAACGTTATGTTGAGTACATAACTTCTTTATCTGAAGTAGTTTATTTCATATGGTCTTCAACCTGTGAGACAGAGTCCCCAGCTACTAAACTCCTAGGAGGCCCTCATGGAAGGATATTCCAGAGCACTATGGAACCAAAGGATGCTCTCCTTCTGGAAGTCAAATCCAATTTGTAATGAGAAATAAATGTATGTGATGAGGACCAAGTAGCTGCAGAACAAATATCATCCAAAGACACTCTAGACCAAAAAGCCATATACATAGCCATTGATCTAGTGGAATGCGCTCTCACCTGACCTGGAGGAGACATGCCTCTCTCCTTATAGACCTGAAGGATGCATGAAGAAATCCATCTAGCAATAGTGACCTTTATAGAAGTATATAGAAGGGTAGTTTCATTTTGATATTCTGTGTTTCAGCTGAGGGGCTGTCCTGTCTTACATAAGTGGTACATTTTGTTTTTTTTTCTGCTAAATACTTGAGCTTTGGCCGGCTAAGATCTGTCTGCAATCAACTGGACGTATAAGCGAATTTAAGTACAATTTTACCTGCACTTTTTTCATATAGTACTGCATTCTGTGTTTTTGTTTCTTACTGAATATTAATTGAACTGAAAATTGTGGCTCTCTGTCTCTTCAGAGAGCTTGTTAGAAGTGTAGCCATTGATAGCAGTGGGGGGGTAGTTTCACTTTGATATTCGGTGTTTCAGCTGAGGGGCTGTCCTGTCTTATATAAGTGGTACATTTTGTTTTTTTTCCCTGCTAAATACTTGAGCTTTGGCCGGCTAAGATCTGCCTGCAATCAACTGGACTTATAAGCTAATTTAAATACACTTTTATCTGCACTTTTGTTATATAGTACTGCATTTTATGTGTTTTTGTTTCTTACTAAATATTAATTGAACTGAAAATTGTGGCTCTCTGTCTCTACAGTTAGTCCCCCCCCCCGTTCTTGTTTTGGTGTTAATCTTGGTGGCTTTGAAATTGCACGCCCCTCTTGTAAATTTGTATTTGGATACTCCTTCTGGGCCCATCTCATTTGCTTACTCAACTGAGTGCAGTGAGGTCATATTCTCATTTCAGGCACTCCTACTGTGTACAAAGAGAGCATTTGGGAAGAAAAAAATGTTTCTAAGTTTGTTTCCTGCCTTTCCTGTACTATTTGTAAGCTTCTGATACATCAAACCTTTCTGTGTTGGAGAGAAGCCTTCTAGCTTAATTTTGTTTCTTAGAACTAGCCATTTTTTTAGTAATCCAAAATCAGATCCAACTTTGTAGAAAAAGACTTTAATTGATCAACACAAGTAAGCGCTTTTACCCGAAGGCTTCATCAGACTTTTACAGAGCACAAACAGTTCCTTGTAACTTAAATATCCCTCCATTTAACATCATTGGTTAGAATACTAATAATCAAGGTATGTGTTCTTAAAGCACGAAATCAGGTGAAACAAAGACATCTAAACTTTCTAAAAACAAGCACATTATGTTAAAACATATACACATATATAATACATAAATACAGAAAATAGATTATTAATAAAACATTTATAAAATACTTTTTAAAAACCCTGATAAATACCTAAATAGTAGGAAACAAACAAAGGCCAGCAAGTCGGTTCCAAAAGCTTTATTAGCAAAAAAAAAAATAGGTGCAAAAATTACACCATAGTACCCCCTACAGTACAGCAGCTCATATCTCAAAACCTCAAACTAGTTTCGGTAAGAAACCTTCATCAGTGAGGAAAAATGAAGAAAACACATTCACCAATGAAAAAACTCCATATATATACCCAGCAATAACCAATGACAAATGAATTGCACTTAACATATACAATTAGTATTTGGAATGCTTAGCATATAAAACATTATTCAATTGTATAGTGGATTACACTTCCAAATAAGCTCATGAATAGGATGTTATAAACATACAAGGCATAACTTTGCAATAAGGATGTATTATATATATATATATAATATAATATCTGACAAAATCAAATCAATATTGCCATCTAGATAAGAAATTTAAATACTATATATGTTTTCCTATAGGTGGTCATTCAGTCCTGGTGGAAATAAGGCCCCCAAGTGTATTATCCAGTATTTTTCTTTATGGCTAAGGATACTATGCCAACCCAGCTGATTGTGTCTATTACCCTGAATCTTATCAATGACCGTAAACATAAATTTGGCAGATTTATGTTTAATAGAATGTTGGTATAAGGCACTGCTAACTTTCTGGTTTCGAATATCACTACGATGTTCACCTATTCTAATTCTTAGGGAACGTGAAGTTTTACCTACATAAAAAGCTTGACAATGGCATGTAGCCAAATAAATCACCCAGCTAGATGAACAATTGGCGAAGATACGAGTATCAAATATCTTACTTGTATTTGCACTTGAAAATTGTTTAAGTTTGTTAACATTTCCACAGGAGGAGCAATGACCACAGGGAAACGTTCCCAAAAGTTCATCTCCTGAAATGGTCAATTGCCTATAAGTGGCACCCCCACTGTCCCGATGTTTATAATGGGAGAATAATGTGCCTAAAGTTTTGCCCCTTCTGTAAGAAATGGAACATTGTTTGGCCAGTATATGACGAAAATAGTCATTTGCCAATAATATATTCCAGTTATTGTTCAGTATGTTTCTAACTAGTTGATGATTTTTCCCAAAAGTAGTAATGAATCTAATAGTTTCATCTTGTGTGACATCCTTCTTTTTGTATAGTAATAAATTTCCTCTGTCTTGTTGATCTGTCCACACCCTTGCTCTAGATATATCCATATTTGAATAACCTCTATCCAAAAATCTCTTATTCAGATCCTGTTTAGCCTCCTCATAATCCATCAGGGAAGAGTTAATGCGTTTCATACGTAAATATTGTGATTTAGGAATGTTACGGATGGTGTGACGTGGGTGCATGCTGGAAGAGTGGAGTAATGTGTTGAATTGTGGATATTTCCTATGTATTTTAGTGTTTAGAGTATTGTCATCATTACGATATATCGTAACATCCAAAAAGTCAATGATTGACTTATGATATGTTATAGAAAATTCAATACCCCAAATATTATTGTTCAAATGTTCAACAAATTCCAGCAAATAATCTGCGTCCGCACGCCACACCATCCAACAATCCTCCAGATAACGCCTCCAAATGTCCATCTCAACCAAATAAATGTTATGTAGGGGATCGTAAATAAGACATTCTTCCAAATAAGCCATAAATAAGTCGGCATATATTGGGGCAAAGGAGGCTCCCATAGCTGTACCTCTCAGTTGCCAATAACAATCACCCTGAAAGAAAAAAACATTCTTGTTGAGGACATGCTCCGACATACATACTAATAAGGTGTTAAATCCTGGTGGATAGAGTTCAGCTTTTTTGAGCCAATAGTCTAAAGCTTGCAAACCAGCCCAGTGTGGGATACTGGTGTACAAAGATTTCACATCTAAAGTACACATTAGCCAATCTGGATCAAGTTGAGTATCAGCAATGATGTTAAGAAATTCAGTTGTATCCTGTATACGGGCTCTAACCATGGACAACAATGGCTTCAAGTATTGTGTTAAAAATACAGATAGAGGTTCTGTGAGAGATCCATGACCCGACACAATGGGTCTACCTGGGGGATGAGTAATGGATTTATGAATTTTGGGTAACAGATATAAAATCTGTTTTTGAGGGTCACTAACTTGAAGATGTTGGACCGTCTTTTGTGAAATAATGCCTTCTTGTAAGGCCTCATTGAGAAACTAGTCAATATCCTGTTTAAATCGAAGGGTAGGATCCATCCCCATATGCATGTAGCAGTTGGTATCTGACAATTGTTTAAGTCCTTCCTGTACATAGTAATCAGTATTAAGAACCACTACCGCTCCACCTTTATCAGCTTGGAGGATAACGATTTTATGGTTCTGTCTTAATTCAGAAAGTGCTTGTCTCTCCATAGACATGATGTTATCCTGGGCTATGTTAGTATCAAACTGGGGAAAATGTAGGTCCTTCAACACTGCTTGTTGGAAGATCCCCACATGTTTATTCATGGGGGGTTGAAATGTTGATTTTTTAAAATTAAAGTCAGTAGATCGTTGAGTGGAAGAATGATCCTGATCCGAGAAAAAAAATTTTAAATTGAGTTTTCTACAAAATTCTATCACATCAATAGAAACTGAATAATGGTCAGAGAAAAAACTAGGTACAAAACCCATTCCTTTATTAAGAATACAATGTTGATCTTGTGTAAGGACATGGTCCGACAGATTTAAAACATTATCAAAAGATTCAACTATTGGTTCAACAGTGCCTGAACTAGTCCTGTCATAGAATCTGTATTGATTTCTATTCTTGTGCTTCCTCCCCCCTCGGGGTTGCCTACCATACCTAAAGGGAACTTGGGTTGGGTTTTCTTTTTAAGTGGTGAATGAACCATAATACCCCCCTCGCTGTCAGTATAAGATGACTCCTCCCCTGATGTACTGGTGTAACTCTGGTCACTTTGTTTTAAAATAGACCTATTAAACATAAATCTGCCAAATTTATGTTTACGGTCATTGATAAGATTCAGGGTAATAGACACAATCAGCTGGGTTGGCAGAGTATCCTTAGCCATAAAGAAAAATACTGGAGAAAGTAGATTTGATCACACTTTTCTTGGAAACCATTTTGGTCACCAATGTTTTTGTGTTTGGAGATGAGATTTTTCTACAGAAAGATGGCGTGGCTATGGGCACATCCTGTGCCAATAGCTACGCCAACCTTGTAATGGCAGCACGGGAGGACAAATTTTTGTTCAAATTAGATCTGTTTAAGCAGTTTGTAGGCATGTATCGAAGATTTGTGGATGATCTTTTCCTTGTTTGGCTAGGTGATGTGGATACACTCTTAAAATTTGTTGATAGTTTAGATAAATCGACTGATTTTCTGAAATTCACTTTAAAATACTCAGAGTATGAGACTTCTTACTTAGATGTTAATGTATTCAGGCTTAGCAATGGACTACTTAATACCTCTGTCCATAGGAAATCATGCTATAGGAATACATTACTTCATAGGAACAGTATGCACCCACAGTATGTTTTTACTAACGTTATGAAAGGTCAGTTTATGAGGGCATCAAGGCTGAATCCATGGGATGAGGGATATAAATGTGAGATAGATGGTCTGAGAACCAAGTTTATGGAGAGAGGTTATAATGCAGAGAGGGTTGATCAAACTCTTATTGAAGTTGATGGTTTAAGAGCAACTAGAGCGAGACCTTATTTCTCTGAAGCTGCCAGTTTTGCTGAGGATAGAACTTTACCCACTATAATGAATGTTAAAGCTCCCATGTTTTTTACCAAAGAAGCTGTAGATATAAAACACCTCATGGCCAAACACTGGGACATTCTACTATCAGACAATGAGATAAGTAAAATTGTAGGCCCTAAACCCAATATTGTGTTTAAGAATAAACCCAACCTGAGGAGGTTGTTATGTAGACCTAAGAATAGCCACCATAGGAGAAGGATAAATTCATCAGGCAATAACACTACACCATGTGGTAAATGTACTCAGTGTGTGTATATTAATGAGGACACAACATTTGTGCATCCGACCACCAAGCGCACATTTTATTTCCACACCTCCACTAGTTGCTGCAGCAAGAATGTTGTTTATTTGGCCAGATGCGTAACATGTCCCGCATTTTACGTTGGGAAGACCAACCGGACCTTAAAAGAACGAATAAGGGAACATGCTTACCATATCAGGATAGGTTCAGATTCCAACGCTCTGGCCAAACACTATAAAGAATCAGGTTCCAATCACACTTTTAAGTTTAGTATTGTACAAAGCTTGGAATGTGACCTTAGGGGTGGTGACTTGGTTAATCGGACCCTGGAATGTGAAACAAGATGGATCATTAGGTGGAGGGCTGATGTACCACCAGGGCTGAATGACAAGGTACATATTAAACCATTTTCTGAAGAGTAGGAGACCCTTTAGACCCAAATAATAATAATACACATTTTTAGTGGCTATTTGCGACAATATTTAGTTGCATTTATCATAAAGTATTTTACAATATATATCTTATAATTATTCTATTATTAATAATCCACTTTTTGTCATTTGTGACACTATTTAGGTATTTATCAAGGTTTTTAAAAAGTATTTTATAAATGTTTTATTAATAATCTATTTTCTGTATTTATGTATTATATATGTGTATATGTTTTAACATAATGTGCTTGTTTTTAGAAACAAAACTGGATGGAAGTAACGATTCCCACTCGATAGTTGTAACACCAGCAACAGCACCAGCACTACGACATAGAACAAACTCTTGTGTTGACCAGATATAAAACTTTTTATTATAAAATACAAATTAAAACCATTCGGTTAAGCGCTTTCATCAATTCAGACTTCTTCTGAGGAAGTCTGAATTGATGAAAGCGCTTAACCGAATGGTTTTAATTTGTATTTTATAATAAAAAGTTTTATATCTGGTCAACACAAGAGTTTGTTCTATGTCGTAGTGCTGGTGCTGTTGCTGGTGTTACAACTATCGAGTGGGAATCGTTACTTCCATCCAGTTTTGTTTTATTCATCAGTTTGACTGTTCACAACTTATTGGCATTATCTTGTTTTTAGAAAGTTTAGATGTCTTTGTTTCACCTGATTTAGTGCTTTAAGAACACATACCTTGATTATTAGTATTCTAACCAATGATGTTAAATGGAGGGATATTTAAGTTACAAGGAACTGTTTGTGCTCTGTAAAAGTCCGATGAAGCCTTCGGGTGAAAGCACTTACTTGTGTTGATCAATTAAAGTCTTTTTCTACAAAGTTGGATCTGATTTTGGATTACTAGAACAGCTCTATTGCATTACCTGTTATCGTGGAATTGGTGCCATTAGGGGTCAGCGTTTTGTGTATGGTGACTTATTTTATTTATTTTGTTTTCACGCTGATTCCGAGCTCTGTCTGCTTGCTGTGCACCCTTGTGATACTATTAGCCATTTTTTTAGTTTCAGCACTTATATCTGTTTCTTTGAGCTCAGCACTTGTTCAGAACTCGTTGTAAGCACTAAATAAGCTACAAATTACTACAGCACTCAACTTTCCTCACTTGTCTAGAGAAAAGCAATTTTTAGTACTTAATAAATAAGCACCTATCCAGGCATGTCTAAGGGTCAGCTCCCGCTGTTTTCTTCTGTCTACCTGATGAATCTGGGCATCTTGGGGCAATACAGCAATTGCCTCATGTACACAGACAACCCTCTCCTCTTACCACCCAACAATACAACCTGTGAGAAATGCACTTATATAGCCAAACTGGAAGCAAAGCTCTCTTCACCCAAGACTGGACTAGACAGTCAAGAGGAGAAGGTTAACATTTGCACCACACTGTACTCATCACATAGTCCCTCAAAACCTACACCACCAAAACATACACACATAGAAACACAAAACACACACCTACATTTGCGAAGGCTCTCAATAAAAACCTGCCCAAGCAACAGGGGCCTCCAAAGCAGAAACACTAGCAAACTCCACCCCCCCCAACACAACCCAAATGACACATAGCCCACAATCTCAGTGTGCCATTCAACCACAGCCCATAAGGCATAACAATGTACCCAACACTCTAGTCATAGGTGACTTTATAGTCAGGCACACTGATGTTCCACTCACCAGGCTAAACAAGGAGAAAGTTACTGTCAGCTGCCTGTCGGGTGCCAGGATCCGCCACATAATGCACACACTCAGGTCACTCCACAATAAGTACAAATATGACTTTGTCATTGTCCATGTTGGTGTGAATGACCTGAGACATACCTCCTTGGACTACATAAAATGAGACATGGAGGAGCTCTCCGATCTTGTAGCCCAGGCAGGTATGACCCTAGCCCTGAGTAGCATCCTGCCATCACCCAGAATGATATCACAGTACAAGTAGAAAATGACTGACTTCAACAACTGGCTAAGCTTCTGGTGTCATTCTAAGGGGATCCAGTATTTGTCTGCCTGGGATGACGTGATCGACAGACCACGATGCTTTGCCAGAGATGGCATGCACTTGTCGCCCTTGGGATTCCGGATACTGGCTAAGGCTCTTGCCACCCCGATAGTGCCTTTTGTTAGGCAAGGTTCAAATGACAAATTCAGCACTGTAACAGGTACAAGTAAGCAAAATCGGAGGATAATGCTACTCAATGCTAGAAGTCTAAACCTCAAAATGCACTCACTCGAGGCACTCCTTAAAATGGAGAACATTGACATCTGTGCAGTGACAGAGACCTGGTTCAAAGCTCCAGAGAGCACTCCTGCATTACCAGGCTATAATTTATACCACACCTTTCGGCAACCTAACCAAGACCGAAGCACTAAATGCAGAGGCGTGTCCATATTCATTAAGGATATCCACACCTCCAGGTTAGTTGCACAGCATAATGCATCTGAGATTATCTAAGTGCAACTAACTCTTGGCAAGACTGCAATCCAAATTGTAGCTTGCTACAGACCCCCCACCATGCCTCAGGATTCCCACTCATTTCTTGATACACTGGAAAGTATTAGGGTACAACCCAACACCCTAATAATGGGCGATTTCAACTACCCCACTATTAACTGGGAAAACTACTCATGTACCAACTCTTTTGCTCAACGTTTTCTGGAATTCATAAATTCCAACGTCTTGGATCAACTTATTCACACCCCCAACAGGGGCAGCAATATCCTAGACCTGGTCATTACCAACATGGGCGACCAGTGTTCCATACCAGAGGTCAATTCCTTGTTGGTCAGATCCGACCACAAGCTAATCACCCTAGACATCCACATCCTGCCCCCACCCCCCATTCTGGAAACCACCGTAAAAAAACTTCTCCAAAGCCAACTTCACACTTCTTAAGACAGAAGTGGCAAACTTCATGACACCCATGCAGACGGACAATACAGTTACGACTGCTGAATCCTACACAAATGCACTTTATAAGTACTTACACGAGTACATGGATCGTGGTATCCCTAACAGAACCAAGATGCTATCCTCCAATAAAAGGAAGCCAAAATGGTGGTCCTCTGCCATAAACAAACACTACAACAGAAGAAACTGTTGCAAAAAAGAGTAAAATCCCATGACTGGAAGAGCTCCCTGGTCAGCCTCAGTAAGAAGCTGAGATCCCTCATAAAATCCTCTAAAGCTAATTATGAAAACAAAATTGCCAGTGACTCTAAAGACAACCACAAAGTATTCTATAGCTATGTCAAGAATCTCAACGGCAACACTCAGATCTACTCTGAGTTACAGCACAATGGCACTAAATATACAGAACCAACTGATATTACCAACATCCTGGCAAATAGGTTCAGTGCTAACTTTACCCCCCTCTCACCCTCTAGAGGGCCCATCTCTATACCGGAAGAATGCAAAGTTCCTGTAATCAAGGCTGCACTGGTGAAAACCACACTCTCCAAAGCCAGGAACACAGCATCCATGGGACCTGACAATATCCCAGGCTGCGTTCTACACAAACTACAGAACGAACTGGCACCCCACCAAAGTACTATGTTTAATCATAGCCTCACCTCAGGCTTTGTGCCCACTGAAAGGCGCACAGCAACGGTTATCCCACTCCACAAAGGGGGAGCCACGACAGACCCCTGGAACTATCGCCCCATTAGCCTGACGAGCCTGGTCTGCAAGGCCATGGAATGTATCATCATGAAACTCATAAACAAAGACATTGGTAATCTCCAAACTCTGGACCCCACCCAGTTCGGGTTTGTAAAAGGCAGATCATGTCTCCTAAACCTGATAGACTTCTTTGAAGCAGTCAACAAAGCCATAGATGAGGGTAAGGTGGTTCACACAGCCTAGCTAGATCTCGCCAAGGCTTTCGACACCATCCCCCACTCTGGAATTATAGATAAACTCACTAAACTAGGTATAAATCCCTATGTCACAAGATGGGTTGCCAACTGGCTCACGGACAGAACTCACACTGTGAAAGTAGCAGACTCCAAATCCGACTTCAGACCAATGACAAGTGGAATACCACTGGGTTCAGTCCTGGGTCCTCTCCTGTTTGGTATCTACTTCTCTGAAGTACAGGCTAACACAGAAGGTCTTTGGCTAATGAAGTTTGCAGATGACTGCAAACTGGGAGCCATAATCGATACTCCTAATGATGTGGACATCCCACAAAAGGGCCTCACTGAGACAGATGCCTAGTGTCAAAGCCATGGCCTGAAGCTCAATGCCAAAAAGTACGCTGTCATCCCCTTTGGTAAAAACTCTGTACCCATGAACTACCACATTGGTGGTAGTCTACTTAACACTGAAAGTATGATAAGAGACCTTGGGACACAGGTGGACAGTAGTCTCTCCTTTGATAATCACATTGCCACAGTGGTCAGGAAATCCTTCTACGTGGCACACCTCATCACAAAAGGTTTCTTATCCAGAAAAAAGAGGTCATTGTTCCCCTCTACTCATCACTCATTAGACCAGTTATAGAGTACAGCGCCCCTTTTGGTATGTACCTCACAAGACATCTACAACAGCTGGAGAGGCCACAGAAATACCTCACAAAGAGGATTACTGGCCTCAAAGAGATGCCCTACGCAGACCGTCTCAAAAAACTCCAGCTTTACTCCATGGCATATCGCCTACTCAGAGGTGATCTCTGCCTAACATACAAAGCTATGTCAAACCCGGAGCTGTTGGACATGCTCCACTTAAAGGAATCCCAATCCCTCCGAGCTACACACTGTAGGGACCTAAATCTTGTCACCACAATAAACAGAACATGCTGGAGGGATAGATTCCTGTCCCAGAGACTTCCCCATACCCTGGAAGAAACTACCTATCTATAGCACACAAAGCTCCTCATTAGCACTCTTCAAGAAAAATCTTGATGATTGGATGGGAAATAGGAAATTCACCCCGGGGATCACCTCTGTGGCTCTGCTCGACAGGGGCACAGGAAAATAATTTTCTTGGGTGACGAAAGCCAGGGTACCCTTTTGGCTAGGCTTGTATAGGCCCTAGGGCCGATAGCCTAGTACCTACCTAAGAACTTATAAACCTAGTGTACCCTAGGAAGGTTAGTAGGGTCTTTACAAAGGCCAGGTGCTTGAGCAGCTTATCTTGGCTGTCTGCCTGAATAAGGCAGTCGTCTAAGTATGGGTAAATCTGAATATTTCTTTGTCTGCAAAAGGCAATGGCCGGAGCCAGACATTGTGTGAAAACTCAGGGAGCAGTAGATAAGCCAAAGGGAAGTGCAGGGAACTGAAAGTGTTGAGATCCTGCCCTGAAGCGGATATATTTCCTGCATGATTCCCTGATAGGAATGTGAAGGTAGGCCTCTTTTAGATCTAGGGTGGCTAGCCAAGCATCCTTGGAAAGCATGGGTAGCAGCTGCTGGACGGTGAGCATTTTGAATTTTTGGATCACCAGGAAGGTGTTTGGAATGGATAGAGTGAGGAAAGGGGCACCAGGTGCCCTCTTTTCTGGGCACCAGAAAAAGTCTGGAGTAGAAACCTTGCCCTATCTCTTCTGCAGGAACGCGCTCTACTGCCCTCATAGAGAGCAGGGAAAGAATTTGCTTTTGTGCCTCTGCCCACTGATTTGGTGGTAGGTCTGGGAACCTTTTTGGGGTTGGAAGGGCGTGTAAGGAAAATCTGTATCCCTGAGACACAATGTTGAGAACCCAGTGGTCCTTGGTAATGGTGGCCCAGGTGCTTGAGTGAAAGGAGAGTTTTCCCTCCTAGGGGTAAGTGAAGGTTGGCAGAGGAAGTGCGTGGAAGAGGTGAGTCATTGTGAGTTCTTACCATAAGGGGGTGGCTTAGAACTCCCTGGTTTCGAAGTGGAGGTAGTCCACTGCTTAGATCTCTACATTCCCTGGGGCTGCTGTCTAGGAAGTCTGCTTCCACTGGGCCTAGGCTGGGCCAATTTACTGGGAAGCAGGAAAGGACCAGTGTTTGGAGGGACAATGCCTGCTGAACCTAGGGGGGTGGACCTGCAAGAAATCCTTAACTGTTCGCATAGATTTTGCTTTTTCTTTTATCTTTTTTAAGACCTCTTCTACCTTAGTACCAAATAAGTTATCTTTGTGCAAGGAGGCATCCAACAATTTAGATTTGACATGGTCTGGCAGGGTTTGTTCCTTAAGCCATGCATGCCTTCTAATGACAGATCCAGTAACTGCTGCCCTGCAAGAAGCTTCTAGGCCGTCAAATCCACTGTGCAAAGTGTGTTTAGTTACTTGACTTGCAGAATGCATTAACTCTTGTAAATCTTTAGATTCCGCCCAAGCAGGAAAGGAAGCCATTTTTTGTTTAAGGAGTTCCAAGGTATGTTGCTGAAATTCCAGCATATGGAACTGACAATTTAGTCCCCTGATAGCAAGAGTAGCTGAGGTGTATACTTTTTTACTCCATCTGTCCAATGCCCGGGAATCCCTGTCTGAGGGGGTGGGATTCTTAGTAAAGGTAGTTTTAATCCTTTTTGGGCCTTAAGAAATGTCCTCAGGGTCAGCTGTAGGATTTTTAAAAAGATATTTGTGTGAGTCAAGGACTTTATAGTACATGTCTGGTTTTCTGGGAGCAGGAGGAAGAGAGTCAGGAGTCAAGCTGGATTTGAGGAAAACATCCTCCACAACATCCAGGACTAGGGGGGTGGCCAAGGGTCTGTGTTGTGGAAGATCTAGGAATTCCCTGAGTCTCTTTTTGGACTGAGGGTAGTCCTGACTCTCCCATTGGAAATGCTCCCTTAAAGTATGCAGGGTTTCCCCAAAGGAAAAATCCTCTGGGGGAGAGGCTGAAGGAATGGAATCCTCTACATCAGAATTCTCATAAGTGCAAAGGGGTTGTAAGTCTTCATATTCAGATGCACCAGATTCATCTGAGTCTTGTTCAGACAAAACTACAGGGAACAGACCTCTTTTCCTTTTGGAGGGGGGTGCTTGGCTTCCCCTGATCAGCATGATAAGGTCTTCCACCATTTTAAGCATTTGAGACTGAGGCAAAGTAGCTGGCACCTGACAGTGGGTCATCAGTTTCTTGGGTGTGGTTCGTACTCTGGGCTTGAGAAACTTGGTAGTTTTAGAAAGAAAGTACTGTTGTGTAAACTTACCATAAATGTAGATGTCCGAGTGTATTCACTGTTGCAGTCATCACACTAGGGTTATCTGCCTGCAGGTAGCCCTCAGTCGGCCCGAATACTACAGACTTAGTATTTCTGCGTCGGTTGCTGTCGCTCCAGGTCTGATTCAGGTCATCAGGGGTATTTTTATACCCCTGACGACCTGAAGTCAGACCTGGAGCGACAGGAGCCCCCCAACAGGGAGCTAAGCTATGGTGGAAAAATCTCCACCAGCAAAAAGTAAATACCAATACTCCTGCAAGGTGGGAGTAGTATACACAGAGAGGGGAGAGACAGAGACACAGAGAGAAGGGGGTTGGAGGGAGGGAAACCAAGACTGCAACAGTGAATACACTCGAACATCTACATTTATGGTAAGGGTACACAACTGTACTATGTTATTTGTGTTTCACTGTTGCAGTCATCACACTTGGGTCAATTCCCAAAGCTGGAGAAAAGTTGGAGGCAGTCAAGAAATGTTTGGGCTGGCTAGTATGCCCTGCAGGACTGCAGTTGCAAAACCCGCCCTGGATTTGGAAAATATAGGCAGGTGGGAATGCTTGGTGAATGTGTGTACAGAACTCCAGGTAGCAGCCTCCAAAATGCCCCTGGTAGGGACTCCCTTGAGGAATGCTGTAGAGGTAGAAGTTTCCCTAGTGGAATGTGTTCTGACCCCCTGAGGGGTTGGTTTCCCATGGTGTTTGTAGCAGAAATAGATACAGTGTGTTATCCATTTGGAAATTGTCTGTTTTTAAATGGCCTTGCCCTTTGCCCCTGGTGCAAAACTGAGTAGTAACTGGTCAGATTTCCTGAAGGGGTTAGTCCTATCCAGGTAGAATCTGAGCTGTCTGTGCACATCCAAGGAGTGCAGGATCCTTTCCCCTTTATTTTGAGGATTAGGGAAGAAGGTTGGCAAATGGATAGATTGGTTGAGAGCCACACTGGACACCACTTTGGGCATAAAGGAAGGATTAGTCCGGAGGGAGACCCTGTCAGAATGAAAAATGATGAAAGGTTCCACGACCATAAGTACTTGTAGCTCAGACCCTCTTCTTGCTGAAGTGATGGCCAGGAGCAATGCGGTTTTCCAAGAGAGGAATTTTAAGTCTGCTGATGCTACAGGCTCAAAAGGGGGCAGTGTGAGCTTTTTCAGTACAAAGTTAAGGTCCCAAGCAGGGGTGGGTACTCTCCTTGGTGGCCTTAAGTCGTTTGCCCCTCTTAGGAACTGTTTGATGAGAGAGTGAGAGAACAGGGGTGGCTCAGAGTTGTAATGATCTGAGACGGCAGAGTCATGGATCTTAATGGAGGAAAAGGATAGGCCTCTGTGGAGTAGATATGTTAAGTAATCCAGGATTAGAGGTAGGGAGGGCAGAGTTGTGTCCTCTCCTTTAGACTGAATCCAGGAGCAATACCTTTTCCACTTATCAGCATAGGATTTCCTTGTACTGGGTCTTCTGGCTTCAAGAATGACGTCCAGTACCTGCTTGGTTAGGCTGGTCACTGAGGGAGAATTCAAGGAATGAGCCAGGCTGCAAGATTTCGGGTTTGCAGTTGCGGATGCAAGATCTGTCCCCCCTGTTGAATGAGGAGGGTGCGGCTATGGGTAGGTGCTGTGTGACAGGCTGCACAGGAGTGGGTACCAGTGCTGGCGTGGCCAGTCTGGGGCAATCAGAATTGTCCTTGGTCTGTCCAGTCTTATCTTGAGCAATATTCTTGAGAGAAGGGGCAGAGGGGGAAATGCATAGATTGAGAGGTTTACCCTCTGGAAGGATAGGGCATCCACTTTTCACGCCGTGCTGTGAGGTGTCCTGGTACAGAATTTGCTGAGCTGGTGATTGCAGGGGGAGGCAAAGAGATCCAACTCTGGGGTCCCCCATTTTTGAATCAGAAGGCTGAAGGTTCTGGGCTCTAGTTGCCAGTCATGTGGGTCTAGGAGATTTCTGCTTAAGTCATCTGCCAGTGTGTTTTGTTTGCCTGGCAGGAATTGAGTTTGCAGATGGACCTGCATGCCCAAGGCCATGTTCCACTGGGCCATGGCTAGTCTGCAGAGTGGATAAGAGTGGGTTCCCCCCTGCTTGTTGATGTACCACATAATTGTGGTGTTGTCTGTTTTTATTAGCAGGGGTCCTGGTGAGAGTACGGATCTGAAAGCTGTTACAGTGTGCTGCACAGCTAGCATCTCTTTTTGGTTTATATGCAGATGAATTTGACTTGGGCTGCAGTGGCCCCGAATGCACTTGTCGTCCAGGTGTGCCTCCCCAGGCATAATCTGATGCATCTGTGGTTAGGGTCTGGGCAGCGTGGGGTTGAGTAAAGGGTAGTCCCTTGTTGTGGTTGCATGCTGCTGCCCACCAAAAAAACTCTGTCCTTAGACAAGGTATGATAGGAATGACGGTTTCCAGGTCCTGAGAATGTTGGCACCAAAGACTTTTTACGTACCACTGAAGTTTCCCCATATGCAGTCTGGCATATGCAATTAGTAGGATGCATGTGGCCATGAACCCTAGGGCCTGCAGAATTTTCCTTGTGGATAGCTGGGTTCTGGTGGCTATTTGACTGAAGTAGTCTGTCAGATAGACTTATTCTTCTGGTGTAAGGAATGCCATCTGGGATGCTGTGTCCAAGCTTGTTCCCAGGAATACAATATTTTGACTGGGGACTAGTTTTGATTTCTTTTTGTTGATGGTGTACCCCAGGGAGGTTGGAAGATTTTTTTTACAAATGTCAGGTGCTGCAACAACATTTCCTGACTGTCTGCCTGAATCAGGCAGTCATTCAAGTACGGGTAAATTTGAATTTTTCTGTCTGCAGTAGGCAAATGCTGGAGCCAGGCATTTTGTGAATACTCTGGGAGCAGTGGATGAGCCAAAGGGAAGTGCAGAGTACTGATAATGCATAGATCTTGCCCTGAAGTGTAGATATTTCCTGCATGAGTCCCTTACAGGGATGTGCAGATAGGCTTCTTTTAAGTCTAGGGTAGCTAACCAAGCATCTTTGGCCAGCATAGGAAGAAGATGCTGCAGGGTGAGCATTTTGAATTTTGGTACCACCAGGAAGGTGTCTGGAATGGAAAGATCTAGGATTGGGCACAAAGTGCCTCTTTTCTGGGTACCAGGAAAAGTCTGGAATAGAATCCTTGACCTATCTGTTCTGCAGGAACAGGTTGAAGTGCCCTTATAGAGAGCAGGGATTGAACTTGGTTTTGTGCCTCTGCCCACTGGTTTGGAGGAAGGTCTGGGAACCCTTTTGGGGTTGTCAGTGAGTGGAAGTAAAATTTGTACCCCTGGGATATAATGTTGAGGACCCATTGGTCTTTAGTGATGAAAGTACATTTTTTTTGCATGATGGGCAAGTTTTCCTCCTAGGGGCACAAGCAGTTGGGCAGAGGCACAAAACCAAGCGCCTCCACTTCAAAAACGGAGTGCTAAGCCACCCCCTTATGGGAAGAATTCCCAGTGACTTCTCAACTCTACTCCCCACGGGGGTGGCTTAGCACTCCGTTTTTGAAGTGGAGGCGCTCCATTGCTTAGATCTCTGCATACCCTGAGACTTTACTCTGGGGGGGGGGGGGTTGTTTCCCCTGGGTCTAGTTTGAGATGGCCTTGAGGGGGTTGGAAAGGACCAATGTTTCAAGGGGCAATGCCTACTGAATCTAGGAGGCTGTACTTGCTAGAAATCTTTGACTGTCTGCATAGATTTAGCTTTTTCTTCCATCTTTTTAAGAACCTCTTCTGCTATGGTGCCAAACAGATTGTCCTTATTCAAAGGAGCTTCTAGTAATTTTGATTTGACATGGTCTGGCAGGGTTTGCTCCTTAAGCCAAGCATGCCTTCTCAGTACAGAACCAGTGACTGCTGCCCTGCAAGATGCTTCTAGGGCATCAAAGCCACACTGCAATGTATGCTTGCTGACCTGGCTTGCAGAATGCATACACTCTTGTAATTCTTTATTTTCTGCACAGTCCGTAAAGGTAGCTATTTTTTGCTTAATAAGTTCCATAATATGTTGTTGGTACGTCAAAATGTGAAACTGCCAATTCAAAGCCCTAATGGCGAGAGTTGCAGAGGTGTATATTTTCTTACCCCATCTGTCTAAAGCTCTGGAGTCCATGTCCGAAGGGGTGGGATTCTTAGTTGTAGTTGCTTTGATACTTTTAGGCCCCTGGGAGATGACCTCTGGGTCAGCAGTAGGATTTTTGAAAAGGAATTTGTGAGAGTCAGGTACTCTGTAGTACCGGTCTGCTTTCCTAGGAGCAGGGGGAAAAGTATCAGGAGTTAAACTGGATTCCATAAAGACATCATCCACAGCATCCAGGACTGGGGATATTGCTAAAGGCCTATGTTGTGGCAAGCCTAGAAATTCTCTGAGTCTCTTCTTGGACTAAGGATAGTCTTGGCATTCCCAGTGGAAATGCTTTCTTAAAGTATGTAAGGTCTCCCCAAAAGAAAAATCCTCTGGAGGAGAAGCAGAGGGAATAGAATCCTCTGCATCCGAATCCTCATAAGCAGATAAAGGCATGTCTTCATAATCGGATACCTCAGAGTCGGCGGACTCTTGGTTTGTTAAAGCTGCTGGGGACAGGTCTATTTTTCTCTTAGCAGGGGAAGGCTGACTTTCCCTAATCAATATAGTAAGGTCTTCTGCCATTTTAAGCATTTGATGTTGTGGCAAGGAAGTAGGTGCATGAGTTTGGGTCGTCGTTTTTTTAGGCGTAGCGCATACTCTTGGCCTTAGAAACTCTGTAGTTTTAGACAGAACTGAAGACCCGAAAAGTCGTCGGTTTGTGTCGAATAACGGTAGTGCGAAGAGCTTCCTCAGAAGCCAGTGCCTGCTCAGCGGCTCCGGACCCATCTACGGTTGAGATGACCGCAGGATTCTTAGTCGAAGAAGAGTTTTGTGGCATACCGGACTCCGAAAGGGTCTCGGTAGCGGCCTGCGAATCAACAGAAGTGGCATCAGGGGCTGTGAAAGCACCTGAGTACCGGAGAACCGATAACTGGCTTAACGGAAGCGTCTTCGGTAGGTTTCGACATGTGCGGTCTGTCTCTGTCTTTATCTTTTTTCAGAAGATCTGCTGTCGGATGGCTTACCAAAGCCATATTGGAATTCGAGGACTGTAAGTGAAAATAAGAAGTTATGTACCTACCATAACGTTCCATGTTAGTTGTCTTCTCTCACCTTCTTTCTTGCTGGATGGGTTCGGAGCCGATCCTCGGCTCCGACTCGGCACTTGCTAAGCTCGAGAGCTAATTTTACCAGCTCGAGGCAACCCTATATCCCATGATGCAAGGCGGAGACTACCCAGATCTCATTTGGTAGCTAAGGAAATTATGGAATATATTCTTCCAACCATAGAGGAGGAAGAAAAAGTAACAATAGTAAAAATGACAATCATAATCATCATAATCCTCTGAAAGGAATCAACCTAATCTAGTGTCACTAGAAGCTGATTAGCTAGAAAAGGATAAAGCCTCTTAAGAAAAGAGGCATAATCTTCTCGGTCTGACCAGGCTAGGGGGATGGAGGGCGGGACGCACGAAAGAAGGCGAGAGAAGACAACTAACATGGAACGTTATGGTAGGTACATAACTTCTTAATGTTAAGTTGTCAATCTCGCCTTCATTCTTGCTGGATGGGAACGCGTCCCTAGCACCTCTATCCTGGATGGCTCAATGGAACAGACTCTTGAGAACGGTGGAACCAAAATTCGCTCTGTCTCTGGAGGCCAAGTTTAATTTGTAATGTGAAACAAAGGTATGAGGAGAGGCCCATGTGGCTGCTGCACAAATAGTGTCTATTGGAAGTCTAGCCTGAAAAGCTGTAGATGTAGCTAGAGCTCTGGTAGAATGGGCTTTTGGCCTAGAAATCAACTCTTTGCCTCTGAGCTGATAAATGCAAGTAATCACAGAAGACATCCATCTAGATAAAGTCACCTTGGAAACTGGAGGGCCTTTTCTGTTCTCTGCATAGGATAGAAACAGTTGATCAGATTTCCTAAAATGTTTAGTTTTGTCTAGATAATATCTGAGTTGGCGGTGAACATCAAGACAATGTAATTTTTGTTCCGCTCTATCAGAATAATTTGGGAAAAAAAATGGAAGATCAATGGATTGATTTAAGTTAGTCTGCGATGCCACTTTGGGTAAGAAAGACAGATTAGTCCTTAAAGATACCCTGTCTTTGTGGAAGATTAAGTAGGGAGGACGAATGCAGAGAGCTCCTGGCAGAAGTAATGGCGACTAAAAAGAGTGTCTTCCAAGAAAGAAATTTCAATGAACAGGCAGCCGCAGGTTCGAAAGGGGGGAGAATCAAGGATGTTAAAATTTAATTTAGATCCCACTGCGGTGGGGGGTCTCTAATCGGAGGTTTAAGTAAAAAGATACCTCAAAGGAATGCCTTGCAAAGTTTATGTGACATAATGTTGTGGTCCAAAAAGCCTATATGAAAATTCGAAATGGCTGCCAGCTGAACTTTTACTGTGGAGGAAGTGGATCCTGAATGAAAAATTTCAGCTAGGAAGTCCAAGACCGAATTAATCGGAGCAGTATAGGGGTCTAAATTCCTAGCTTTTGCCCAGAAGGAGAAACGTTGCCATTTACTAGTGTAAATCCTTCTGGTAGAAGATTTAAGGGAAGCTACTATGATATCCCGGACAGGATTAGAAATCATAGGAAGCCTGGCTAAGGATGGAAGTGGAGCAACCAAGCAGTGAGGTTGAGAGAGGGTATGGATTGGTGCAGCTGCCCCGATTGGTGGGTCAGAAGATCTGGAACCGGGTCCAGATGCCATGGCTGTACCAAGAGATAATGATGTAGGAACGGAAACCATATCTGTCGAGGCCAATAAGGGGCAATGAGAATCAACTTGGCTGTCAAGGCGGTTGCTTTCTAAATTACTTGAGGTATCACAGGAAAGGGGGGAAAGGCATAAAGAAGTCCCCGGGGCCAATCTTGGGTTAGAGCGTCTCTGGAGGGATGGCCTGGAAGGGGGAAGAGAGAGAAGAAGTCTGGGCATTTGCTGTTTTGAGGTGTAGCAAAAAGGTCGCAGCAAGGAAGGCCCCACTCCTGAAAAATCTCTTCCGTCACTGATTGTTTGAGAGACCACTCGTGAGGCATGAGAATAGCTCTGCCCAACCTGTCCGCTATGATGCTGGATTTCCCGGTAATATGCGTTGCTATCAGAAACTGCGGAGAAGAGATTGCCCACTGCTAAAGTCTGAGAGCCTCTCGACACAGTGGATAGGACTTGGTTCCGCCCTGTTTGTTGATATACCACACTACGGACATATTGTCCGTTTGGACTGCAATAGTTACCAGGGGAAGAGAGTCGTTGAGGGCTTGCAACATTAAAAGCACTGCTCTCATCTCTAGGACATTTATGTGCAGATGGTATTCGAAAGGTTGCCAAGTGCCATGGACCATCCTGCCCTGATAATGCCCCCCCCACCCAATCAGGGAGGCGTCCGATGTAACCGTGGCGACCGGGGCAGGAGGAACAAAGGGTCTGCCCTGATGGACTTGAGGGGATGATATCCACCAGGTCAGATGCCTTTTGCAAGTTGGAGTTATTGTGATCTTGTGACGCATGGGAAGTTGTTGAAAGGACCATTGGGCGAATAGCATCCATTGTAGAAGAAGCATGTAAAAGCGAGCAAAGGGAAGAAGTGTTATGGCGGCTGCCATAAGACCCAATACTTTCAGAGCAAATCTGGCCTGAATTTTGTTGCTGAGAAGAATCACCTGGACGTGACTTTGAATGTCCAAGATCCTCTGGTCTGTTAACTTTGCTGAAAGTTGTACGGTGTCCAATTTTGCGCCTATATAAGTAATAGATTGACAAGGCAGATTTTTTGAAATTTATAGAAATCCCTAGCCCTCTGCAAATGTGAATGGTGTAATCTCTGGCTTGGAGAAGTTGATGCCTGGTGGTGGCAGTGAGGAGCCAGTCGTCTAGATATGGAAACACCTGGAATCCTTGACGTCTCAGGTGAGCCATAACCGCTGCCATACATTTGGTGAACACTCTGGGGGCTGTAGTGAGTCCAAAGGGCAGGGCCCTGAATTGGAAGTGACTGGTCCCCAGCCGAAAGCGGAGAAATCTTCTGGAGCGCCTGTGAATTTTTATGTGGTAGTACGCATCCTGAAGATCTACCGAGCAAATCCAATTGTCCTTGCCCAGAAAGGGTAGAATGGACTGAAGCGTGACCATCCGGAATCTTGTTTTCTTTACAAACTTGTTTAGTTTGCTCAGATCTAATATTGGTCTCCAGTCCCCTGTCTTTTTTGGTACTAAAAAGAACCTTGAGTAGATTCCGGATCCTATTTGGTCTGCTGAGACTGGCTGGTTGGCTCTTTTTGCTAGCAGTTTTGATATTTCTGGTACTGCTAGTTCCCTTAGATCGGGTGGAACGTCTGGAAGGGTTCCCTTTTGCTGAATTGGGGTTTGAATAAAGGGAATTTTGTAACCCTCGGATATAATCGACTGTACCCATTTGTCTTGAGAAAGGGAAAGTCAGGCTATTGGGTACAGCGATAATCTTCCCCAGACTGCCTCCGAAGGTGGACAATCGGGCAACATCTCAGGGATGCAGGAAGGGTTTGTCAGAAAGAGGCTCTCTGCTACCCTGATTCTGCGGACCCCCTCTGCCCCTAGGGCGGCGTCTGTTGTTGTTACCCCCCCTCTGCCTCTAGGGGTAAACTGACCTTGTGTGTCAGGCGTGACTCCTTGAGATTTGCGGAACCACATTTTTCCTCCCTTCTGACCTTTTGGGTAAGGTCTTGAAGGGGTGGAGAAACGGACTCCTACGGCAGAAAGAGTCTTGCCATCTTGTTCGCATCTAGTCAAAGTGTCTTTCACTTGAGGTCCGAACAAGGTTGAACCATCAAAAGGGGAGTTTGTGAAGGATGCCTTGAAGGGGTCTGCAAAATTACAAAGCCGCATCCAGTACTGACGTCTTAAAGCCACTCCTGTGCCTGCGGCCCTGCTCGCTCCATCGGCTGCATAAGAAATGAGCCGCATGGAGGAGTTAACAATGGAGTTTAGGATTCCTAGCTGTGAGCTAATCTTATCCTGAGACCCAGCAGCTGAAGGATCCTGTAAAACTTCTCCCAACTCTTTAAGAACATCTCTTTGAAGGTGGGTGAAGTGACACAAGTAGTTCAGCGATCGCATGGCAAAGGTCGCTGAAGAAAAAATCCCCTTGCCGTACCTGTCCATAGTCCTAGAATCCTTGTTGGGAGGATGGACAGGTACTGAACGATCAGCTAGTTCCTTCTTGGTGGCTGCAGCCACCACCATGGCATCAACCGGGACACCTTTTGTCAAATATTGCCTATCAGGTGGGGCCGTAATGAATTTAGAAGGCCTCCTAGGAATAGGTTCCACCGAATCCGGGGCCATCCACGCCTTCCGAGCCACCACGTCCATAAGAGGGTCGAAAGGCGGAGACACCCAGGAGATGGAGGGTCGAGATCCGAACGCCTCCAGGTATACTGACTCATCCTCGGAAGGATTAAGGGAGGGCCAGTTCCCAGTCTGCTTAAGAAGTTCAAGGATGCCTGAGAAAGAGACATCCTCAGAGGAGGACCTTGGGGATCCCTCTGACTCATCCAAGTCAGTATCAGATGTGATAGACTCGGGGGAGTCTAGATGTTTCCTCTTACAAGTCCTCTTACGCGGAGTTTCACCTGACGGATCAGGAGAAGCCTCGGAAGAGGAAGATATTCCCAATGGGGAAACCTGAGGCGTTGCATCTCTGGGTCCGGGAGCAAGAGAGTGGGAAGAGACATCAGCAGGCACTGTAGTGGGAGGAGCTGATGGAACTGACCGTTGACTACGCCCAGGGGCTAGTACACTCCTCATCACCTCGAAGGCTCCCCCATCAGAGAGACCAGAAGGTTCCCACTCCGAAGAGATAGGAACTCCAGGCCTCACCGAGAGGGAAGGCTCCGAGGCAGATGGGGCCGAGCTCACCAACGCCGAAGCCCCGAGAGGGAGAACGGGGTCGGACAAGGGTCCGATGCCACTCACCCCCTCGGAGCCGACGAGAGAGATCAGACGCCCGGATCCCTCCAATGAAGGCTTCAAGGAGGAAATCGGAGGGGAGGACGACAGAGCCGAAGGAGGAGGTATCGGCTCCGACGCCACAACGGTCACGGATCCAAGGAGCTCCGGCTCCGAGCTCTGTAAGAGAGTCGAAGGAGGAATGTTAGGTGGATGTGAAATAGCTACCATCTGTTGAGACGGGCTATGGAGCATTTGGGCCAATGCTTGAGACTTTAATAGTCTACTCACCACTCTCTCGAGGTCGTGATCAGACAGCCTGGACGACCGAGAAGAACGGCTCTGATGGCTCCGCTCTGAGAGCAGGGGTGATCTCGGAGCCAAACGTATCGATTCCAACGAGGGAGATCGAGATCTCTTTTTAGAGATAGGTGGAGCCGAAGCAGCCAAGGATACGTCGGCTCCAGCCAGAGCCGACACTGAGTGTCTAGATCTGGCAGTATCGACGCCGGATGGAGCCGATACTGTGACTTCTAAAAAGGAAGGATCGGCTCCGGCCGGAGCCAATCTTGACACTGTAGAAGCAGAACCTGTAGCCGACGGCTTGGGACTTGCAGCCGAAGACTTGACAGGTTTCGAGGGCTTCCCCGGAGCCGACTTAGTCGGGGAACTCTCAGGCTTTAATAAGCCCCTCAATATTAATTTATTTCTGCGCTTCTGCAGGACTCTTGGGCTGAAGGTATGAATAACAGATAGCACAAGAGTCCTGCAGGTGCAGAGGTCCCAGGCAGTAAACACAAGAAGTGTTGCTGACAAATGAAGTTACCTACTCAGATGGAACATTATGGTGAGTACAAAACTTCTTTATCTGAAGTAGTTAACTTCATTTGATCAACAACCTGTGGGACAGAGTCCCCAGCTACCAAAAATTTGGGAGGTCCTCAAGGAAGAATATTCCGGAGCACTGCAGAGCCAAAGGCTGCTCTCCCTCTGGATATCAGATCTAATTTATAATGAGAAATAAAGGTATGAGAGGAAGACCAAGTAGCCGCCGAACAAATGTCATCCAAGGGTACCCTTGACCAAAAGGCAGAAGAGGTAGCCATAGAACGGGTAGAATAAGCACGAATCCCCACGGGCTCTAGCCGACCAGAAATTCTGTACGTGAGTAAAATGCAGTGAGATATCCACCTAGCTAGAGTCACCTTCGTTAGTGGTTTGCCCAAAGATGGCTTAGCAAAGGAAACAAAGAGCTGCTCTGACTTACGGTAGGCTGCTGTTCTGTGCAAATAAAAGCGCAATTGTCTATGCACATCTAATAAATGTAGTCTGTACTCTCCTTTGTTCTGGTAGTTAGGAAAGAAAACAGGCAGATTAATGGATTGGTTGATGTTAGCCTCGGAAGCCACTTTGGGTAAAAAGGAGGGATTAGTCCTGAGGGATACTCTGTCCTTATGGAAGACAAGATACGGAGGTTTAGTACAAAGGGCCGGAAGCTCCGATACCCTTCTGGCTGAGGTAATAGCAATCAAGAAGGCAGTTTTCCAAGACAAATACTTTAAGTCAACCGAAGCTGCAGGCTCAAAGGGGGGGCCAGTAGGAGCCTGGAGGACTAAGGTTAGATCCCATGGAGGAACCGCATTCTTGACAGGAGGTCGTAAAAGAAAAGTACCCTTCAGGGTCTTACAGATCATAGAGGAAGTTAAAGGACCAAGACTGTCTCCTATGTGGAAGTGGGAAATGGCCGCCATTTGAACCTTCACATTTGAAGAACTGGCCCCCTGCTGAAAGACGTGGGATAAGAACTGAAGTACTGCTGGAATAGGAGCCGTAAATGGGTCCAAATTCCTTTGCCCAGCCCAGATAGAAAAACGTTTCCATTTACTGTTTTAGACTTTCCTGGTAGAAGGTTTATGTGCTGCCACCAGGATGGATTTCACTGTGGAAGAGATGCCAGGAGTCCTAGCCACTAATGGAACTGGATCAACCAAGCAGAAAGCTTGAAGTCGTCCAGGTTCGGAGTTTTCAATCCCGAAGGATGAAAAATCAGATAAGGAATGGGATCTAAGATCCAAGGAGGAGCCATGAGATGAGACCGTAGGTATGGGAACCAGGTTTGATGAGGCCAGAATGGGGCTATGAGGATAACCTTACTCCCCAACCGACGAGCTTTCTGCAAGAATTTTGTCATTAACGGGAGAGGAAGATATGCATAAAGAAGACCGGATGGCCAAGCATGAACTAGAGCGTCTCTGGGGTCTCCCCCGGTGGAGGGATTAGAGCGAAAAACTCGCTGCACTTTGCGTTCGAAGGCGATGCGAACAGATCGCAGCAAGGTTGACCCCATTTGAGGAAGATCTGTTTCGCTACTAAGGGGTTCAGAGACCACTCATAAGGTGAGAGGATAGTTCGACTCAGCTTGTCCGCTAGAATGTTGGACCAACCCGGAATGTGTGTTGCTAGCAGAAAATGGTTGGTGGATATCGCCCACTCCCAAATTCTCATGGCCTCTCAGCAAAGGGGGTAAGACCTGGTTCCCCCCTTTTTGTTGATGTACCAGACCACTGACATGTTGTCTGTCTGAATTGCAATAGTCCCTAGAGGAAGAAGGGCATGGAGAGCTTGCAACGCTAGAAGCACCGCCCTCATCTCCAGAACATTGATATACAGAACGGTCTCTGTTGGGAGTCCACGTGCCTTGGATTGTTCTGCCTATGCAATGACCCCTCACGCTAGGCGAGAAGCGTCCGTGGTCACTGTGGCTTGGGGTAGAGGCATCAAAAAGGGCCACCCTTCCCGAAGCTCTCGGGAATGGAGCCACCAAAGCAGGGATTCCCTGCAAACCCTGCTGAGGGGAATCGGGGGGTATAACGGATGTCGAAGGATGGACCACTGGACCTGTAAGGTCCATTGAAGAACCCTCATATTCAGGCGGGCTAGGGGTGAAAGGTTGATAGCCGCCGCCATAGACCCTAGAGCCCTCAGGACTAATTCTGCTGGTGGGGCCGAAGACTGGAGAAGGGCTAAGACATGGAGAGTTAGGTTGTGGAGTCTGTCCGACATCAAGAAGGCCTTGGACTGAAGCGTGTCTATTCTGGCCCCTACGAAGTCCAGGACCTGAGCAGGCTGAAGGGACAATTTTTTTCTAATTTATGGTGATCCCCAGCTGGTGGGCCAAACGCATGAAATAATCCCTGGCCGAGCATAGTAGATGCCTGGTGGGAGCGGCGAGGAGCCACTTGTCCAGGTAAGGAAAGACCTGTATTCCCTGAAGCCTCAGGTGGGCCGCTACAACTGCCATGACCTTGGTGAACACTCTGGGGGTTGTGGTGAGGCCAAAAGGGAGGACCCTGAACTGATAATGACTGGCCCCTAACCGAAAGCGGAGAAACCTCCTGGATCGCCTGTTCATTAGAATGTGATAGTACGCATCCTTGAGGTCTATGGAGCACATCCGGTCGTTCTCCTGCAGAAGGGGGAGAATAGATTGAATGGTGACCATCCGGAATTTCTCCTTGGCAAAGGACAGGTTCAATGTAGACAGGTCGAGAATTGGCTTCAAGTCCCCCGTCTTTTTTGGCACGAAAAAGAACCTGGAGTAATTGCCTAATCCGGACTGGCCTGGGGGACGCACTGGATGGCTCTTTTTCTTAGCAGCTCTTTTATCTCTAAAGCTGCTGCCTCACTCTGATTGGGTGGGATATCGGGGAGGCGCCCCAATTGAGGGGGAGGATTCACGAAGGGAATACCTCTGGATATTATTCGGAGCACCCAGCGATCTGTCGTGATGGACTCCCAGTGTGCTAGGTGTTCTGAAAACCCCCCCGACTGCCTCCAGAGAGGAGCAGTCGGGCAATCCCTCAGGGATGCTGCGCGGGTCGGTCGGAAAAAGGTTCCCTCAACCCGAAATTCTTCGGCCCCCCTCTGCCTCTGGACCGGCGTCCGCCTTGTCCTCCCCTGCCTCTGAAGGACGAAGGGTCCAGAGCAAAATAGGATTGTTGAGATTTCCGGAACCACATCTTCTTTTGTCCTCTCTGGCTCCTGGAAAAGGACCTTTGAGGAGGCGAGAAGCAGATTCCGACAGCAGACGTCTTCCCGTCTTTCTTGCTTGGAGTAACGTATCGCAGACGGTCTTGCCAAACAAGGTAGAACCGCGAAAGGGAGCGTTCATGAAGGACGCCTTGAAGGGTTCTGCAAAATCGCAAAGACGGAGCCAGGCATGACGCCGCAAGGCGATGCCTGCTCCTCTGGCTCTAGCCACCCCCTCCGTGGCATGGGAGAGAAGTTGCATAGAAGTGTTGGATACCGACTTTCGAGTGGCCATTCATGTCGAGAAGGTTCTTTTATCCTCTGCCGACATGGACTCTGGGGGTGACCCAGTGTACTCTTTGATTAGGTCCAGCTGAAGGCGAATCATGTGTGCCAAGTAGTTCAGCACCCTTATGGAGAAGGTGGCTGAAGCGAACATCTGCTTTCCAATGTGGTCCATCGTTCGAGACTCCTTGTCGGGAGGATGCACCGAGGAACTTTGCTGAGCTTGTTCCTTTTTGGTGGCAGCTGCCACCACCATGGCATCTACTGGGGAACCTTTGCTCCACGCCGTCCTGTCTGTCGGGGGACTAAGGATTTTATCTGGTCTCCTGGGGATTAGCTCTACAGTGTCCGGCTCCTTCAATGCCCTGGTAGTTATGAGATCTACCAGGGGGTCGGCCATAGGGGACACCCAAGAGGTAGATGGGCCTGCATCAAACACCCACAGAAACACAGACTAATCTGAGGAAGGTTTTTGGGCTGATAACCCCCCCTCTAATGCGCAGCATCTCCATGATGTCTCCAAAGGAGACATCTTCAGGGGGGGTGACCTGGGGGAACCTTCTCCTTCCTCCAAGTCAGTGTCTTTCATGAGGGACTCGGGGGAGTCCAAGTGCCTCCTTTTACACTTTCGTTTGTGAGGAGCCTCCTCGGGGGGGGGGGGGGGCTGCCCAAGGAGGGCTCACCAACCAGGTCCTGTTCCCCCAGGGGAACCATCTGGGACGTAGACGCAGGCTGTCCCTGGGGCCAGATGATGGAAGTCAGGCCCGTCTGCGAGGGAATGGCGGGTGGATCCGTAGCATGAGCCAGGGGCCTCGAATCAATAGAGAGGACCTTCTCCACAACGTCGAAGGCTGATGGTGAACCGCTCTCCCTAGGATCCAAGAGCAGCCCCCTTGGATCCGACGTGTGGATCGGCACCGAAGCAATCGGACCCAAAAGAGAAGTGTGCTCCGACTGCATTGGAGCTGAAGACACACTCACCCCTCTGGATCCGAGGCTAGGCTCATGGCCCCGAGAGCTCAGATCCGAAAAAGGACCAGACAAACTTGAGGGTACAGCCGGCGTTGAAGTAGCGATTACTATCGGCGCAGACTCCCCAGCTCCGATGCTACCCGGACCTGATGACTCCGAAACCCGATAATGGATCGGAGAAGGAGCAATGGGGGTAAAGAAAGGAACAGAGCTCCCCCCCAGAGGGGGGGGGGGGCAAGAGCACTCCCATCTGCATCTGGGCCTGGAGGAAACAACACATCATCCGGTCCATGTCCGCATCTGAATGGCTCCTAGTTGACCTAGAACAGGCCGCCGAGGCTGGGCGTGAAGGCCGCCTAGACGACCTAGAAGGTGACCGGGTCTCCTCCTCCGGCTCCGGAGAGAAACGTGGAGAATGGAGCCGAGAGGGGGAAGACCCGGAGACCTTCAAAGGAGAAAGGAGCTGCATAGCCGGTGGGGAAGAGGGATCCGAATCGGCCCGCCGCTTATGGCTCCTATGCCTCTCCCTGTCTCTTTCCTTCTCTCTATGCTTGTCTTTCTTCCTGATGTCCCTCTCTCCCTGGGACACAGTGGGAGTTTGAGTCCCGGCCAGGGGAGCAGGAATGGTAGGCTGAACAGCCGCAGCCACAACTGGTGCCACTGAGGGAGAGGAGGAAGAAGCAGAATCCGCGGGCAAAAGGCCCGCAAGGATTAACTTTGTCCTCCTGTCCCTCAAAGCCCGGGGGTTGAAGGCGGCACAAATCAGGCAGCCTGATGATAAATGAGCAACCCCCAGGCAAATAACGCACTGAGTGTGGCCATCAGCTGGGGACAGCTTATGGCCACACTCAGAGCATTTAGAAAATACGGCCTTAGGGCCTTCGGCCAAGATAACTCACTCACACATCCTCACACACAGATAAGGGGAAGGGAAAGGTTAAGACTAAGTGACTACAAAAACAATTTAAACTAAGGGTCGACTAATACACACACACACACAGAGAATTTTTTAGAGAAAAGCAGAGTAAATAACCCTATGAAAAACACTCACAAAGCCGCCAGGAGCTTGTCACTCGTGCTTCAAGAAGCCGCGGCAAACGAGATCTGGGGACTGGAGGGAGGTAGCAGGGTATTATGGGTAAGGGGGGGGGAGCTTGGAACTCAGATCTCTAGCTTGGAAATCTGCCGGCTCGGATCCGGGTGGGATCAGATACCCACAGGTTGCTGATCAAATGAAGTTAACTACTTCAGATATATAGTTTCTCTACATAAGTCTACAAAAATGAGCTGAGTTAAGTACACAGCCAAATACACTCTAGTTACACATGTATACTCTTCAGGAGGATCTTCTATAAATGAACACATGGCTGGCCTTCCTATGGCGGCACTATTTACAGACAGTACAGCAAAGCAGAGGGTTAACAGGAGGGAAACAGGTGGAGCAAAGACAGATGCTTCCTGTATACAGAACCTCAGTGGAGCAGTCAAAAATGGCACCTGCCTCAAGAATAAAAGAAAGTAGAAGAAGAGATCAAGATGCAGCCTACCTTGGAGCACAGTTATATATAAACTAACAATGGAGTATAAAATGTCATCTGGTAACATGTGTACTGCACATGTAAAGACAAGTTTAGATTATGTCACAAATGCCACACAGCAAAGAGTCAACTGCAAAAGCGAGGCATTCTTGAAACTAGAATAAACTAGGTAACAGCAACTGAAAAAGGGTAAATAATTATGGAAGAGTACAGTTGCATATCTAAAAGCATTAACATCAGATTCTGGCACTCCATGTTTGATGGCTAAAAGGAATATAGGTAGACCTGTGCTTTACCATCATCCAGACTTGAGGAATTAAAAAAAACGAGTACTTCAGGGGTTCAGGTTGACAAAACACATTATCATACAGTTGGCAGCTCTGTAGTTCTGTATTTACCTTGAAATCCTTGGTAATAGTTTGAAATAATAACAGCAGAGAAAAATAATTTATGTACTCACGACAATTATAAGTTCTGTGTTGCCTTCTATCATTCCTCCTCACAGTTGGGTTATGGATCCGACTCGGCCAGATTTTTACAGAATAGGATCCAAGTCTTGAGCTCCTCCCACTTCCCATAATGCACTGTCCTCAGTCTAACTCCCTCAGATTGAGTTTGCTGCCCAAACAGCTGATAGCAGAGAAAGAAAGACGGGATTACAAATTAAGAACCAGAGGCTCAAAACCAGGAACATCAGTTCCTAAAAAGTTATCTCCAGGTCTTCTAGAGCACTGGGTAGGAGGATGGCAGGGAGGGAAGGTGAGGAGGAGTGAAAGAAGACAACACAGATACCAAATTATGGTTAAGTACATAACTTATAAATCTGATGTTGTCTCTTTCATTCCTCCTCACGGTTGGGTTAGAGACCCCAGCTATACAACTCCTGGGTGGTCTCAAGGAAGGATATGCCGGAGCACTACCGAACCGAAGGAAGCTCTGCTCCTGGAAACAATGTCTAATTTGTAATACGTGACAAAGGTAAGAGTCTTTGACTAAGTGGATGCAGCACAGATATTATTTAAAGATGCCCTGAAAGAGAGGGAAAATCAGGTGACATAGACCTAGTTGACTGGGCCTTAGGAGGACAAGGTGACTACAATCCATTTTTTGGTATAAATCAAGGTAAGTTATCTATTCAGCAAGAGTAACTTTTGAAACTGCCTGACCTAGACGTCTATGAGAGGAGGACACAAAAAAGAAGTTATGTACCTACCATAACGTTCCATGTTAGTTGTCTTCATCTCGCCTTCCTTCTTGCTGTTTGGGTTCGGAGCTGATCCTCGGCTCCGACTCGACCATCTTCTACAGCTTGAGAGCTATTTACTGACTCGAGGCTACCCCTTATCCCAGATGTTCAGCGTCAGCTACCCAGATCTCGTTTGTGATAGCGCACACTAGACATAAGTAGAGTAACCAGTTACTAAAACTGGTTGTCCGATACACCTAAACAAGGAAAGAGTTATAAATTACCTGGCATGTTAAGTAATAAAAGATGCTCAGCTAGTGAAAACAAAAGGGAACTCCTCACAATCCTCTAGGAAGGGGGAAGGGGGAAGGAGGGAGGGACGCAAGAAGGAAGGCGAGATGAAGGCAACTAACATGGAACATTATTGGTAGGTACATAACTTCTTTATGTTAAGTTGTCCATCTCACCTTCGTTCTTGCTGTTTGGGACAGCGTCCCTAGCACCTAAAATCTCGGGTGGCTCATTGGAACAAACTCTTCAGAACAGTAGAACCAAAGGAATCTCTGCTCCGGGAGACCATATCTACCTTGTAATGAGAGATAAAAGTGTGGGGTTTGCCCAAGTGGCAGCTGCACAGATTGAGTCTATGGGCAACGTAGACTGAAAAGGTACAGAGGTGGCTAATGCCCTAGTGGAATGACCTTTTGGTTTAGCTGGTAGCTCTTTATTTCGTAACTGATAAATAAAGGCAATAGTATCAGATAACCATCTGGATAAGGTCACTTTAGAAACTGAAAGGTCCTGTTTGTTGAAAGCATAAGAAAGAAATAACTGTTATGACTTTCTTCGTTCCTTAGTTCTATGGAGGTAAAAACGCAATTGTCTGTGTACATCCAATTGGTGGAGCTTGTATTCTGCCTTGTTACTGTGATTAGGAAAGAAAATTGGGAGATCTATGGATTGATTTAAATTGTTCCCTGAGCAGACTTTAGGAATAAAGGATGGATTGGTCCTCAGAGAAACTCTGTCCTTGTGAAACATCAGGTAGGGAGGACGAACACATAATGCTTGAAGTTCTGAGACACGTCTAGCTGAAGTGATAGCAACCAGAAAAAGTGTCTCCCAAGAAAGAAATTTTAAAGAGAATGATGCTGCCGGTTCAAAGGGAGGCAAAATTAAGGAGGCTAAAACTAAATTGAGATCCCAAGGAGGGGAAGGATCTCTAACTGGGGGTCTAAGAAGAGATGTTCTTTTCATAAAGGCTTTGCAGAGCTTATGAGACATTATGCTAGAATTAAACATTCCGATATGAAAATTAGAAATGGCAGCTAGTTGTACTCTAATGGTAGCAGAAGCCACACCAGACTGAAAAAGCTGTGTTAGAAATTCAAGAATTTCATGGATTGGGGCTGAAAAAAGATCCAAATTTCTACATTCTGCCCAGTAAGAAAACAGTTTCCATTTACTAGCATACATTTTCCTCGTAGTAGACTTATGTGAGGAAACAATAATATCACGGACTGCTGGGGAGATATTGGAAAGCCTGGATAAGGTTGGAAGTGGAGTAACCAAGCTGTGAGCTGGAGAGTTTGAATGGATTGGTGCAACCCGCCTGATTGGTGAATCAGAAGATCTGGAACCGGGTCCAGAATCCACGGTTGATCCAGAAGGTGGAGGTGTAGGAACGGGAACCATATTTGTCGAGGCCAATATGGGGCAATGAGGATCATTTTGCAACCCAACAATTTTGCTTTCTGTAGGAGTCTTGGAATTAGGGGAAAAGTGTAAAGGAGTCCCTGAGGTCAATCGTGGACTAGAGCATCTCTAGGTATATGACCTGGAAGAGGAAGTAGGGAGAATTAGCTGTTGCATTTGTTGTTGAGAAGAGTGGCAAATAGGTTGCAGCAAGGCTGTCCCCATTTGCGGAAGATAAGATCCGCAACTTCCTGATTCAGAGACCACTCATGAGGCAAGAGGATAGCTCTGCTTAGCCTGTCCGCTATAACGTTGGATTTCCCAGGGATGTGCATTGCTAACAGAAAACGTTGGGAGGAAATCGCCCATTAACACAGTCTGAGTGCTTCTCGACATAAAGGGTAAGACCTGGTCCCGCCCTATTTGTTGATGTACCACACCACTGACATATTGTCCGTTTGCATTGCAATGGTCCCGGAAGGAAGAAAGTCTAGAAGGGCTAGCAATGCTAGGAGAACTGCACTCATTTCTAGGACATTGATATGCAGATGGTACTTGTGAGGTTGCCAAGTGCCTTGGACTGTCCTGCCTAGATAATGCCCTCCCACCCTATCAGGGAGGCGTCCGTGGTCACTGTGGCTACCGGAGGGGGTTGTATGAAAGGTCTGCCCTGTATTACTAGTGGGGAGACCATCCACCAAGAAAGGTGCCTTTTGCATGTTTCTGTGATCAGGATCATGTGAGACATGGGTAGTTCCTGGAAAGACCACTGCGTGAAAAGAAGCCAATGAAGAATTCTCATGTGGAAACGTGCTAATGGGACAAGAAGAATGGCAGCTGCCATGGAGCCTAGAGCTTGGAGGACATGTCTGACTTGAACCCTTTTACTCTGCATTAGAATTAACACTTGTTGACGAATAGTGGAAACTCTTTCCTGTGGTAATCTTGCAAACATTTCTTTTGTGTTTAATTCTGCTCCTATGTATGTAATAGACTGACAGGGCAACAAGGCAGATTTTTCGAAATTTACTGTAATGCCTAGTTGAGTGCATGATGTGATTGTATAATCCAGTGCCTCTAAGAGTTGACGCCTGGTTGTAGCAGTCAGGAGCCAGTTGTCTAGATAGGGAAACACCTGGAATCCTTAATGCCTCAGGTGAGCCGTGACTACTGTCATACACTTGGTGAACACCCTGGGGGCTGAAGTGAGACCAAAGGGCAGAGCTCTGAACTGATAATGACTGGCCCCTACCTGGAAGCAAAGAAATCTCCTGGAGCATCTGTCCATCTTGATATGGTAGTACACGTCCTGAAGATCTACCGAGCACATCCAATTGTCCTGACCCCGAAAAGGGAAAATGGACTGCAGTGTCACCATCCAGAACTTTTCTTTTTGTACAGATTTGTTCAATCTGCTGAGATCCAGTATTGGTCTCCAGTCCCCTGTCTTTTTTGGTACTAAAAAGAATCTTGAGTAAGTTCCGGATCCTAGTTGGTCTGCGGGGACTTCTTGAATGGCTCTTTTTTCTAGCAGTCTTGAAACTTCTGTGACTGCCTGATCCCTTAGATTGGGTGGGACATCTGGGATGGGCTCTTTTGATTCTATGGGGGATTGATGGAAGGGAATTTTGTAACCTCCGGATATGATGGACAGTACCCATCTGTCTCTTGTTATATTTTGCGTGGCTTTTGGGTACAGCAAAAGTCTTCCCCCGACTGCCTCCAGAGGTGAGCAGTTGGGCAACCCTTCAGGGATGCTGGAAGGGTTTGGCAGAGAAACTTTCTCTGTCACCCTGGTTTTGCGGTCCCCCTCTGCCACGAGGGCGGCGTTTGTTATTGTTGTTGCCCCCTCTGCCCCTGGGGGAAAATTCACCACGTGTGTCAGGCAAGGGTCCCTGGGACTTTCGGAACCACATCTTTCCGCTCTTCTGACACTTGGGATAAGGTCTGGAAGGAGTGGAAAAATGGATTCCCACGGCAGAGAGAGTCTTGTCTTCCTGCTCACACCTGGTCAACGTATCTTTCACCTGAGGCCCAAAGAGAAAGGAGCCATCAAAGGGAGTATTGGTGAAGGACGCTCGAAAGGGTTCTGCAAACCTGACACAGCCGCATCCAATCATGTCTCCTGAGAGTCACACCTGTCCCTGCGGCTCTGCTTGTTCCATCGGCTGCATAGGAAATCACCCTCATGGAGGAGTTAACTATGGAATTAAGAGTCACAAGCTGAGAAGCTACTTTAGCTGGTGCTGCCTCAGCTGTAGGATCTTGAAAGGTACCTCCAAGCTCTTTCAGGAGATCCCTTTGAAGATGTGTAAAATGGCATAGATAATTCAGGGACCTCACTGAAAAGGTCGCTGAAGCAAACATTTGCTTTCGATATCTCTCCATCATCCGAAACTCTTTGTTCGGAGGATGAACAGATGAAGAGGTCTCTGCTAACTCTTTCTTGGTGGCTGCTGCTACCACCATGGCATCAACGGGCACACCTTTGGAGAGGAATTGCTTGTCCTGGGGGGCTGTAATAAATTTGCTTGGTCTCCTCGGAGTAGGTTCCACAAAATCTGGAGCTTACCAAGCCTTTCGAGCCACTACAGACATGAGTGGATCGAAAGGAGAAGATACCCAGGAGGTGGAAGGTCGGGAACAGAATGCGTCCAGGTATACAGACTCATCCTCAGTAGGGGCTAGGGAAGTTCAGTCCCTCCTCTGTCTAAGCATTTCAAGGATGTTCGAAAAGGAAGCATCTTCAGAGGGAGACCTTGGGGACTCTTCCGATTCATTCATGTCTGTATCTGAAGTGACAGACTCAGGGGAATCTATGTGCTTCCTCTTGCACTTCATCTTCTGGGGAGGCTCCTCCGAGTGATCAGGGGAGGCTTCGGAAGAAGAGGGATCACCCAATAGGGTGTCCTGGGGCATAGGTTCCCCTATGCTTGGGGTCTGGAGGAGGAGTAGAGGTTGGAACAGACACCATGGGGGGAGGAACCGATGGAGCTGGCAGTAGAGCTGTCTCGGGGGACAGTGCACTCCGCATGACCTCGAAGGCATCCCGACCTCTAGGCAGAGAAAGCTCCGGCTCCAAAGAAACAGGAGTCTTTCTCCGCGTCGAGGGTGATGGCTCCGAGGCTGATGTTGGAGCCGAGCTCACCTGCGCCAAAGCTCCGAGGGGGAGAACGAGGTCGGATAAGGGTCCGATGTCACTCCCCCCCCCCTCGGAGCCAACGAGAAAGCCTCTGCGCCCAGATCCCTCGATAGAAGGTACAATCGAGGTAATCGGAGCTGATGTCGGAACCAGAGAAATGATGATCGGCGCCGATGGTTCTACTGCCTGCAGATCCAATGTCTCTGGCTCAGAGCTAAATGTAGTTGGATGAGGAACAAAAATAGAGGCGGTTGGAGCCGATACCTGTTGAGGTGGGCTGGACAGAATTTTCGCCGGTACCTGTGACTTAAGCAACCTACTTACTACCCTCTTCACATCATGATCTGATAATCTAGAGGATCGAGAGGAGTGGGAAGAATGATGGCTACGTTCACTCTGTAACAAAGGTGCCTGAGGTGCCGAGTGGATGGACTCCAAGGATGGCGACCTCCATCTCTTATGGCTCCGAGACAGCTCCGAAATAGCAGATGGAGCTGACGGAGGAGTTGTCTTGTCGGTGCCAGTCGGTACTGGCATACTTGGTTGGTCAAGTAAAGGAGTCAGCTCCGAAGGTGGAGCCGACGGCTCGACAGACTTAGGGGGATTTCACTGGCTGGGTACTTTTAGCCAGAGAATCCTGAGGCTTCAATAATCCCGAAGAATTAATTTGTTTTTGCACTCCTGCAGGACCCTTGGACTAAAAGCATGACGTATAGAACAGGAGTCCTGCAGGTGAACAGCGCCCAAACAATAAACACAACTAGTGTGCCCATCTGTCAGAGACATTCTCTGACAGCATGAGTCACACTTTTTGAAGCCAGATACCTTAGTATCTTTAGACATTATAGTAACAACACCACAACAACAATAATGAAAAGCTATACTATAAAAAACAAGAAGAAATAGACTTTTTTTTTTTTTTTTTACAGTTAGAGAATAGAAGAAAAGCCTCTAATTTAAATGGCTATCCGGGTGGGGGGGGGGGACACTCTAATTTAAACGAGTTCAAGGGAACAGAAGGCCTGAGAGTTATGGAGCGACGGCCAACAAAGCTAAAATACAGAAGAATGCAAAAAAGGGATAAAAGAATATTATCTATACACAAAATAGACAATTACTTGACAAATTTGAAGAAAAACAACAATATATAATAGAAAAAAAGATTATACTAAGCCTGAGCCAGTAAGGAAGCAACTTCGCAACTGAAGCGGCAAACGAGATCTGGGTAGCTGACGCTGGGCATTCTGGGATAAGGGGTAGCCTTGAGCCAGTAGCTAGCTCTCGAGCTATAGAAGATGGCTGAATCGGAGCCGAGGATCGTCTCCGAACCCAAACAGCAAGAACGACGGCGAGATGGACAACTTAACATCATTTCTTCTGATTTTTGAAAAGTTTTCAACCTATGAAGATAGAAACGTAACTGCCTATGAACATCAAGCAGATGTAACAAATGATGTTCTTCATTAGAGAAATTTGGGAAGAAAACTGGCAGTTGTATGGTCTGGCTGAGGTCGGATTCTGTAGCTACATTGGGCATGAAAGATGGATTAGTATGAAGGGACGTCCTATTTTTGTGGAAAATAATGTTAGGAGACTTAAGACGGGACCTGGGTCTCAGAAATTCTCTTTGCTGAAGTAATGGCGATGAGGAAGACTGTCTTCCATGAAAGTCACAAACACTGGCTAGTTCAAAGGGTTTTTGAGTTAAGGCTTGTAAGACCACAGTGAGATCCCATGGCAGGGACGGATCCTTGACTGGAGGTCTGAAGAGGAAGATTCCTTTCAAGAAGACCTTGCACAGTTTGGAAGTTGCAGGGGAACTGAAAACATTACCAGAATGAAAGTTAGAGATGGCCACCAATTGAAGTTTGATGTTAGCAAAGCTGGCACCTTCTTTGAAAAGAGATTCAAGAAAGAGAAGGATTGCTGAAACTGGAGCTGAAAAAGGGTCAATGTTCTCTTTAGAGTCTTAGAAGACAAGTCTCTTTCATTTACTCCCATAGACTTTCTTGGTAGCCATTTTTTGGGATGCTAGAATAATGTCTCGGATAGGGGAAGCAAGCCTGGACCTTCCAACAATCACTGGAAGTGGAGAAACTAAGCAGTCAATTTGAGAGATATCAGGTTGGGGTGAAAACCCCCTACAGGGTGAAAAAGGATGTCCTGTTTGGGTTCCAGTATTCATGGAGAATATTTCAGGTGAAACCAGAGAAAGGGGAACCAAATCTGATGAGGCCAATAGGACTTCAGATGCTTTGTTTTCTGAAGAAACTTTGGGATCAAAGGTAGTGCAGGATACGTGCAGAGGGACCAGGGGCCAATCGTGAACCAGACCGTCACTCTGGGATTCCCCTGGAGGGGAAATCAGAGCTAAGTAGTTGCTGCACTTGTTCTGGGGGGATGCAAACATGTCGCAGCTAGGATGACCCCAGTGGCTGAAGATCAAGTTCGCCACTGACTGGTTGACGGACCACTTGTACGGGGTCAGGATGGACCTGTTGAGCTTATCTGCCAGGACGCTGGATTTCCCTGGTATGTAAGTTGCAAGTAGAAAATGGTCTGAAGACATCACACATTCCCAAACTCTCATGGCCTCTCTGCACAATGGGTAAAAACAGGTTCTTCCTTGTTTGTTGATGTACCACACCACTGACATGCTGTCTGTGTGAATCACAACAGTTCCTAGAAGGAGAACATCCTGAAAGGCTTGCAGCATAAGGAGAATGCTCTCATCTCCAGAACACTGATATCCAACCTGACCTTTCCCTTGAAATGCCCCCACCATCCCAACCCAACTGGGAAGTGTCCATGGTCACTGTGACTGAGGGGGAAGGAAGGAGGAAGGGCCTGCCTATCATCAGGTTGTCCAACAGCAACCAGCATTGAAGATGCCTTCTGCAAACCAAAGTCAATTTGATAGGAACAGATAGAGGCTGGTAGAGAATAGACTATTGAGCAGCCAGGGTCCACTGAAGAACTTGCATAAAATGCCTTGTTAGAGGGCTGAGGGGATGGCAGCCACCACAGATCCTAGAGCCTGAAGTATCATCTTTGCTGGTGGGGAAGACCGGTTTAAAATGCTTGAACATGGTCTCTCAAAGTCTGAACATGATGAGTGGGTAGAGCTGCAATCTGATTCACTGTGTCCAAGGCAGCTCCAATGAATTCTACACTCTGAACCGAGGATGGGTTCGACTTTGTCAAGTTCATGGTGATACTCAGATGACTGGCAAGGGTGAAGAAGTAATCCCTGGCCTGAGGTAGTTGCTGCCTGGTTGGGACAGTGAAAAGCCACTCATCCAGATATGGAAACACGCAGAAGTCTTGCAGTCTCAGGTGAGCTGCGACTACCGCCATGCATTTGGTAAACACTCTGGGGGCTGTGGTGAGTCCAAAGGGCAGAGCTACGAAATGAAAATGACTGGCTCCCATCCAGAGGCACAAATGACTTCTGGATATCTGTCTATTTTGATCTGATAGTAGGTGTTCTTTAAGTCCACTGAGCACATCCAATCATCCTTCTGCAGCAGAGGTAGAATGGACTGGACCGTCACCATTCAGTACTTCGCCTTCTTTATGAGCAAATTCAATTTGTTCAGATCCAAATCAGATTGCAGGTCTCTGTTTTTTCTGGCACTAAAAAGAAGTGAGAGTAAGTTCCGAATCCTCTTTGCTTGGTCAGGACCTCTTGGATGACTCTTTTTTGCAGTAGAGTTAGAATTTCTGCAACTGGGTACCCCTCTGACTGGGTGGAACATCAGGGAGTCTCTCTGAACTCTCTGGTGGAGGAAGGAGAAAGGGAATATAATAACCTCTGGATATAATCTTTAGCACTCATTTGTTTTGCAGTATATTGGCCCATGCTGTAGGGTGTAGAGAAAAATGACCCCCAACTGCCTTCAGAGATTAGCAGTCGGGCAGCACTTCAGGAGCGCTGATAGGGTCCATCAGAGAAAGGCTTCCTAAAACCCTGATTCTGCAGACTTCCCTATTCCCCTGGGGCAGTAACTCCCATTGAAACTTCCTTCTCTGCCTCCAGAGGAAGGATCCCCACACCGATCCTGAGAACACCCCTGAGATTTTTGGAACCAGGTTTTTTTTCCATTGCGCCAATTTCTAGAAAAAGTGTGCTGAGGAGTTGAAAACTTAACCCCAATGGCAGATAAGGTCTTCCCTCCTTGCTCACTGTGAGTTAGAGTCTCTTTGACCAATGGAACAAAAAGGGAGGATCCATCAAATGTGGCATTGACAAAGGGCACCTTAAAGGGTTCTGTGAAATCACAAAGCCTCATCCAAGCATGTCTCTGAAAAGCAATGCCTGACACAGCTGCCCGTGGCACCTTCCCTGGAGTGGAAGCTAAGCCCCATGGAAGTACTGGAAAAGGACGAAAGAGTTGTCAGTTGGGGGGAGACCTTCTTGAAGTTCTCCACTGACATGATCTCTGCCAGAGTGTCTGAGAGTTCCTTTCCAGTTTCTTTTGTAACTGAGTAAAGTGTGATAGGTAGTTTAACTCTCTCAGCAAAAAGGTGGCCGAAGTGTAAACCCACTTACCAAACCTGTCCATCGCTCTGGGCTCCCTGTTCAGCAGATGGATAGTGGAACTCTGTTTGGATAACTCCTTCTTGGTAGCTGCTGCCACCATCATGGCATCAACTGGCTTACCCTTGTCCAATGTGGCCTATCCCTTAGGGGGAGATAAAAATGTACTGGCCATTTGGGAATTCCAGGACCAGCGAGACACCAAATCCACAAGCTCGTTGGTCGGGGGGACCACCCAGAATATAGATGAGCCTGTCCTGAAAGCCTCCAAAAACATGAACTCCTCTGAGGAAGGAGGTTGGCCTGACCAACCACCTCTCTGCCTTCGGATCTCTAAAAGGTCTCCAAAGGAGATGTCCTCTGATGGTGATCTGGGGGATCCTTCCCCTTCATCGAATTCCATGTCCTCATGGATAGACTCCCAGGAGGAGTCGATGTGCTTCCTTCTGCACATCCTCTTACAAGGAATCTCCTCCATGGGATGTTCAGGGGGTCTTGGAAGAGAAGGGGCCTCCCTCTGGGGAAAAAGTTTGGAGGCTAGTCTGGAGGGGCTCACTCTGGGCAGGTATGAGAGGCTTAAGTCTCTGATCCAAGGGGAGTCGACGGGAAAGGTCATAGCTTAAAGAGACCAGATCCCTATGGCAAAAGAAGGCCCTTTCTACAACTTGAAATGCTGAGGGGCATGGAGAATCCCTCCCCTGTTCCACAGGAACTGAGGCTACTGAAGAAGAAAGGGCAGGGATCAGGAGCGTGCTGATTTCAAATTTATTGAACTGTGCTTCATCTTATTACAACAATCTATCAAAACACTGTGTTGGCGCCAGGTTTTGAACATTTGTCATAATAACTTTTATGTTGTATACTTAAACATTCTGTAATACAGATGGTTGATATCACAGTATCCTGCTTTTTGGGCTCTCTACTTTTTTGAACTTTTGGACTTTTCATATAATGGATATTTGATGTTTATATATGCATAGTAATATTGATTATATAACATCTAGGGCTAGCAATCAGGGTCGCTTACATATTCTTTATAAATCTTTGTCTTTTTGGGACAATTCATATTATTTATACACTGTGATTCAACTTTATCAAACAGATTGTTGGATTATTTTTGTGTTTTATGCATTCAAACATTAGATATTGGTATGTGGCTTTATAATGTGTATTATTACATCCAGTATAACTACTATTTGATTATTCTAACATTTAGGGATTGTGGCCCTGTTTGTCTAATAATTCAGCTTACTATAACACCACACAGATTGAACTTTTTGGCCACCCTGGTCATGTGTATATTTGTCATCATAGAACGACACTGATGGCAGGATACTGTTAGACATAATGTTTTGATTTTTCTTAATTACTTAATAGATCATTGGAACATCATTTCGTTGCCAACAACATCTACATATCTGCTCTATGCATTTAAAATGAGATGTTTGAATGTGATTCTATAACTGGTATTATTATATCTGGGTTTAGTTACAAAGCATTAATAATCATTTGATTATCTCAATTTTCTAAGTATTGTGGCTCTGCTTGGCTACCTTGGTGCCATATATCTGGGTTGGGATTTTGATTATTGACATTTTTTCAAGGACATTTTCTGATCATAGTTAAAAATTAGCTGCCACATTATTATATTTTTATTCTTTATATATTTCTGCTTCCTCCATATTTGGAAAGTTTTTGCACACCATTTGTGTCTCTCAAGAATCTTGGAATTTTTTTTTTCCCCCATTGCTGAATGACATAGAGGGTTGGACATTGCTATATATTTTTATCATTATACCATCTTTGAACAAGTGCCTATATAATTTGTTCCAATAAATTGGGATTATATTCCCTGTATATCATTGGGTGAATACTTTTGCAGATTTCTCATGACTTTATGAGGTACATGCATATTAGCTTTGTCATGCAACAGACTGGCTTATTCTCATTTTATAGTACCAGCTGTTGACCTCATTGATATTCACACGTGGTGACATTGTATGGTGACTATCGCCCTTCAGGTACCTTCAGATTGTCAATTCTACATATTATATACACCTTTGGTGTCTCTGAACATGTTTTACCATTGTTGAATGACATGTAGGGCCAGACATTGCCATATGTTTGGTATTGACTATTTTATCTACCATCATTGTACCATTTTTTTCTAAATATTTCAGTCAGAAAATTTTATGTGATTATTTTGATTATTCCTATTCTTGCATATATCAAGGTGAAAACTTTGGTACTTTTCTATGACCTTATGTGATACATGTGTTTAAGCTTTGTCTCACAACGGACTGGTTTATTATAACTTTTCAACACCAGTTGCTGACCTCATAGACATTAATATTTTGTGACATTGAATGATCACTACTGTCTTTTTCGTCTCAAATAATTTTTTGGCATTGTCAGGACAGACAAACCACGTTCTTGATTATCTCCAGCCATTCATATGACCTGACACATTTTCATTTATATATTGAGACACATGAACCTGGTTCTATATAGTTTTATATATACTTCTTTCATTAAGATTGCCCAAACCTGCACTCTTCTGTGATTCAGATTTACCATTATTGAGATCTTATCCTTTCCTAATTTGCTCTTACAATCCATTTTTTTTCTCAGTCCAGATTATATCTTTTTCTGTTTCTCAGTTCCAGCAACTTGTTGTCATGGATCTCCAAAAATTATTATCTGGTTTATGCTCCGATAAGGATGATTTAAACATTTTTGGAATTGGCACTGATTCCAGTGACATCCATAATTTGGAAAGAATGGATCCAGTTGACGGTTGTGAGAATTCTTTTCATAGGCTTGGTAAACAAATCAAAATGTTGAGAACAAACATTTGGCATCATAAATTGTTTAAAGCATATCAAGTGCAGAACATATCCCCTAGAGGACTGAGATGCAAAATTCAACCATTGGTTGGTACACCAGATGATGCTTTGCTCAAAGAATGGCAAACAGCGCAACAAGAAGCTGCTATGGCCAGAGTTAATACACTAGCATCATTTTACGAGAGAACTGTACAAGCAAATATAGTGGAAGTAGAAAAAACTTGTAACAACCTCAAACAATTTGAGGAAAATACAAACTTCCGGGCTTGTTTGAGCAAATTATCTAAGGAAATATCCACTTTAGAAAACAACCTCAAAAGTAAAAAACTGCATAAATTTGCCCGAGATAAGGAGGATTATGAGAAGGGCAGACAATTTGAATCACAGAAGGGTGTCAGGTTTGCTTAAGGCACTAAGAATGTTTCTTTTGTACGTAAAAAAAGACCCAGATCCATTTTGAAAAAGACAGGAACAGGTTATATTACATCTGGTGAGGAATCCTCCACTACAGACACAGACATACCCAGTATTGGCGATTCTCCAAATGCCAAAAGGGGAAGAACAACTGAAGTCCCTTTAGGGGTAAGAAACACCGAGCAGGCAGGAAACACAGGGGTCACAAGCTTAGAAGAACTATTCATGTCAATAGTGAAATAAATGAACAATGCACCAATGTTTTAAACATTTCAAAATATGTCTTATCTGATGAACAACACTCTTTATTGAATAAAGGCCTTGGTTTTATTCCCGGTTTCTTTATTGATGAAAGTTCCTTGGTATCTGATACTTTAGAGTTCTGTAGAAAGATAAACCTCAAAATATTTTTTCAACAACAGGACAAAACTGATGACACTCAAAGATCATCTGGTTTTAGATTTCACAAACCAACATTCACCCCTCCTATGGACAAACATGTTGCTGTTTTTCAGCAGGCAGTCATCAAGGACATACACTTTCATTTCAGTTCTATAGATACTATGAGGCATAATCTATCGCAGAAGGAACAACTAGCTCTTACACAACTCAAAAATAACACAGATATTGTTATCATTCATGCAGACAAAGGGGGTGCGGTTGTTGTTATGGACAATGATTATTACCGAGGTGAAGGCTACAGACAATTATCCAACCATCATCATTACATGAAGATGGACATTGATCCCACACCGGGCTTTCAACTAGAAATAAATCAGTTTTTGGAACAGGCAGTGGAGGCTGGGATAATTTCAGATAAAACTAAAATCCATCTGACAGTCAATGACCCTGCGAAACAATACCTCTATCTATTACCAAAAATCCACAAATCCATTCAGCAACTGCCCGGGAGACCAATTGTATCTGGTATCGGCTCACTCACGGAACCCCTATCTGCTTTTCTCACTGAGAAATTGAAACCATTATTATCACAGATTCGTGCCAGAATACAGGACACTACTGAATTCCTGCAGATAGTTACGGAATCACAACTGGATCCGGATTGGTTTATGTGCACTTTAGATGTAACATCTTTATATACCAGCATTCCACACTGGGCGGGTCTTATGGCCTTGGAGTTTTGGCTAAATAAATCTAATCTATACACGCCAGGAATGAACACATTACTAGTATGCATGGCTGAACATATTCTGACGAAAAATGTGTTTTATTTCCAACAAGATTGTTATTGGCAACTTCAAGGCACGGCCATGGGTGCATCGTTTGCACCCATCTATGCAGACCTTTTCATGGGTTATATAGAAGAAAACATTATATATGATCCAATGCACAACATATATCTACCGGAAACTAACATATGGAGAAGATACCTGGACGATTGTTGGTTAGTTTGGAAGGGAGGTAACGAATATCTCCAAGAATTTATTGAATATCTGAATGGGAACATCTGGGGTATCGAATTTACTGAGGAACATTATCTGAATGAAATTAATTTCTTGGATGTCCATCTCACAAGGCAATCAGACAATACACTCAAAACATCTGTTCATAGGAAATTCCCACAATTCAATACTCTTTTGCATGCGGAAAGCTTTCATCCTAAACACATCACCAAAAACATACCAAAATCTCAGTTTCTGTGGATCAAAAGAATATGTTCTTCACATGATGATCTTACTAAACATCAAACTGATTTAACTAATAGATTTTTGTCCAGGGGCTATTCACCACAGATTATTCATTCAGCAGTTTGATCCAGCAATATGAAATCCAGAGATTCTCTTCTACAATACAATAGAGGACACAGAGACAATGGCTCTAATTTATGTAGATTTGTCACCACCTGTGGCCGGAACAGCAGGAACTTGATAAACATCATTAATAACCATTGGAACATACTCAATTCGCATCCCCTTTTGGAAGATTATTTAGGGGAACGATGCTACTTTTCATATAGAAAGGGTAAATCACTTGGCTCCCTATTTTCTCATTATAAAAGAACAAGCCCGGAGGATGACAATCTCACACAAAGGACACTCACGGGGGACAAATTAATAGGCATCTATCCTTGTGGCCACTGCAGTTTTTGCAGTTACATTTTCAAAACTACCTGTTTCACCAGTAAAAACACGGGACAAATATTTAACATTGAATTTTTTGGTAATTGCAGTTCAGACTGGATAATCTACCTTGCTACATGCACATGTCAGGCCTTTTACATTGGCCAAACGTCCAGACAGTTTCGTATCAGAATTTCTGAACATTTGGGGGACATTAGGAACCAGAGAATAACCAACGCACTATATAGACATACAATCAAACATTCCACTGCCAAATTCTCATTCACTATCATTGACCGTATTACTGGTAATCGATCATTCAAAGTAGGGTGGCATGATATTTTGAATAAAAAAGAAAAGAGGTGGATCATTAAACTTGGGGGGGCTTTTCTCTCCGGGATTGAATGACAAATTATGATTTTCAAGCATTTCTCAGTCACACAATATATTTTGTGACATTATCGTGTTTTTATCTCATTCTTTTGCATTACAGCTAACTTATGTTGATGCTTGTGGTCTAATTGTGCATTTATACTCTTCGAGATACTATTATACACTAACCCTTTCTTTTTTAACAAACCCATCATGATGCTTTTCATATTTGCATTATAATGCTATTTATTTTCAGGCACAAATGTGATATTTTGAGCAGATGAACAATACTATTTCATTTCTTATGTGGATATTTATCATGGTTTATTAACAACTCTTTTTTGATTTTTCAACCACAGGAAATGATGTCATAATAATCACTGGTTGAAGCTATATAAGATTCTGACTCAGTAACACTTTTTATGTACTACTGAAGAAAGCCTTGTGCTGAAACCGGTCTAGTTTCAGTTTAAATAAAGTTATTTACTTCAGATTCTCCTGGGTGCTGGCTCTTTTCATTTTGGATCAGGGATCCCTGAGCCCTGGGTTCCAGGTAGAATTGGACCTGAACTGCCCAGTGCCAGAGAGCAGAGGGGAAGAGATGCCTGTGACATAGTTGTAGCTGAACCCACCCTCCCAGTTCCAAGACCCACTGCGATCCAATGACAATGAAGCAGGGGAAGTCAGGGCAACATTCAGAGTGGAGGAAAGGTAGTGCCTCATACTCGACCACAGCTCTCTCGGTTGGCTACAATCCTGAGACTCTGATACTAAGGGATGGATCGGAGAAGGAGATTGAGCTTAGAAGGAAACACTCACAGAACCCAGAGGGGATGCGCGGAGAAGATCCCCAACTGGATATGAATCTTGAGAATCTTCCTAATCATCCTGTCCATGTCGGCCTCTGAAAGGCTCCTAGAAGACATGGAAGAAGCCACTGACAGGGGCTTGCAGTACCTAATAGGCATTTGCTGCAGCCCAAGGGAAGGAGCAGACTCAATACCCAGCATCAGAGTGGAACCCCTAGCTGTTGGATCCGTACTCTTAGGCTTTGAGGTAGAAGGAGTAGCTTCAGCAGAACTGGAGACTAGATAAGTACTGGTTGAGCCCAACAATGCTTCAGGTCCAACAAAGCAGATGTGGGCCTAGAATCAGAGCCTGTCGGATCCGAAGGTCTCGGAATTTTGGAAGGTGGCTCCGAGGGTGCTTCTTGAGGTCAGAAAGACCTTGCCACACTCTTAGAGGGAGTTTGTGCCCCTGGAGAAGAATTTGAAGCAGGCAAGAGGCCCTTAAGAATCAACTTATTTTTGTGGGCAGCGACAGCCCTTGGATTGAAGCTCTTACAGACAGAGCAAGCTGACCACAAATGTTCAGAGCCAAGACAATATACACATAAAGTATGTGCATCCAAATGCGGGCACTTACGGCCACATTCAGAGCACCACTTAAAAACAGTAGGTTTGTCTGACATAAATACCACAAGAACAGGAACAGGAGAAACAACTATGCCACCACTCATGGAAACCACAGCAACAAAACACTGTATCACAATAAAGTAGGATTATACAAAGTTAACCAAACAAGCCAAAAAATATCTATCTACTGTTTTTTCTTTAACAACAACAACAATAAAGAACAACAGCCGGGGGGGGGCTAAAACCAATGGGTAGTAGCGAGCAAGCACAGGAAAAGCCCAACTGCTGAATTAGGAGGAAGAGGAGAGATTCTAAACTTATACAACTATGGAAGGGTAGGAAGAACACAAAAAGCACTTATCTGAAAAACAAGAATAAAATAGCAATCCTACTGTAGAATGTTTCACAAATGGCTTGAGACTCGATAACCATGTCTGACACTGCTAGCAGCAAATGAGATCTGGGGGCATTAGACTGAGGACAGTGCATTATAGTAAGTGGGAGGAGCTCGAGACTTGGATCCTAGTCTGTAAAAGTGCAGCCAAGATTGATCCGCGGGTCGCATCTGTAACTCAACCATGAGGAGGAATGAAAGTTACAACATCAGATCGTTCCATCTGTGTTGTCCCTTTTCACTCTTCCTCAGCTTATGGGTACAGATCTGATCCCTCGGATCTGACTCTGCCACTGCAAAAGCTTGTGGCAACTAGAAAACTCTCGAGCTACTCCCTTACTCACAATGCAACAACCCCAGTATCTCAGATTTTGTTTGCTAATATCAGCAGAAAGAAGTACTGAATTACAGAGACAGGATACTATATCTGGAGCTATGTACCAAGGATGGGGCATAATCAAAAACACCGCTCTTGCAGGAGATTACAGGGCAGGGGGTTGGTGGGAGGGGGGATGAGGAAGAATGAAAATGTACAACACAGATGGAACATTATGGTGAGTACATAACTTCTATATCTGATGTCAATTTTCATTCTGTCCTCAGTTTAAGGGATAGAGTCTCCAACTACCTAAATTCCCAGTTGGACTCAAGGAAGGATATTCCTGAGCACCACTGAACCAAATGATGTTCTAGCCCTGGAGACCATATTCAGTTTGTAATGAGTAACAAATGTACGTAGAGTAGCTCAAGTTGCTGATGCACATACGTCATCCATGGAAGCTTTGCAGTGAAAAACAGCAGACATGGTTACAGATCTTGTGGAGTGTGCTCTAACTGGAGCTGTTAACCTGAGATTTTTTCTGTTGTAGACAAAGATAATGCAATCTCATAATCACTTAGATAACAAAACCTTAAATGAGAAGTTATGTACCTACCATAACGTTCCATGTTAGTTGTCTTCTTTCGCCTTCTTTCTTGCTGGATGGGTTCGGAGCCGAACCTCGGCTCCGACTCGGCCTATACTAAAGCTCGAGAGCTAATTTTACTGGCTCGAGGCAACCCTATATCCCATGATGCTAGGCAGTAACTACCCAGATCTCGTTTGGTAGCTGAGAAAACAACAGCCAATTCAGTCTCCCCACTGAGGTGGAGCAGGAGAAAGGAGAACTCCCCAAATATCACTATCTGAAGCCGTAGCTACCCCAGGACCACCTGTTTGGGCTTGGAATAGTGCAAGATAAGGTCCCTTAGAAGAAGGGGAAAACCTCTCGGTCTGTCCAGGCTAAGGGGATGGTGGGCGGGACGCAAGAAAGAAGGCGAGAGAAGACAACTAACATGGAACGTTATGGTAGGTATATAACTTCTCAATGTTAAGTTGTCAATCTCGCCTTCATTCTTGCTGGATGGGACCGCGTCCCTAGCACCTTCATCCTGGGTGGCTCATTGGAACAGACTCTTGAGAACAGTGGAACCAAAATTTGCCCTGTTTCTGGAGGCCATGTCCAATTTGTAATGTGTAACAAAGGTGTGAGGAGAGCCCCATGTGGCTGCCGCACAGATAGTGTCTATTGGCAATCTAGCTTGAAAGGCTGCTGATGTAGCTAACGCTCTGGTTGAATGGGCTCTTGGCCTAGAAGGAAATTCTTTACCTCTGAGTTGATAAATACAGGTAATCACAGAAGACAGCCACCTAGACAGGGTTACTTTGGATACCGGAAGGCCCTTTCTACTTTCTGCATAAGATAAAAAGAGTTGATCAGATTTCCTGATTTGTTTAGTTCTGTCCAGAAGTAGCGGAGCTGACGATGAACGTCCAGGCAATGCAGTTTTTGCTCCGCCCTGTTTGAATGATTAGGGAGGGAAGAAAACTGGAAGATTTAAATTTGCCTGAGAAGCCACCTTGGGTAAAAAAGACGGGTTAGTTCTTAGAGAAACTCTATCTTTGTGGAAAACTAAATAAGGAGGACGAATGCAAAGGGCATGAAGTTCAGATACTCTCCTAGCAGATGTAATGGCGACTAGGAAGAGTGTCTTCCAGGAAAGTAACTTCAATGAACAGGAAGGCGCAGGTTCAAAGGGAGGGAGAATCAAGGATGTTAAAACTAAGTTTAAATCCCACTGTGGTGGGGGGTCTTTGATCGGGGGCTTGAGTAAAAAGATACCTCTGAGGAATGCCTTGCAAAGCTTATGGGACATGATGCTGGAGTCCGACAGGCCTATGTGAAAATTTGAAATGGCTGCTAATAAGAAGTTATGTACCTACCATAACGTTCCATGTTAGTTGTCTTCTCTCGCCTTCTTTCTTGCTTGATGGGTTCGGAGCCGATCCTCGGCTCCGACTCGGCACTTGCTTTAGCTCGAGAACTCCTTTTACCAGCTCGAGGCAGCCCCATATCCCATGATGCAAGGCAGTAAGTACCCAGATCTCGTTTGTTGACAAAGGGCAATAACACCAAGCATAAAATACTTCCCAAAGGAAGAAGAAACTTACAGATGGAAAAAGGACCAGGTCTGAATGGTCTTTAGCATAATAGTTTCTTATACAAGGTCTGTCCAGGCCAGGGGAAGGAGGGAGGGTCGAAGAAAGAAGGCGAGAAGACAACTAACATGGAACGTTATGGTAGGTACATAACTTCTTAATGTTAAGTTGTCAATCTCGCCTTCATTCTTGCTTGATGGGACCGCGTCCTAGCACCTCTATCCTGCGTGGCTCAATGGAACAAACTCTTGAGGACTGTAGAGCCAAAACTGGCTCTGTCCCTGGAGGCCAAGTACAATTTGTAATGGGAAACAAAAGTGTGAGGAGTGGCCCAAGTGGCGCTGCACAAATAGTGTCCAAAGGCAGTCTAGCTTGAAAAGCTGTAGAAGTAGCTAAACTCCTAGTTGAATGTGCTTTAGGTTTTGAGCACAGCTGTTTTCCCCTGATCGTATAAATTTCAGTGATGACGAAGAAAGCCATCTGGACAAAGTCACTTTAGAAACAGGAAGGCCTTTTTATTATCCATAGGAAACAAAAGTTGATCAGATTTTCTAAATTTTTTGTTCTGTCCAAATAATATCTAAGCTGACGGTGGACGTCAAGATAATGTAGCTTTTGTTCAGCTCTATCTGAATAGTTAGGAAAAATACAGGAGATCAATGGATTGATTCAGATTGTTTTTGAAGCGACCTTAGGTAAAAAGGATGGATTAGTTCTCAAAGATACTCTGTCTTTGTGAAAAATCAAATAGGGGTCGAACCGAAAGAGCATGAAGTTCAGACACCCTCCTGGCAGATGTAATAGCCACTAGGAATAACGTTTTCCAAGAAAGATATTTTAGGGAACAAGAAACAGCTGGCTCGAAGGGGGAAGAATCAAGGATGTCAGCACTAAATTTAGATCCCACTGAGGAGGAGGATTCCTGATTGGAGGCTTTAGTAGGAAAATTCCTTTCAAAAGGCCCTGCAGAGCCTATGGGACATAATATTATGATCTGCTATCCCGACATGAAAATTAGAAATAGCAGCCAACTGAACTCTGACTGTGGAAGAAGAGGAGCCTGCATGAAAAATCTCTGCTAAGAAGTCCAGAACTGCCTGAACAGGGGCAGTAAAAGGATCAATATTTTGGGCCTTAGCCCAATAAGAGAAACGTTCCATTTGCTTGTGTAAATCCTCCTGGTAGAGGATTTTAGTGAAGTTACTATGATATCTCTAACTGGGTTAGAGATCAAAGGAAGCCTGGCTAAGGAAGGAAGTGGAGCAACCATGCTGTGAGGTTGAGAGAAGGGATTGACCGGTGCAGCTGACCGGACTGGTGAATCAGTAGATCTGGCACTGGGTCCAGATGCCACGGCTGCACCAAAAGGTGATGATGGAGGAACGGGAACCAAACTTGTCGAGGCCAGTAAGGGCAATGAGAATCAATTTGGCTCTCAAAACGGTAGCTTTCTGGATCACCTGAGGGATCAGAGGAAATGGAGGGAAGGCATAAAGAAGTCCCTGGGGCCAATCCTGGGTCAGAGCGTCTCTGGGGATGGCCTGATAGAGGGAAGAGGCTGAAGAAGTCTGGACATTTGCTGTTTTGGGGAGTAGCAAAGATCGCAACATGGACGACCCCATTCCAGAAAAATCTCTTCCGCTACGGATTGCTTGAGAGACCACTCGTGAGGCATGAGAATAGCTCTGCTCAATCTGTCCGCTATAATGTTGGTTTTCCCAGGATATGCGTTGCTACCAGAAACCGATGAGAGGAGATCGCCCATTGCCAAAGTCTGCGCTTCGACACAAGGGGTAGGACTTGGTTCCGCCCTGTTTGTTGATATACCACACTACAGACATGTTGTCTGTGTGGACTGCAATTGTCCCTACGGGAAGAAAGTCGTTGAGGGCTTGCAACGTTAAAAGCACTGCTCTCATCTCCAGGACATTTATGTGCAGATGGTACTCGAGCGGTTGCCACGCCCCATGAACCATCCTGCCCTGATAATGACCCCCACCCGATCAGGGAGGCATCCGTGGTGACAGTGGCTATCGGGACGGAGGTACAAAGCACCTGCCTTGGTGAACCTGAGACGATGTGATCCACCAAGCAAGATGTTCTTTGCATGTTTGTGTCACCAGAATCTGGTGACACATTGGGAGTTGCTGGTATGACCACTGTGTGAACAGCATCCACTGAAGGAGGCGTATGTAGAATCGAGCCAGGGAAGAAGAGTAATGGCCGCAGCCATGAGACCTAATACCTTTAGAACCATTCTGGCCTGTACTTTCTTGCTGGCCAGAATGATCCTGACATGAGTCTGAATGTCTGAAACTCTTTGTTCTGTAAGGGTAGCTGACATCCGAACAGTGTTTAAGTTTGCCTATGAAGGTAATAGACTGGCAGGGCGATAAGGATGACTTTTTGAAGTTGACTGAGATGCCCAAATGAGAACAAAGGTCTATTGTGTAATCCCTGGCTTGTATAAGCTGATGCCTGGTGGTGGCTGACAGGAGCCAGTCGTCGAGATATGGAAACACCTGGAATCCTTGACGTCTCAGGTGAGCCGTGACCACTGCCATGCATTTGGTGAACACTCTGGGGGCTGTAGTGAGACCAAAGGGCAGGGCTCTGAACTGGAAATGACTGGACCCCAGCCGAAAGCGGAGAAATCTCCTGGAGCGTCTGTGAATTTTGATGTGATAGTACGCATCCTGAAGATCTATTGAGCACATCCAGTTGTCCTTCTGTAAGAAGGGCAGAATTGACTGAAGAGTGACCATTCGAATCTTGTCTTCCTGACAGACTTGTTGAGTCTGCTGAGATCCAATATTGGTCTCCAGTCTCCCGTCTTTTGGGGCCCAAAAGAACCCTGGGTAGATTCCGGGCTCTGAATGGTCTATTGTAACTGGCTGAATGGCTCTTTTGCAGTAGTTTTGCGATTTCTAACTCTGCAATGTCCCTTAGACCGGGTGGTACATCTGGAAGGGAACTTGAGGGGAAGGGACTTTCCTCGAAAGGAATTATGTAACCCTTGGATATGATCGACTGTACCCATCTGTCTTGAGTGAGGGAATGCCAGGCTTCTGGGTACAGTGATAATCTTCCCGACTGCCTCCAAGGAGGGACAGCCGGGCAACACCTCAGGGATGCTGAAAGGGCTTATCAGAGAGAGGCTCCCTGTTTCCTGGTTCTTGGACCCCTCTGCCTCTAGAGCGGCGTCTGTTGTTGTTACCCCTCTGCCTCTAGGGGTAAACTGACCACGTGAATCCGCGTGACTCCTTGGGATTTACGGAACCACATCTTCCCACCCTTCTGTCCTTTGGGATAAGGCCTAGAAGGGGTGGAAAACGGACTCCAACAGCAGAAAGAGTCTTGCCGTCCTGCTCACACCTGGTCAAGGTCTCCTTCACCTGAGGGCCAAACAAAGCTGACCCATCAAAGGGAGAATTTGTGAAGGGCCTTAAAGGGATCCAAAAATCACATAGCCGCATCCAGGCTTGGCGTCTAAGAGCCACACCTGTGCCTGCGGCTCTACTCGCTCCATCCGCAGCATAAGATATTAGCCGCATGGAGGAGTTAGCAATGGAATTGAGGGTTCCTAGCTGCGAAGCAATCTTTTCTTGAGCCCCTGCAGCTGTAGGATCCTGAACTACTTCTCCCAGCTCCTTCAGGATATCTCTGGAGTCTGGTGAAGTGACAAAGATAATTCAGCAACGCATAGCAAAGGTCGCTGAGGAAAACATCCGCTTGCCGTACCTATCCATGGTCCTAGAGTCCTTATTAGGAGGATGGACAGGCACGGAAGGATCTGCAAGTTCCTTTTTGGTGGCCACAGCCACCACCATGGCATCAGCGGGGACACCCTTGGTTAGGAATTGTTTGTCACTAGGGGCAGTGATAAATTTAGAAGGCCTCCTAGGGACTGGCTCTACAGAGTCAGGAGCTGTCCACGCCTTTCGTGCAATAACCTGCATAAGGGGGTCGAAAGGCGGAGACACCCAGGAGGTGGAGGGCCGAGATCCAAACGCCTCTAGGTATACTGACTCATCCTCAGAGGGATTGTTGGTGGGCCAGTTTCCCCTCTGTTTGAGAAGTTCTAGGATGTCTGAAAAGGAGACATCCTCAGAGGGGGATCTAGGGGATCCCTCTGAATCATCAAAGTCAGTATCCAGTGACAGACTTGGGCGAGTCTACATGCTTCCTCTTACAAGTCCTCTTCCTAGGAGGATCTCCCGAAACATCAGGAGAATCCTCGGAAGAGGGGGAAATTCCCAATGGGGAAACCTGAGGCGGAGGATCTCTGGGTCCTGTAGCAAGAGAAGTGGCAGAGATGTCAACAGGTACCATAGAGGGAGGAGCTACGGGAAGAGACTGCTGACTGATACCAGTGGCCAGTACACTCTTCATCACCTCGAATGCTCCCCTCCCAGGCAGGTCCGAGAGAACCCGCTCCGAAGAGCTAGGAACTCCAGGAACCACCGAAAAGGAAGTCTCCGAGGCAGATGTCAGAGCCGAGCTCACCAAGGCCGAGGCTCCAAGGGGAAGAGCGGGCTCGGACAAGGGTCCGATGCCACTCACCCCCTCGGAGGAGACCATGGAAGCCCGACCACCGAATCCCTCTAAGGAAGAGGAGATAAGAGTAGGGGCTGAAGGAACAGAAGGGGTATCCGTCCTCCAGCCGTAGCAGTAACCATGCCCGAAGACTCCAACTCCAAGCTCTGGGGTAGAGTTGAAGGAGGAACTGTAACGGGGTGTGGACCAACAGTCGCCTGCTGAGACGGACTGTGTAGCATTTGGGCCAGTACCTGTGACTTGAGTAATCTACTGACCACTCTCTCTAGGTCATGATCTGACAACCTGGATGACCTTGAAGATCGGCTCCGATGGCTCCGTTCCGATAGAAGAGGCGGCCGAGCCGAAAGTATCGGCTCCAAGGAAGGAGACCTCGACCTCTTCCTGGAATGGGCCATCGGCCGATACTACAGATCCTGTGGGCACCGACTTCAGAGCCGACAGAACGTTCGATGTATCGGCTCCAGCCGGAGCCGATACAGCTACCAAAGTAACGGTGTCGGAGCCGATCGGGCCGACACCGATGCCTGTGCCACATGGGTGTCGGAGCCGATCGAGCCGACATCGAAGTGGTCAAAACAGATTCGGCACCGATAGCCATCGGCGCCAAAGCTTTGTGGATCAGAATCGGCTCCAGCCGAGCCGATCTCGACTCAATACGAGTCGGAGCCGAGGCCGCAGGCTTAGAAACAGAAGCCTGGGCCTTGGCAGTTTGAGTTGATTTTTGTGGAGCCGACTTAGCCGGAGAGCCCTCCCGCTTAAGAAGACCCCTGAGAATCAACTTGTTACGTCTCCTGCAGGACTCTCTGGCTGAAGGAGTGACAAATAGCACAGGAGTCCTGCAGGTGAAGAGGGCCCAAACAATACAGGCAAGAAGTGTGACCGTCTGTCAGAGACATCTTCTGACAGCACGAGTCACACTTCTTAAAACCTGAAACCCTCTCCTTAGACATGGTGCCGACACAACACACACAGACACACCAGTCAAAATTAAATTAAACAAAATACCAAGAGGTATTTTATAAAAACACCAACACACACACCCTAACAGGGGGGGGGATGGGATAGGGAAAATTGACTAACAAAAAATTAAAAGAGACAGGGATTTCTGTCAGAAAAAGGGTAGAAATAAATTTAAACTATCAAAAAATTAGTTTTAAACTAAAAGGGGCTTGAAATATCACAAATGTGAACTACTTACCAGGAGCTGGTAAAGAGAAGACCTCCCAAGCGAAGCGGCAAACGAGATCTGGGTACTTACTGCCTTGCATCATGGGATATGGGGCTGCCTCGAGCTGGTAAAAGGAGTTCTCGAGCTAAAGCAAGTGCAGGAGCCGAGGATCGGCTCCGAACCCATCAAGCAAGAATGAAGGCGAGATTGACAACTTAACATCTGAACTTTTATTGTGGAGGAAGAAGATCCTGAATGAAAAATTTCAGCTAGGAAATCTAAGACCGAGTGTATTGGAGCAGTGAGGGGATCTATATTCCTAGCCTTTGCCCAGAAGGAAAAACGTTGCCATTTACTAGCATAGATCCTTCTGGTGGAAGACTTAAGGGAAGCTACGATAATATCCTGGACAGAATTTGAAATCATTGGATGCCTGGCTAGGGACGGAAGTGGAGCAACCAAGCTGTGAGGTTGAGAGATTGGAGGGATTGGTGCAGCTGCCCTGACTGATGTGTCAAAAGATCTGGCACTGGATCCAGATGCCAAGGCTGCTCCAAAAGATAACGATGCAGGAACGGGAACCATATCTGTCGAGGCCAATAAGGGGCAATGAGAATCATCTTGGCTCTCAAGGCGGTAGCTTTCTGAATTATCTGTGTGATTAATGGAAAGGGGGGGAAAGCGTATAGAAGTCCCCGAGGCCAATCGTGGACTAGAGCGTCTCTGGGGGGATGGCCTGGAAGGGGGAAGAGAGTGAAGAAGTTGAGACACTTGCTGTTTTGTGGTGTTGCAAAAAGATCGCAGCAAGGAAACCCCCACTTCTGAAAAATTTCCTCCGTCACCGATTGCTTGAGAGACCACTCGTGGGGCATGAGAATAGCTCTGCTCAGCCTGTCCGCTATGACGGACTTCCCGGGGATGTGCGTTGCTATCAGAAACCGCTGAGAAGAGATCACCCATTGCCAGAGTCTGAGTGCTTCTTGACACAGGGGATAGGACTTGGTTCCGCCCTGCTTGTTGATATACCATACTACGGACATATTGTCCGTTTGAATTGCAATAGTCCGCAGGGGAAGAGAGTCTTGGAGGGCTTGCAACGTCAAAAGCACTGCTCTCATCTCCAGGACGTTTATGTGCAAATGGCATTCGAAAGGTTGCCATGTGCCATGGACTGTCCTGCCCTGAAAATGCCCCCCCCCCCAATCAGGGAGGCGTCCGATGTGACCGTGGCGACCCGGGGGAGGGGGGGGGAGTAAATGGTCTGCCTTGATGGACTTGAGGGGAGACCATCCACCAAGACAGATGTTTTTTGCAAGATAGAGTTATTAAGATCTTGTGTGTCATAGGGAGCTGTTGGAAGGACCACTGGGAGAAAAGCATCCACTGAAGAAGCCGCATGTAAAAGCGGGCAAGGGGAAGAAGCGTGATGGCTGCCGCCATGAGACCTAATACTTTCAGAACATACCTGGCCTGAATTTTGTTGCTCTGATGGAGGACGTAAACATGATTTTGAATATCTAAGACCCTCTGCTCTGTTAACTTTGCTGAGAGCTGAACGGTGTCCAAGGTGGCGCCTATGAAGGTAATAGACTGACAAGGCGACAAGGCAGACTTTTCGAAATTTAGAGAGATACCTAGCCCTTTGTAAATGTGAATGTTGTAATCTCTGGCTAGAAGAAGTTGACGCCTGGTGGTGGCAGTGAGGAGCCAGTTGTCTAGATATGGAAACACTTGGAATCCTTGACGTCTCAGGTGAGCTGTAACTGCTGCCATACATTTGGTGAACACTCGAGGGGCTGTAGTGAGACCAAAGGGCAGGGCTCTGATCTGGTAGTGACTGGCCCCCAGCCAGAAGTGGAGAAACCTTCTGGTGCACCTGTGTATTCTGATGTGATAGTACGCATCCTGAAGGTCCACTGAGCACATCCAATTGTCCTTGCCCAGAAGGGGTAAAATAAGAAGTTATGTCTTACCATAACATTCCATGTTAGTTGTCTTCCTCTCGCCTTCTTTCTTGCTGGATGGGTTCGGAGCCGATCCTCGGCTCCGACTCGGCCTATACTATAGCTCGAGTGCTATTTTTACCGGCTCGAGGCAGCCCTATATCCCACAATACCATGCGCTAACTCCCCAGATCCCGTTTGGAAGCTAAGACATAGTATAAACAACAATCTTATAATATAAATATTATAACTCTCTTTATTAGAAGATTACCTGATAGTAACACTAAGGATACCAGGAAAAGACGCAACATATAGTATCCCCAAAAAGGAAGGACTCAAACTCGAGTCTGTCCAGGCTAGGGGGCAGGAGGGAGGGACGCAAGAAAGAAGGCGAGAGGAAGACAACTAACATGGAACGTTATGGTAAGACATAACTTCTTAATGTTAAGTTGTCATTCTCGCCTTCATTCTTGCTGGATGGGACAGCGTCCCTAGCATCTTAGTCCTGGGTGGATCAATGAAACAGACTCCTGAGTACAGTGGAACCAAAATCAGCTCTATTTTTGGAGGCTAAGTCAAGCTTGTAATGAGCAATAAAAGTATGTTTGGAAGCCCATGTAGCCGCTGCACAAATGGCATCTAGTGGCAACGTTGCTTGAAACGCCGTTGAAGTTGATAGAGCCCTGGTTGAATGAGCCTTAGGCCTAGAGGGAAGTTGCCTGTGCCTCAGCTCATAGACCAAGGTAATAATAGATGTCAGCCATCTGGAAAGGGTAACTTTCGAAACTGGAAGCCCTTTCTTACCTGCCGCATAAGAAATAAAAAGCTCATCTGATTTTCTGAACTGTTTTGTCCTGTCTAGGTAATACTGTAATTGGCGATGAACATCTAATGAATGTAATTTTTGTTCAGCTCTGTTGGTATAGTCTGGGAAAAAGACAGGTAAGTCAATAGAATGATTTAAATTTGCTTCCGATAGCACTTTTGGAAGGAAGGAAGGATTTGTTTTGAGAGTTACCCTGTCTTTATGGAAAACCAAATAAGGAGGACGGACAGACAAGGCTTAGAGTTCCGAGACCCTTCTGGCAGATGTTATAGCTACTAAAAACAGCGTTTTCCAAGAAAGTAGTTTGAGGGAACAAGAAGCTGCAAGTTCAAAAGGGGGCAGAATTAGTGAGGTTAGAACTAAATTCAAGTCCCATTGTGGAGGTGGATCTTTTATTGGAGGTCTGAGCAAAAAGATGCCCTTGAGAAAAGCTTTACAGAGTTTGTGGGACATAATATTTGCTTCTGAGAGTCCAACATGAAAATTAGCAATGGCCGCTAATTGTACTCTGATAGTGGCCGATGATGATCCAGAATGAAAAAGCTCCGCCAGAAAGTCCAGAACCTCATGAATGGGTGCATGAAAGGGATCTAAGGACCTATTTTGCGCCCAGAATGAAAAACGCTTCCATTTACTAGCATAAGTCTTCCTAGTATTGGACTTATGGGAGGCCAGAATGATATCACGGAGAGGAGGAGAGATGAGGGGAAGCCTGGCTATGGCTGGAAGTGGAGCAACCAAGCTGTGAGGTTGATGGAATGTAGAGACTGATGCAGCTTGCCCGTGAGGTGGGTCAATAGATCCGGAAGGGGTTCCAGATGCCAAGGCTGTTCCAGTAGGTATTTTTGCAGGAACGGGAACCAAACTTGTCGAGGCCAAAACGAGGCAATGAGGATCATTTTGGATCTCAATGCAATTGCTTTCTGAATTAATTGCGGGATCAACGGAAAGGGAGGAAAAGCATAGAGAAGACCCCGGGGCCAAACGTGAACAAGAGCGTCTCTGAGGGGTTGGCCTGGCAGAGGAAAAAGTGTGAAGAAGTCGAGGCACTTGCTGTTTTGGGGAGTTGCGAAAAGGTCGCAGCAAGGCTGGCCCCACTTCCGAAAGATTCCGTCTGCTACCGTTTGATTTAAGAGACCACTCGTGAGGCATGAGGATAGTTCTGCTCAATCTGTCTGCTATGACGTTGGACTTCCCGGGGATGTGCGTTGCTATCAGAAACCGTTGAGATGAAATCGCCCATTGTCAAAGTCTGAGTGCTTCTCGACAGAGAGGACAGGACTTTTTTCCTCCCTGCTTGTTTATGTACCACACCACAGACATATTGTCCATCTGAATTGCTATAGTCCCCGTGGGAAGAGAGCTCTGAAGGGCTTGCAACGTCAAAAGCACCGCCCTCATCTCCAGCATTTATGTGCAGGTGGCATTCTGACTGTTGCCAAGTGTCCTGGACCGTCCTGCCCTGATAATGCCCCCCCCACCCGATCAGGGAGGCATCAGTTGTGACAGTGGCAACTGGAAGGGGGAGAACAAAGGGTCTGCCCTGAAAAAGCTGAGGGGAAACCATCCACCAGGAGAGATGTTTCTTGCAAGATGGGGTTATCCAAATGTTGTGGGTCACTGGTAGCTGTTGAAAAGACCACTGAGAAAAGAGCATCCACTGAAGGAGCCTCATGTGGAAGCGGGCTAATGGAAGTAGAAGAATCGCCGCCATGAGGCCCAACACTTTCAATACTCGGTTGACCTGGACTTTGTTGGGCTGAAACAGGGTCTGAACATTCCGCCTTATGTCTGCCACTCTCTGGGGTGGTAGTGTTGCAGACATTTCTGTGGTGTTTAATACGGCGCCTATAAAGTTTATACATTGACAAAGCAACAAGGAGGACTTTGCAAAATTTATAGAAATACCCAGACTGTTGCAAAGCTGAATAGTGTAATCCCTGGCCATTATGAGATCCTGTTTGGTGGTAGCGGAAATGAGCCAGTCGTCTAAGTATGGAAACACCTGGAATCCTTTCTGTCTCAGGTGAGCCGTGACCACTGCCAAACATTTGGTGAACACCCGGTGGGCTGTGGGGAGACCAAAGGGCAGGGCTCTGAATTGAAAATGACTGACTCCCAGCCGGAAGCGGAGAAACCTCCTGGAGCTTCTGTTAATCTTTATGTGGAAGTACGCGTCCTGGAGGTCTAACAAGCACATCCAGTTGTCTCTGCCCAAAAAGGGTAGAATGGACTGCAGTGTTACCATCCGATTTAGCACAGATTTGTTTAACCTGCTGAGATCCAAAATAGGTCTCCAGTCTCCTGTCTTTTTTGGTACCAAAAAGAAACTGGAGTAAATTCCGGACCCTAGCTGATCTGCTGGGACTGCCTGGATGACTCTTTTTGTTAATAGCTTTTCTATTTCTTGCTGAGCCTGACCCCTTTGTGCGGGTGGTACATCTGGTAGGGGTTTTGGTGGTTGTACCGGGGGGATGGTAAAGGGGATTTTGTAACCCTCGGATATGATCTTCTGTACCCATGTGTCTTGGGAGAGGGATTGCCAGGCTTCTGGGTACAAAGATAATCTTCCCCCGACTGCCTCCGAAGGTGGACAGTCGGGCAGCTTCTCAGGGATGCTGAAAGGGTTGATCAGGAAAAGATTCCCTAGAACCCTGGTTCTGAGGACCCCCTCTGCCCCTGGGGTGGCGTCTGTTGTTATTTCCCCCTCTGCCTCTAGGGGGAAAATCACCACGTGCGGCAGGTGCAACTCCCTGGGGTTTGCGGAACCACATCTTTCCCCCCTTCTGTCCCTTAGGATAAGGTCTAGAAGGCGTGGAAAAACGGACTCCCACGGCAGAGAGAGTTTTACCATCTTGCTCGCATCTGGTGAGGGTATTCTTCACTTGAGGTCCGAACAATTCCGAACCATCAAAGGGGGTGTTAGTGAAGACGCCTTGAAGGGATCAGCAAAGTTACAGAGCCGCATCCAAGCGTGACGTCTTAACGCAACACCTGTACCAGCGGCCCTACTCGCTCCATCGGCTGCATAAGAAATTAGCCGCATGGAGGAGTTAACAATGGAGTTCAGGCTAGCCAGCTAAGAGTTAATTTTGTCCTTAAACCCCGCAGCAGAAGGATCCTGTACCGTTTCACCCAGCTCTTTGAGCAAGTCTCTTTGAAGGCGGGTGAAATGACAAATAGTTCAGCGATCGCATCGAAAAGGTCGCTGAAGCAAAGGTCCGCTTGCCATACCTGTACATGGTCCTGGACTCTTTGTTAGGAGGATGAACAGATACAGAAGGATCAGCCAATTCCTTCTTAGTGGCTGCTGCTACCACCATAGCATCAACTGAAACACCTTTGGTGAGAAAGGATTTATCATCTGGTGCAGAAATAAATTTAGAAGGCCTCCTAGGGGTAGGTTCCATTGAATCAGGAGCTGCCCACGCCTTTCTAGCCACTACCTCCATTAGTGGGTCGAAAGGGGGAGACACCCAGGAGGTGGAAGGGCGAGATCCAAAAGCGTCAAGGTAAACCGACTCATCCTCGGAAGGTTTGAGAGTGGACCAATTTCCCCTCTGTCTTAGGATTTCCAGGATGTCTGAAAAGGAGACATCCTCAGAGGGGGATCTGGGGGAACCTTCCGACTCATCCAAGTCGGTGTCCGACGTGACAGACTCGGGGGACTCTATGTGCTTCCTCTTGCACTTTCTTTTCTTAGGGGGTTCCCCTGAAACTTCAGGGGAGCCCTCGGAAGAGGAGGAGACACCCAAAGTGGGTATCCCACGCTTTGGATCTCTGCTGACAGGTGTAAGAGAATGGCCAGAGACCGTAACGGGCACTATGGAGGGAGGAGCCGCAGAACTTAACCTTGGAGTGGACACTGGGTCCAGCACACTCCTCATCACCTCAAAGGCTCCCCTATCAGAAACCAAAGGTAGCACCGGCTCCGAAGAGACCGGAACCAGCCCCGGAGCCGACAGAGAAGGCTCCGAGAATGATGTCGGGGCCGAACTAACCAGAGCCGAAGCTCCGAGAGGGAGAGCGGGGTCGGACAAGGGTCCGATGCCACTCGTCCCCTCGGAGCCGACAATGGAGTCTCGGCGCCTGGACCTCTCCACGGACGGAGCCAATGAAGAGGTTGGAGCCGACGACACCGGAGCCGAAGGAGGAAGTATCGGCTCCGACGTAGGCAAGGTCACGGTTCCGAGAAACGCCGGCTCCCAGCTCGAGTGATGTCGGAGGAGGAATATATAATTGTATCGAAGAAGCCACAGTCTGTTGAGATGGGCTCTGGAGCATTTGGGCCAGTGCCTGAGATTTTATGAGTCTACTGACCACCCTCTCGATGTCATGGTCAGAAAGCCTAGATGACCTCGATGAATGAGACCCATGACTCCGCTCCGATAAGAGAGGGGATCTCGGAGCCGATCTAACTGACTCTAGGGAGGGGGACCTAGAGCGCTTGCGCGCTGGGGTCGGCTCCGATGATGGTTTCGGCGCGGAAACCACTTTGATCGCCTCGGAGCCAGCCGGAACCGAGGTCGGAGCCATCTCGATAACGCCAGCCCTCGACTCAGAAGCTGGAGCCGAGGGTTTGGCGTTTTTTGATGACTTCCCCGAACCAGACTTGGACGGGGAGTCATCAGGCTTTAACAAGCCCCTTAGAATAAGCTTGTTAAGCCTCTCCTGCAGGACTCTTGAACTAAATCTGTGACAAACGGAACAAGAGTCCTGCAGGTGTAAAGGCCCCAAGCAATAGACACAAGAAGTGTGACCGTCTGTCAGAGACATTTTCTGACAGCACGAGTCACGCTTCTTGAATCCCGAGACCTTAGAGTCTTTGGACATAGTCTTGAAAACAGTAAAAAAACACAGTCAGTCCACACACACACACACTCAATTTAAAATTAAATATAAAAATAGTTAAGGGAACTGATTAAACCCACACACACAGATAGGAAGGGGTGGGGAAACTGAGGTAAAGCCCGTAGGCCCAAGATAAAAAATTAACTAAAGAAGGGAAGAAGGGCTTCAAAAGAAGGGGATTCAAGAATAAGGTAATCAGTAGGGACCTAGACAAAGATAACTACTGGGAAAAACTAGTTCAATTAAGTAAAACTCCTTACTGACCTGAGCCGGTAAAAAAGACAACCTCGTAGCGAAGCGGCAAACGAGATCTGGGGAGTTAGCGCATAGTATTGTGGGATATAGGGCTGCCTCAAGCCGGTAAAAATAGCTCTCGAGCTATAGTATAGGCCGAGTCGGAGCCGAGGATCGGCTCCGAACCCATCCAGCAAGAATGAAGGCGAGAATGACAACTTAACATTGGACTGTAGCGTGACCATCTGGAACCTTGTTCTTTTTACAAACTTGTTTAGTTTGCCGAGATCCAATATTGGCCTCCAGTCCCCTGTTTTTTTTTGGTACCATAAAGAACTTTGAGTAGACTCCGGATCCTAGTTGGTCTGCTGGGACTGGCTGGATGGCTCTCTTTTTTAGCAGCTTTGATATTTCTAGTGCTGCTCGTTCCCTTAGACTGGGTGGAACGTCTGGAAGAGACCCCATTTGAATAGTTGGGGTTTCGATAAAGGGGATTTTGTAACCCTCGGATATAATCGACTGCACCCATTTGTCTTGAGTGAGGGAGAGCCAGGCTTGTGGGTACAGCGATAATCTTCCCCCAACTGCCTCCGAAGGTGGACAGTCGGGCAGCACCTCAAGGATGCTGAAAGGGTTTGTCAGAGAGGGTTTCTCTGCTACCCTGATTCTGCGGACCCCCTCTGCCTCTTGGACGGCTTCTGTTGTTGTTGTTCCCCCCTCTACCTCTAGGGGGGAACTGACCTTTTGCATCAGGCGTGACTCCTTGAGATTTGCGGAACCACATTTTTCCACCCTTTTGACCCTTAGGATATGGTCTAGATGGGGTTGAAAAACAGACTCCTACGGCAGAAAGAATCTTGCCATCTTGTTCGCATCTGGTCAAAGCATCTTTCACTTGAGGTCCAAACAACGCTGAACCATCAAAGGGGGAGTTAGTGAAGGACACCTTGAAGGGGTCTGCGAAGTTGCAAAGCCTTATCCAGGCATGACGCCTTAAAGCCACACCTGTGCCTGCGGCCCTACTCGCTCCATCGGCTGTATAGGAAATAAACCGCATGGAGGAGTTGACAATGGAATTCAGGGTTCCTAGCTGTGAGTTAATTTTGTCCCGAGACCCAGCAGCTGATGGATCCTGTAGAACCTCACCCAGTTCTTTGAGAATGTCTCTTTGAAGACGGGTGAAGTGGCATAAGTGATTCAGCGACCGCATGGCAAAGGTCGCTGACGAGAACATCCGCTTGCCGTACCTATCCATTGTCCTAGATTCCTTGTTAGGCGGATGGATAGGCACTGAAGGATCAGCCAGTTCCTTCTGGCATCAACTGGGACACCTTTCGATAAAAATTGCTTATCCGAAGGGGCGGTTATAAATTTGGAAGGCCTCCTTGGGGTGGGTTCTATCAAATCAGGGGCCGTCCACGCCACCACTTCCATAAGGGGGTCGAAGGGCAGAGACACCCAGGAGGTGGAGGGTCGAGAACCAAAAGCCTCCAGGTAAACCGACTCGTCCTCGGAAGGATTAAGGGAAGACCAGTTCCCCCTCTGTTTAAGGATTTCAAGGATGTCAGAAAAGGAGACATCCTCAGAGGGGAACCTTGGGGATCCTTCCGACTCATCCAAGTCGGTATCAGATGTGATGGACTCAGGGGAGTCCACATGCTTCCTCTTACATGTCCTCTTACGCGGGGGTTCACCTGACGGATCAGGAAAAACCTCGGAAGAGGATATTCCCAGTGGGGAAACCTGGGGCGTTGGGTCTCTACAGCCGGGGGCGAGAGAGTGGGAAGAGACCTCAGCAGGCACTACAGTGGGAGGAGCTGATGGAGCTGACCGTACAGCAGGCACTGGGGTCAGTACGCTCCTCACGACCTCGAAGGCGCCCCTATCAGGCAGGCCAGAGGGCTCCTGCTCCGAAGAACTAGGAACCCCAGTCGGCACCGATAGGGACAGCTCCGAAGCCGATGGGGCCGAACTCACCAGCGCCGACGCTCCGAGAGGGAGAACGGGGTCGGACAAGGGTCCGATGCCACTCTCCCCTCAGAGCCGGCGAGAGAGTCCAAGCACCCGGATCCCTCCAAGGAAGGCACCATGGACGAGATCGGAGCAGACGAAGGAGCCGAAGGGGGAGGTATCGGCTCCGACGTCACAACGGTCACGGCTCCAAACACTGGGGCAGAGTCGAAGGAGGAATAGTAGGTTGTATGGATGTAGCCACTGTCTGATGAGACGGGCTGTGAAGCATTTGGGCCAGTGCCTGAGACTTTAACAGTCTGCTAACCACCCTCTCAAGGTCATGGTCGGAAAGCCTGGAAGACTGAGAGGAATGGCAAGGTGATCTCGGAGCCGAATGGATAGATTCCAAAGATGGAGATCTGGACCTCTTACGTGTGGAGGGCATCGAGATTGGTGGAGCCGATGGAGCCGTAGACACGTCGGCTCCAGCTGGAGCTGACTGTGAAGATTGAGTCTTAGAGGCATCGGCTCCGGCCGGAGCCGATGCAAGAAGCTGCGATACAGACGTATCGGCTCCAGCCGGAGCCGATCGTGTCGCAGAAAGTGAACCACCATCCGAAGGCTTAGAGCACGGAGACGACGGTTTGGATGGCTTCGAAGGCTTCCCCGGCACGGACTTAGCCGGGGAACCTTCGGACTTTAACAAGACCCTCAAGATCAACTTATTCCTGCGCTCCTGCAGGACTCTTGGGCTGAATGCATGGCACACAGAACAAGAGTCCTGCAGGTGCAGGGGTCCCAGGCGATAAACACAAAAAGTGTGACCGTCTGTCAGCGACATCTTCTGACAGCACGAGTCACACTTCTTGAAGCCTGAGACCTTTGTCTCTTTCGACATATTGCTGTCAAAAAGAAAAGATTCTATAGTTAGAAACACACACACGCACACTCAAACAGACAGGGATACAGGGATACTAAAGGCACACACACACAGCTAAGAATCCCTGTGAGGGAACTTAAGAAAAAACGGAAGGGCCTAAGGCCTAACCTACGGTGGGGAGTATAACTGGGTTAAGCGATAAAAATAGGAACTAAAATTTGAAATAACAGTAAAACCAGTCTATTTGGACAATATAATGGGAAAACTAAGTAGACAAACTAGATTTTTTCTTAAATTTAGTCACTGACCTGTGAGCCGGTAAAAAGAGCACCTCACTAGCAAAAGCGGCAAACGAGATCTGAGTAGTTACCGCCTAGCATCATGGGATACAGGGTTGCCTCGAGCTGGTAAAATTAGCTCTCGAGCTTTAGTATAGGCCGAGTCGGAGCCGAGGTTCGGCTCCGAACCCATCCAGCAAGAATGAAGGCGAGATTGACAACTTAACATCACTAATTTACCCATGGAAGGACCTGAAAACTAAACAAATAACTGGTCGAGGTAAAAACGTAATTGTCTGTGGACAGCCAACAGATTTAAGCAGTATTCTCCCTTGTTTGAAAAAATTAGCGAAGAACACTGGCAATTCAATGGATATGATTAATATTAGTCTCAGATATGACCTTTAGAAGAAAGGATGGATTGGTTGTTAGTGACACCCTGTCCTTATGGAAAATCAATTATGGAACCTTTGAAGATAACACATGGATCTCTGAAATCCTCCTAGAGGGTATAATAGCCATTAAGAAAATGGTCTTCCAAGAAAGAAACTTCAAATCACAGGCAGCAGCCAGCTCAAAGGGGGACTGGATCAAAGACTGCAAAACTACAGTAAGATCCCAAGGAACGACAGGCTCTCTATAAGGAGGCTTTAACATTAAAGTTCTCTTTAGAAAGGCTTTGCGCAACCTATGTGAAATTAAAGATTGTTCTTCAAAACCATTATGAAAATTAGAAATGGCAGCAAGCTGAACCCAAGAGAGTAGACAAAAAATTCAAAATCTCTTCAACCGAAGCAGAGAAAGAATCAAGTTTGTGGTTGCGTGTCTACAAAGAAAATCTTTTCCATTTACTGAGGTACAGTCTCCTTCTGGAAGGTTTATGGGAAGCTAGCAAAATGTTTTGAACGGGGGAAAATAAGTTATTTCGCCTGGCAGTCAGTAGAACTGGAGCAACCAAGCTGTAAGCTTGAGATCTGTCAGACTGGGATGAACTAGTCCCTGAGAGTGGGACAGGAGATCTCGATGTGGGTCCAGAGTACATGGATGTTGAAGATGGTAAGGCCAAAGAAAGGGGAACCAAACTTGTCGAGGCCAATATGAGGCAATAATAATCACTTTGCTCATCAACCGTATGGCCTTCTTTATGAAATATAAGAGGAATGGGAGGAAAGGCAAAGAGTAGTCCCAGGGGCCAATCATGATGGAGAGCATCTCTCGGGGACCCCCCCTGAGAGGGGATCATAGCAAAGTAACTGCTGCACTTGTTTTGGGGGAGGCAAACAGATAGCGGCAAGGCTGGCCCCAACGACAGAAAATCTCCTTTGCCACTCTGGGATGGAGAGACCACTCGTGAGGCAGGAGAATGCATCTGCTCAATTTGTTTGCTATCATGTTCAAGCCCCCCAGGATGTGCATTGCTACCAGAAAGCAATTTGAAGATATCGCCCACTGCCATACTCTCAGCTTCTTGACAGAGGGGGTAAGACTTGGTTCCACCTTGCTTGTTGATGTACCAGACTACGGACATGTTGTCTGACTGAATTGCAATCATTCCTAGAGGGAGGACAGTTTGAAAGGCTTGAATGCTAAGAGCACTGTCCTCAGTTCCAGAACACTGATATGCAGATTGACCTCTACAGAGGACCAAGTGCCTTGGGCAGTCCTTCCCTGAAAATTCTCCCCCCACCCGATCTGGAAGGCATCTGTGGTCACTATGGCCTGGGGAAGGGGAGAAACAAATGGCTGGCCCAGAAGAATTTCCTTGGATTCCATTCCATCTATCAAGATAAATCCTCCTTGCAACGATTGGTAATTCGGAAACAATAAGACAGAGAATGAGTGAGTATGGACCATTGGGAGGAGAGAAACCACTCTAGGATTCTCATGTGGAATCTTGCTAGAGGTACTAATGTGATGGCACCGCCATCGATCCCACTATCTGTAGTACTAGAAATGCAGGACCATTATCGTTGGAAAGAATCATGTGTACCTATGAACTTATTTTCTGCAGTCTGTGAATAAGAATGGAGGCTATGCAACAGGTCATATTCAGGTTGGCTCCTACGAATTCCAATTATTGGGTGGGGGTTAGTTGAGACTTTGTGAGATTCACTATTATCCCTAGACGAGAGCAAGTGTGTAGGGTGAAATTTCTTGTCTGTTCAAGTAGATGCCTGATGGGGTAGTAAGCAGCCAGTCGTCCAGATATGGAAACACCTGAAATCCGTGCAGTCTCAGGTGAGCTGCTACCACTGCCATACATTTGGTGAACATCCAGAGGGCTGTGGGTGACCAAAGGGCAGGGCTCAGAATGGATAATGACTGTCTCCCAACCTGAAGTGGAAGAACATCTTGGAGCACTTGCTCATTTTTATGTGGTAATACGTATCCTGGAGGTCTACAGAGCACATCCAATCATCTTTCCCTAAGAAAGGAAGAATACACTGAATCGTGACCATACAGAATTTCGTCTGCTGCACAAAGTGATTGAGTGCTGTGATCCAATACTGGTCTCCAGTCCCCTGCCTTTTTTGGCACCAAAAAGAAGTAGAATCCAGATCCTATCTGGTCTGGCGGGACTTTTTGGATGACTTTTTTTTTTCTAGCAGAGTTTGAATTTCCAGAGCTGCCTGATCCCTCTGACTGGGTGGAACATGGGGGATCCTTCTTCATGGTTTTGGGGTCAGTTTGAAAGAATACGGTAACCTCTGGTAATGATCCTTAGCACCCAAGCTTCTGTGGTTATCTTTTGCCAGGCCAATGGGTGCAAGGGCAGTCTTCACCGGACTGCCTCCAGAGGCAGCAATTGGACCTCCCTTCAGAAGCGCTGGTAGGGTTTCCCTGAGAAAGAATCTCTGGAACCCTGATTTTGCGGGCCACCTCTGCTGTATGGTTGGCGTCTTCCATGACAGCTCCTCCATCTGCCCGGAGTGGAGTCCTTACTATGTGTGTCCTGGAAAGGCCCTTGGGTTTTCTTGAACCACATCTTCCCACTATTCTGGTTTCTGGAATAGCAGCGTTGGGGACCAGAAAACGTACGCTCAAAGCAAAAACGTTTTTTCCATCTTTTTCACACCTGGCTAAGGTCTCCTTAACTTTAGAGCCAAAAAGAGAAGCTCCGTCAAATGGAGCATTGACGAACAAAGACTTGAATGGCTGCGCAAATTCTCACAGGCACATGCAGGCATGTCTTCCTATGGTTAGACCTGAACCCGCTGACCTAGACATCCCTTTGGGTGGATGAGTAATAAGCTTCATGGACGAGTTAGACTTCAGCATGGCAAGCTGGGAGGCTAATTTATCCTGAACCTATTCCGACACAGCTCCCGCGAGTGTACCTGAGAGCTCCTTGATCAGGTCCCTCTGAAGTCTGACGTGTGCCAAAAAGTTCAACGACCGCAAGGCGAAAGCCGAAGAAGCATAGACCCGCTTCCCAAATCTGTCCACTGCCCTAGACTCTCGGTTAGGGGGATGAACAGTAGAACTTTCTTCTACCAGTTCCTTCTTGTTGGCTGCCACAACCACCATGACATCTACTACTAAACCTTTGGCCCAATGCTGATGGTCTTCTGGAGTGGAAAGTATTTTATCTGGTCTCTTGGAGATTGGTTCTATGGAATCAGGGGCCTTCCATGCCCGCTGGGAGATCAGTTTGATAAGACTGTCAGCTGGCAGGGTTACCCAAGAGGTAGACAGGCAAGCACTGAATGCTTGCAGGTATACACACTCCTCTGGGGATCAGTCTTGGGACTTCCAGCCACCCCTCTGCTTTAATATTTCGAGAATGTCTCCAAAGGTAACATCTTCTAGGGGTGACTGAGCAACCCTCCCCGTCATCAAAATCTGTGTCTTCTGTAATAGAATCCTCCAGGGAATCAAGGTATTTCCTCTTACACAATCTTTTCCAAGACAGATCCCCAGTGGGAGCTTCTGTGGAGGAATCGGAAGAAGTAGGGCCCTGTTCAGGGCTGTCTTGCAGTGTCGATGCTTGCTGCTGGGCGTGGAGGTTGGTGGAAGCTCTGGACCTCAGGGGAATCTGGGGAAAGTCTCCAATGGGGGAGAAACCAGCTGGGAGCCTGCAGAGGCCAAGGTCCTCTCCATAACTTGAAAGTCAGGTCCTTGAAGAGGGATAGGAAACCAAAACCAAGAAGTACAACCTCGTAACCGTGGTCCCACCCTGCTCCGAGGAAATCTCCATCAAGGTTGGAGCAGAGGAAAATCACACAAACAGTGTCATGGAGCTATGAACCTGGGAGTCCATCGGTTCCAAAGCAATCGAGGAGCTCAGGGTGGAGACTGGAGCCGAAGATATGAGAGCTTTTGGCAACAGGACAGCCAAAATCGGGAAGTCGGAGCCGAGGTCTCTAAAGCCATAGTGATTAGAAGAGGAAAGTCTGGTGGAGTTCTTGGAAAAAGATGCCTATCCCCAGCAGGGAAGTGAAGCCTTGGAAGAAGTGGACAGACCCATTGCCATGAGGAGCTGGTCCACCAACCTCACAATGTTGACTTCTGTCAGACTCCTACAGGACTTTATCGACAAGGCTAAAAGAGATTCTAGCCTCTTCAAAAAGGGACTTGGTAGCTGCCCCAAAAAGGGTACACTGAAGGAAGTACCAGGTTCTGGGAACCAAAAGAAACCATGGTTACTGGGCTATAGGTGCTGGGGAGGGAACTGGTTCTGAAAATATTGTCAATACCAAAACTGGCACTGAAGATGGGGAAACAATTTCAAGGGTCAGCACCAATGGGGATGGCACAGAGAGTGGAGGTGCCGAGGTAGTCACTGCTACCACAGCCAATGGGGACAGTTCCATAGATTTTCTCAGATTCGCCTTTAGTTCTATAGAAGCTGTGGGAACCAAAGGTTTCAGCTTCTTAGGAGCCAGAGTCGAGGGTGATGTCAGTACCGAGTGACTTCTCTTTTTTGAGGACGATGAGGATGATGAAGGAGAAGACTTCTTGGATTTTGCACCTCCAGGCTAACCAAACAAGGCCTCTTTAAAGGATGTTTTTAATAAACCTTTTAAAATAAGTTTATTCTTTCTCTCACTAGGGCCTGGTGGCTAAAGACTTGTGTCACACTGCTGGTCTAAGTGCACCAGGCCCTATCAATACACACAAGAGGTATGACCATTGGAGTCTGGCATTTTCCTGCCACAACCAGAACAGGATTTGAAGATATGAAGACAGTAGTTCCCTTGATTTTTTTATGCCATATTGAAAGACAAGGATCAATGGCAGATACACACACACACGAAGGAAAGAAGGAGGAGGAAAGGCTACTAATGATGGCACGCCAAAAACTACCACAGGTAGGGGAAAGGGATAGCACTACCAGCAATGATAGGACAGATACCAAATGGTATGAGGGAAGAAAAGGATAGAACACTCACTCCACAAAAACGGTAAAGATTATAGGAGAGAGAGAGAGGGTACTATAAGGAGTAAACAAGTAAGCTAACTGGATAGAAGATTGAAAATCTGAAACAGAAAAGAAATAAGCAGTAAAGTTTTACTTAGCTCAAGGAGAGTTAGGCTGACATGTCTTTAAGAGAAAAGCAGCAAACGAGATCTGAGGTAATTTAGAGAGAGGCATTCTGGGTAGGAACTTGGCTCAGGAGTTTTTGGCTCGCACAAGCTGTTGTAACAGCCCAGACAATTCTGAGACTCGGAACAGAGTCCTATCTGTCAAGGATAAATGAAGATTGACAACATCAGATAAATTGTTTTCCAAGAGACATACCTGAGGTCACATTTAGTTTCAGGTTCAAAGGGGGACTGAGTAAGTTAATGCAGCACCACATTAAGGTCCCATGGGGGAGTATAGTCTTTAAAAGAAGACTTCAGAAGAAACATACCTCGCAAAAAGGTTTTGCATAGTCTATGAGAGGCAAGAGAAGCACCTTCACATAGTCTATGGGAGGCAACAGAAGCACCTTCAAATCCTATGTGAAAATTTCAGATTGCTGCTAGCTGGACCTTCAGTGTCGAGGAGCTAGCTCCATTTTTCAAAAGTAATGCTAAAATTTCAAGGATACTATGCAAAGGAGACGAAAAGGAATCAACATTATTTTTGTGGGCCCAGTAGGCAAATCTTCTCCATTTATTGGAGTAGAGTTTATGTGTAGATGGTTTATGTGAAGATAAAAGTACCTGATGGACTCCAGACTAGAGCATATGTTGTCTGGCTACTAATGGAATTGGAGAAGCCAGACAGTCAGCCTGAGGTTTGGTATGTCTGAATGAGTCACACCTGTCAGATGAGACAGGAGGTCTGGAGTCGGATCCAGAATCCACTGTTGGTGGAGTAAGGGAGGCCAAAGGAAGGGGAGCCAAATCTGTTGAGGCCAAAATGGTGCAATGAAGATAACTTTGCTCTTCAATATGACAGCTTTCTGCAGAAGCTTGGAAAATAGTGGGATTGGTGGGCAGGCATAAAGAAGACTGGGGGGGGGGGGGACACCCATTTGTGAAGTACAGCATCCCTCAGTGTCTCCCCCTGTAGGGGAAATCAGGGCAAAGTAGCTGCTGCACTTGCTGTTTAGGCTGGCCCCACTGATGAAAAATCATGTCTGCCGCATTTCTTTTGAGAGACCATTAGTGAGGTAGAAGAAGCTCAGCTTGTCTGCTATCTCAATGGACTTCCCAGAATGTGCATTGTGATGAGAAAGGGGTTGGATGAGCTCGCCCACTGCCACTCTCTCAGTGCTTCTCGACACGAGGGGTAAGATTTGGTCTCTCCTTGCTTGTTGATATACCAAACTACTGACATGTTGTCTGTCCCCGAAGGGAGAGCTTCTTGAAAGGCCTGCAGTGCTAAAAGCACTGCTGTCATCTCCAGGGCACTGATAAGCAAATTCTCCTCTTTGGGAGACTAAGTTCCCTGAACTGTCTTCCCCAGGTAATGCCCCCCCCCCCCCCCCACACACACACACACATACACACTAATTCGGAAGTGTCCGTGGTTACTATGGCCTTGAGCTGAGGGGGAATGAATGGACAGCCTTGTAAAACCTGTTCTGATTGAATCCACCACTTGAGAGCTCTCTTGCAAATCTGATTAATACATATCAGGGTTGACACAGGTCAGTAAAGTATTGATCACTGCATGGCTAGCATCCATTGTAGAATTCTCATGTAAAATCTGGCTAACTGTACTAGAGTTATTGCAGCTGCCATTGATCCTAGGACCTGAAGAACCAAGTGGGCAGAACCTGTGGTGTTGCAGATTATTTTCCTGACCTGTGTGCTTAAGGTCTGAACTCTTAGAGGAAGTACTGAAGCTATCATTAACTTTGTGTTAAACAATGCTCCTATAAACTCCAACTTTTGAGTAGGTTCCAAATAAGACTTTTCATAGTTTATGGTTATCCCCAGATAAGAGCATGTCTGAAGAACCTGATTTCTTGCCTCTATTACTTGATGCCTGGTTGAGGTGGTAATGAGCTAATCATCAAGATATAAAAACACCCAGAATCCTTGCAAGCTCAAGTGAGCTGCCACTACTGCCATTCATTTGGTGAACACCGTGGGGGCTGTGGTGAGACCAAAGGGCAGAACTATGAACTGGTAACTACCGTTTCACAGGCAGAAATGTAAGTACATTCCGGACTGCCTCTTCATCTTTGTGTGACAGTACGCATCCTGAAGGTCTAACGGACACATCCAATTGTCCTTTTATCGTCCAATCGAAATTTAGTATGTCAAACTGATTTGTTCAAGTTGCTGAGATCCAAGACTGGTTTCATGTCCTCTGTTTTCTTTGGCAGTAAAAAGAATCTTGAGTAAGTTCTGGATTCTATCTGTTCTGGAGAGATCTCCTGAATAACTCTATTTTTCTAGCAGCTTTTGTATGTGAAGTGCTGCTTGGTCCCTCTGACTGGGTGGAACATCAGGGACTTTTCTTGAGATTGGAGGAGAAAGGGAAAAGGGTATTATAAACCTCTGGACATGATCCTCTGCACCCATGTATCTGTTATCTTTAGCCAGGCTCTCTGGTGCAGGGATAAATGACCCCCCCCCCCCCGATTGCCTCCAGAGGTGGACAATCGGGCCTCCTTTCAGGAGTGCTGGAACGGTCTGTCAAAAAAAGAATCTCTGGACCCTTGGTTTTGCAGGACACCTCTGCCATGACTGTCTACCACTGGAGTTCACCCATCTACCCCTGAGAGACCTCCTCCATGTGTGTCCTGGACCCTGGGACTTTCTGAACCCCATTTTTCCAGTACCTCATTGATTCCTGGAGAAGAAGAATATTTGAGGAGTGGAAAAATGTACACCCACGGCAGACAATGCCTTTCCTTCCTTTTCACACCTGGATAACGTGTCCTTAAGTTTGGGACATTGATGACTGAAGACTTGAAGGGCTCTGTAAAATCACATAACAGCATCCACGTGTGCCTCCTCACTGCCCTTGAGGTTCCTTTGGCCGCATGCGGAATTAACCTTATAGAAGAATTGGAAATTGACTGAAGGGTAGCTAGATGAGAAGTGACAGATGCCTGTACCTCATCAGAAAGGGATCCTGAAAAGGTATCAGAGTTCCTTAATTAGGTCTCTCTGTAACCTGGTGAAATGTGCCAAATAGTTCAGAGACCTTACGGCGAAGGTTGCTGAAGCACAGACATGCTTCCCAAACCTGTCCATCACCTGAAACCCCTTGCTCAGTGGATGGAGAGTGGAACTCTCTTCTGATAGTTTCTTTTTAGTGGCTGCCACCACAACCATGGTATCAACAGTCACCCCTTTTGTCCAAAAAAAGAAGTTATGTCTTACCATAATGTTCCATCTGAGTTATTTCATCTTTGTTTATTCCTTACTCTAGGGATTCGGTTCTGACCTCGGAAGCGAGCCAGCCTTTTTTTCAAGCTCGCGTCAGCCATAAACCTCTTGAGCTAAGATTTTACCCATCATGCCCGTCTCCCTGTTACCTCAGATCTAGTTTGCAAGTTGGAAAAAAAAAGTCGAGGCTACCTCTGGTCAGACATGACCTAACAACTGGAAAAAAGGACAAATGAGATACACCAGAAACCTTCGGAGGGGGAAGGCAGGTGGGCCGTAATGAATAAACGAAGATGAAACAACTCAGATGGAACGTTATGGTAAGACATAATTTCTTTATCTAATGTTGTTAATCTTCGTTTATTCCTTACTCTTGGGACAGAGTCCCCAGCTATCTTGTTCCCCGGGTGGCCCTATGGAAGGACATTCCGGAGCACCATAGAACCAAAGGAAGCTCTGCCTCTGGAGGCCAAGTCCAACTTGTAATGAGCAATGAAGGTATGAGGCCTAGCCCAGGTTGTGGCTGCACAAATGTCATTCAACGATGTTTTCGCATGGAAGGCTGCAGAAGCTGACACTGATCTTACACAGTGGGCCTTTACTCTGCCAGGTAAAGGGGTACCATTCTTGCCATAAATGAAAATAATACAATTTCTCAACCAGGTGGCTAAAGTAACTTGAAACTGGACAACTTAATCTGGATTCAGAAAAGGCCAAAAACAGCTGGTCAGATTTTCTATTAAATTTAGTCCTGTCTAGATAAAAATGAACTTGTCTATGTACATCCAAGGTATGAAAAGTCCAAATAATGTTCTGTGCCTCACCAAAGTCCAGTCAAGCGAAAAAGAAAGTGGAAATCCAAAAATCACACAAAACTGGACACTGCTGATTATCCAAAACCTCCTTGTTTATTAAAACAACAAACATATGATGAGCGCTTTCGGGCCTCTGCCCTTCATCACACTGACAGGTCTGATGAAGGGCAGAGGCCCGAAAGCGCTCATCATATGTTTGTTGTTTGTTGTTTTAATAAACAAGGAGGTTTTGGATAATCAGCAGTGTCCAGTTTTGTGTGATTTTTGGGTACATCCAAGGTATGCAGGCAATATTCCCCTCTGTTAGAATGATTACGGAAGAACACTGGCAAATCAATAGTCTGACAGATAACTCAGAAACGACCTTGGGCAAGAAAGTCGGATTGGTCCTTAATGAAAGTCTGTTTTTGTGAAAGATGAGGTGGGGGGGTTGATATACAAGGCCTGTAATAGAACGCGGCAGATAACAATAAGCGGGTTTCCTGAAATATTTAGATCAAAGGGATCCAAGGGTGTATTCCGAAACAAGGCCATTTCCCCGTAAGGGTTTTGAATGGAAGGGTTTATGGGAAGCCCTTTTCGAAAGGTTTACAAAAAGCCCGGTAATTAAGGAGCAGCCAAGCCTTTGAAAATGAAAGAGCAAAAGGGGAAAACCGAACGTGAGTCATGACGGTCTGGGGCAGAATCAGGGCCCCAATAGCAGGGGGAAAAAATTTGTTACCAGAAAGAGAAAATTATTTGCCTGTGAAGGTTTGGTTTCTGGGGAAAATTGATTTCAAGGAAAGGGGAAATGCAGGGGTCCCGGCAATCACCTGGGGGGATAGGTAATAGGGGAAAGGGGTTTTGAAATTCTTGGGGGAAACAATGAGGGTGGCCCCCGTGCAAAAATGGGGCCCCGGCGGGAACCACTTGTCAAAGGGAAAATTTTCCTTAGTGTCCTTTGCTTTAACCGATGTGCTTTCTTTAGAAAGGGAGGGTTTGAATGGCCCAAATCCAGGCCCTTTGGAAGGAAAACTTGGTTCCCCGTTGTTAGAAAGATTCGCAGTTGTTAATGAAAGCCCAAAAAGGGAGCAAAGGGGGCACGCTGAAAACTTCCCTCAAATTAGAACATTGAGGGGAATTTTACTCCCAAAAAGGGCCTTCCCTTTGGGGCTGGAAAGTGCCCCCCCCATCAGGGAAGGTGGGTCCCTAATTTGGGTGACAAATTTCCCCCTTTTTTGACCAGTTTTGCTGTTTTGCGCTTTTTTAAGAAATTTTTGGGGGGTAATTTTGAAGCTTTGGCCCAAACCCGAAGCAAAAAGGTAGGAAACCTTTATGTTTTTAAAACCCCCCCCAGGGGGGAATGAAAATTTTTTTAAAAAAAGTTTTTTACATGGAAAAAAACCCTTCAATTAAAACTAGGGTTTTTTGGGGGGGTGGGGCCGTTCCTGTTAGTTATTGAAGCTTGAAAAAAAAAAAAAAAAAAAAAAAAAAAAAAAAAAAAAAAAAAAAAAAAAAAAAAAAAAAAAAAAAAAAAAAAAAAAAAAAAAAAAAAAAAAAAAACAAAAAAAAGACCCCCCCCCCGCCCCCGCCCCCGCCCCCCCCCCCCCCCCCCCGCCCCCCCCCCCCGTCAAGCGAAAAGAAATCAAAATCACACAAAACTGGACACTGCTGATTATCCAAAACCTCCTTGTTTATTAAAACAACAAACATATGATGGCTGGCCTCTGCCCTTCATCACACTGACAGGTCTGATGAAGGGCAGAGGATCTTGTTTGTTGTTTTAAACAAGGAGGTTTTGAAATCAGGTGTATTTTGGGTACATCCAAGGTATGCAGGCAATATTCTCCTCTGTTAGAATGATTACGGAAGAACACTGGCAAATCAATAGTCTGACAGATAACTCAGAAACGACCTTGGGCAAGAAAGTCGGATTGGTCCTTAATGAAAGTCTGTTTTTGTGAAAGATGAGGTGGGGGGGTTGATATACAAGGCCTGTAATTCAGAAATACGCCTGGCAGAAGTAATAGCAACTAAGAACAGTGTTTTCCATGACAGATACTTTAGATCACAGGTAGATGCAGGCTCAAAGGGAGAAGCTGTCATACCTTGAAGGACTAAGGCCAAGTCCCAAGGTTGAACAGGTTCTCTGAATGGAGGCTTTAGTTGGGTTACGCCCTTCAGAAAGGTCTTACAAAGTCTGTGTGACATTAAGGAAGAGCCCTGAAAGCCATTATGAAAATTAGAAATCGCAGTCAAATGAACACGAACTGTGGAGGCTGCTACCCCCGATTTAAAAAGGTCTGAGAGATATTCTAGCACAATAGAAACAGGGGCTGTAAAAGGATCCATTTGTTTACCTTGTAGCCAAAGAGAAAATCTCTTCCATTTGCTGTGGTAAAGTAGTCTGGTGGATGATCTATGAGAGGCAATCAGGATTTCATAAATATATCTGATGCTGGTGACAAGAGATCAGACCTGGCTAAGTTGGATGGAGCAGCCAAGCTGCTAGATGGAGGACAGGTTGGATGAACCTCTGACGAGTGAGTCAATAGATCTGGCTCTGGGTCCAGAATCCAGGGTCCCCGAATGCAGTGTCTCAGGAAGGGAAACCAAATTTGTCGAGGCCAGAATGGAGCAATGAGGATTATCGTCCTGTGAAGGTTCCTGGCTTTCTGAGAAACTTTGAATCAGAGGAAATGGAGGAAAGCGTAAGGAGACCCGGGGCCAATGGAAACCCGTGCTCCCTGGGGACTTCCCTGGAGGGGTAATAGGGCAAAGTAGCTCCTGCATTTGTTTATTGGAGGCAAACAGTCGCAGGAAGGCTGGCCCCATGCGAAAAATCTTTCGCCACTGACTGTTTGAGAGGGCCACTGTGAGGAGCAAATTGCTCTGCTCAGCCTGTCGGCTATGACGCTTTGGGTGACCCCGGGATGTGCGTTGCTATCAGAAAGCGACCGTGGACTCGCCCATTGCCAAATTCTCATGGCCTCTTGCATAGTTGATAGGACTTGGTTCCCCTTGCTTGTTTATGTACCAGACTACGACATGTTTGTCTGAACTGCAATAGTCCCTAGAGGAAGAAGGGGAGCAAAGTGTTGCAACGCTAGAAACACTGCCCTCAACTCTAGAACATTGATGTGCAGATTGTACTCCAAATTGGTCCATTCGCCTTGGACTGTCTGTCCCTGAAAGATGCCCCCACCCTATCAGGGAAGCGTCCGTGGTCACCGTAACTGTTGGGTAGCACAAATGGTCTCCCTGGAAAGGTTGCAGTTTGAAGCCACCAGTTTAGATCTGTTTGCAGTCTTTGTTATGAGAATCTCGTGTGTTAGAGGTAGTTGTTGGAATGACCATTGTGCAAACAGTAGCCATTGTAGGACTCTCATGTGCAGCTTCCCAGGGATTGCAATAAGGAGGCTGACATGAGGCCCAAACCTTCAGTACTAGTTTTGCAGGAGATTTCCCTTTACAAGAGTAGAAGCGAATGTGAGTCTGAGTGATAATATCCTTTCTGGGGAAGCCTCAGAATCAATTGCGTGTTTAATCTGCTCCTATGAACAAGATATTTTGTGATGGCTGAAGTAAGGATTTTCCGAAATTTACGGAAATCCCTAGGTGAACACACAGTTGAAGAACATAATCTCTGGCCTGCAGTAGTTGGCCGGTGGTGGCAGAAAGGAGCCAGTCGTCCAGATACGGAAACACCTGGAATCCTGGCGTCTCAAGTGAGGCGCTACCACTGCCATGCATTTGGTGAAGACCCTGGGGGCTGAGGTCAGACCAAAGGGCAGGGCTCGAAATTGAAAGTGACTGGCTCCCAGCCGAAAGCGCAAATGATCTCTGGATGCCCTGGCCATTTTGATGTGGTAGTATGCATCCTTCTAGATCTATTGAGCACATCCACGTCCTTCTGTAAGAATGGAAGGATCGATTGAAGCGTGACCATTCGAACTTTTCTTTCTTGGAAAGGTATTGAGGTAACTTAGGTCAGAATGGGCCTCCAGTCCCCTGTTTTCTTTGGAACTAAAAGAACCTTGAGTAAGTCCGAATCCTTGCTGGTCCGCTGGGACTGGTTGGATGACTCTTTTTCTAGCAGCTTTGAAATTTCTAAGCTGCTGGCTCTGCAGATGGGGGTACATCTGGGAGTCTTTTCTTTGGAATGGGATAGGATAGGAAGGGTATTGTAACCTCTGGTAACACGCTTTTACCCAGTTGTCTGTAGTTATATTTGCCAGGCCTGAGGGTATAAAGCTAAGCGACCCCGACTGCCTCCAGAGCAGGACAGTCGGGCCTCCTCTCAGGAGTGCTGGAAAGGTTTACCAGGGAGTGTATCCCTGTCACCTTGATGTTGCGGACCCCTCTGCCGCCAGGGCGGCGTCTTCCACCTCTGCCCCTCCTCTGCCTCTAGAGGGGCATCACCCTGTGTGCCTGGGAAAGACCCTTGGGTTTTCGAAACCACATTTTCCCACCAGCGTTGCCCTTTGGGTGCGGTCTGGTTGGGGTGGAAAACGGACTCCGACAGCAGACAGAGTCTTTCCCTCTGTTCACACCGGGTAAGGGTCTCCTTTACTTTGGGGCCAAAAGAGTGGCACCATCAAATGGGGCGTTAGTAAAGGAAGACTTGAAGGCTTCCAAAGGAGCATAAGCGCATCCAGGATTGTCTCAAGAGCAATCGCTGAAGCTGCTGCCCTACTCGAACCTTTGGCTGTAGGAAATCAGCCTCATGGACGAGTTAACAATCGATGTTAGGGTATTAGTTGCTGTCACTTTCTCTGAGACAGCGCATCTGTAGACCCTGGAGGGTATCTCCCAACTCTTTGACTAGATCCCTCTGAGACGTGTAAAATGGGTCAAATAGTTCAGGGACGCATGGAAAAAGCCGCTGAACTAAAAATGCGCTTCCCATATCTTCCATAGTCCTAGAATCTTTATTAGGCGGATGGACAGATGAGAAGACTCCGACATCTCCTTTTTCGTGGCTGTGCCACCACCATAGCGCTACTGGAACTCCTTTGTAAGGTAAGACTTATCCTGAGGTGCTGTGATGTACTTGTTGGTTTCCTAGGACTGGTTCCACTGTGTCAGGAGCCTCCAGCCCTTGAGCAATAAGTTCCATTAGGTCATCAAGGCGGAGTGACCCAGGAGGAGGAAGGCGAGCACCAAATGCCTTCAGCAGACTGACTCATCCTCAGAAGGGGAAGGGACTGCCAGTCACCTCTCTGTTTCAGGATCTCCAAATGTCGAAAAGAGACATCTTCTGAAGGTGACTTAGGGACCCTTCTGACTCATCTAAGTCAGTATCAGATGTAAGGATTCTGTGGAGAATCCAAGTGTCTCCTCTTACACAATCTTTCCTAGGGACTTCTGACCGGAGCATCCGAAGAAGCCTCGAGGAAGAGGGGCACCTCCAGGGGTGGCTGAGACACTGGTGCCGCGCTTGGATGTGGCCGTGGGTGCAGAGAGAAAAGGCCCTTTATGGGGAGGAGAAACTGCTTCCACTGATGTGGTTGTCTGGGTAGACAACACCTTCCTCATCAGGTCGAAGGCCCCGGGTCCCCATCGAAGAGTCTCCGGTTCAAGAAATGGGAAGAATCCCGACAAGGCACGAAGGCATCGACCCAGGCGGAGCCGAATCGATCGTGAGGCCCGAGGGAGAGTCGGAACCGAAAACCTCGGTTCGATCTCGCCCGGAACCAGAACAGAGCTCGGGTCCAGACTGTACGGTCCCGGCGGAGTCGGTGACGAACAGACCGAGAAAATGGCGGTTCTGGACCCGAGGGCTCCACAATCAGCAGATCAGCCTCTTCCGGCTCAAAGACTGAATTGGTCTCGGAGGAGGAATGGATGGAGATACAGGAAGGCCTTCAAGTTTCGACACCAACTGGGTGGAAACCGAAATAAGTTTGAGGGCAATGCTCCAGACTTCTGCACCGACGATCCACATCACATCGAAAGTTTGGAGGAAGAAGCGGGTCGAAGGAACCGAAGCGGAGCCGACCTCAAATGGCCAGGAGGAGCTCCATCACCCGTTCCAACACTCGACGCTCAGGAACCGACACCAGTTGAACACTGGCCCAAGTCTGTGGAACCGGTGATCTAACCTTTAAGAAGAGCGCGGAGCCTATGACTTGGCGTCCGACGTCTTGGATTCCTAGGAGGAATTGGATGGCTGGTGAGAAGCATCCAGAGCCTGTTGAAAGGGTTTCAAGACCCTGTCCATTAGTTTCCTGCCTATCTGTCATGACCCTCCCACTAAAGAGTGACAGATGGAGCAATCCCTTTAGTGGAGAGGGCCAAGCAAAACACAGGAACTATGGTTGTCAGTGACCGACATTTTTGGCCACACTGACAACGCTTGAAACCAGACTTTGCCTTCTCAGACATTGTGGTAATAAACAATTCCAGAAACAAACACAGTCAAATCCGAAAATAGTCAAATCCAGGTAAATGTCAAATCCGTATAAATTTGTCTCAATATGGTAGTATAGAAGGGTGTAGGCCCGTACAAAAATACCGAAAAAGTTAACGGTACCAAATTAGGAACCACAACACAATCACACTTAATACTGACAATATCAAGTTAAATAGAATTCAATAAATACAACAAAAAGTTATATCTTAGCTTAGAAACTCGAGCTAGCTCCCAGCGATGCAGCAGCGCGCAAACTAGATCTGAGGTAAAGGCAGAGGGGATTGTGGGTATTAGATTGTCTCGAGCTTCTTCTCGATGCAGAGCGAAGAGGCCGCACGGAGCCGAGGATCGGCTCCCATGACTATGCCTGCACCCGCAGCTCTCACCGCTCCCTCAGTAGCGTGTGATATCAAATGCATTGAGGAATCGGAAACCGATTCTAGGGTCGCTAACCGAGAGGCCACTGTGTCTCAGACCTCATCAGAAACTGCTCCTGCCAAGGTCTCAGAGAGTTCGGACACCAGGTCTCTCTGTAGCCTTATGAAATGTGACAGGTAGTTCAAGAGCCTAACAGCAAAGGTCGAAGATGCGAAGACTCGCTTCCCTAATCTGTGCACCGCCCGGGAATCCTTATTGGGCGGGTGAACAGCCTGGCTCTCCTCTGCTAGTTCCTTCTTTGTAGCGGCAGCCACCACTATGGCGTCTACTGGGAGACCTTTTGACCAATGGGGGCATTCTTCTGGGGGAGAAAGGATTTTGTCCGGCCTACGAGGTATGGCCTCCACAGAGTCCGATGTCTTCCACGCACGCTGCACGATGAGCTTGATGAGCTCATTGGCAAGTGAGGTAACCCAGGAGGTAGGGGGTTGGACACGAAAAGCCTGCAGGAACACAGACTCCTTTGAGGAAGTGTTAGAGGACTTCCATTCACCTCTCTGCTTTAAAATTTTGAGGATGTCACCAAAGGAAACCTTGTCAGAAGGTGAACATGGGGACCCCTCTCTGTCATCATAATCTGTGTCTTTGGTCACTGACTTCCATGGAGTCCATGTGCTTCCTCTTACACGTAGTCTTGCGGTGGACTTCCACAGTGAGGGAGACTGGGAAAGGCTGCAAGGATGGTGTCTCCATATGGAGAATGGCCCGAGACTCTTGAGCCTGGAGTCCAGGGGTTGCAACTTGGGACAGCTGAGGCTCAGAGGAAGTGGTAGTCAACGACAGAGGCGGCCAAGAAGCAGCAGCCAGTGTCCTCTCCAAGGCCGGGAGGGTCGGCCAGCCCGAGAAGGGATGCCTCGAAATCTCCACAGAGGTCGAAGGAGTATAGGTAGGAGTCTGTGGAGAAGGGTGATCAACTCCAAAGGGGAGAGACACTTTTGAAGGGGCAGGAAATCTTCGGGCCAAAAGCAGCTGGTCTATAAGACGCACCACATCATGTTCAGAACGGCTTCTGGTAGACCTCACTGAAAGCCCTGAAGGCGATTCGGGCCCGTCCAAAAAAGGGCTAGCACGACCACTGAAAGAAGGTGTCTGAATAGGTAATGTCTGCACCATCACCATCAGTGCTGAAAAAGCCTGCACTGAAGAAATTGTTAGTGCCGAGGGGGTCTGTGCCGAGAAAACTGTTGGCGCTAAAGCCGTCTGCACCGAGTAAACTGCTGGTGCCAAAGGCATCTGCGCCAAGAAAACTGTTGGCGAAGAAGATGTATGCACTGAGAAACTGGACGGTGCCGAATGAGTCTGTACCGAGACTTCAGTCGGCGCCAAAGATGACTGCGCCGATATACCAATCAGTGCCGAGAAAGTCTGCACTGAACTAGTCAGTGCCGTAGTAGTCTGCACCATGAAGGCTGAAGTCTGCGTCGAAAGCAACGGTGTAGACATAATCGGAGACAGAGTCAATTGAGTCGGTGCCAAAACAGCCGCTGGCACCGACGACTATGACAATTTAGCCTTTTTATGGTTCAATTCCTTAGGGTCTCCAGAGGGAGACGATGGAAGAGACTTAGACCTTTTATGTTGTTTGAAAGAAGGAGAAGATTCCTGCGACCCAAAAATAGCCTCGCAGAAAGAGGTCTTAAGGAGACCCTTTAGTACTAGTTTATTTTTACGTTTGTTCAAAGTCCTGGCAGAAAAACCTTTGCGAATCTGACAGGGCAGCTTCACTGTGAGATGAGGCACGCCCAAACAGTAAACACACAAGTCATGCGTGTCAGAGCCTTGAGGCAGTTTGTGTCCACACCTCTTAAAGCCTGGACTTCCTTTCTTCTCAGACATTATGTTCACAAAATATTAAAAACTAGGAACACACACACACTGTAGCAAGGCCCAAGTGAGGGCAAGGAAAGTCTACCAAAAAGGTAGTAGAATATACCAAAAAGGTACAGGTAATAAAGAAAAAGAATATCCGACTTAATAAAGTCAAAAAACTAAGAATTCTGTGATAAAAAAAATCAAAAAGTTATCAAAATATACACTTAGCCGGAGAGGAACGGCTCTACATGGCTGAACAGCAACGCAGCAAACTACATCTCAGGTAACAGGGAGAAGGGCATGATGGTAAAATCTTAGCTCGAGAGGTTTGTGGCTGACGCAAGCTTGAAAAAAAGGCAGGCTAGGTTCCGAAGTCGGAACTGAATCCCAAGAGTAAGGAATAAACGAAGATTAACAACATCAGATCTGTCCATTTTCTGGTGCTGTTAAAATTTTTCTAGTCTCCGGTAGATTGGCTCAGTGGTGTATGGCTGTTCCATGCCCGCCAAGAGATCAAACCTATGAGGTCATCGGCTGGTAGAGTCACCCAAGAGGTAGACGGGCCGGTACTGAACTGCTCAAAGAACACAGACTCCTCAGACAAAGCGTTGCTGGACTTCCAGCCACCTCTCTGCTTCAGGATTGCAAGGATGTCTCCAAACTGGACATCTTCAGCAGGTGACTATGGGGACCCTTCACCTTCATCAGAGTCTGCATCTTCTGTGATTGACTCCTCGGGGGAGTCTAAGTGCTTCCTCTTGCATGACCTCTTCTAAGCGACCTCCTTATTGGTATCCTCTAGGGAGGTCTCAGAAGAGGGGGCGGCGAGAGGAAGAGAAGTACTGTGCAGTGTTGAGTAATACTTGGGGTCTTCCCAAGTTGTTCAGTGGAGGTAAAGCAAGAATATGAAGTGTAAAACATGGGGAATAAATGCTCCAAGAAGAACATTTAAATACTTTTTCAGAATAGTCACTACTGAATGATACTGGTTCTCTCGGTTTCTGAAGTATACAGACTATTGATACATAATCTCTCATTAAGAATATTACATTCTTGGTATCATTTGATACTAACAAATTAAATAAATAATAAACAAAAACAGACCCATCAGGAAGATGGTAAAAACAATTAGAATCCTTTGCCAGCAGACCACCTAAAAGAGTCAGAATGAAGGACTGATCAAAAGTTATTTACTGCTGGAAAGAAATCATAGACACTTCTATTGCTTCTGACTGACTGCATGTTTGAGTACAAATAAGATGCTTCAAAATTTTCAACAGATGGCCAAATACCTCTTGCTTGTGAAGAGAGACACATGACATCTACAGCACTCTTGCAGGGAATACTGTGGAGAGATCATGGAGAATTTTCCTATCAGCAGTATGATGCCATTTTACCATATCTAGTTCTGCTCATCAAACCACAGTTCTCAAAATCACAAAAGGCCACAGTGCATATGCCAAATGCACATCCCATAAAACTGGAGAACATTAACTGCATATCCTGCAATCAACTGGCATCCCACTTAGGATTAGGTCTCTCACTGGATAGGGTCCAAAATCCTACAAGACTCTGAAATGGATTAAGATATTATAAGGTGCTTACTTTTGTAGGCTGCAAGGCCTCTCCACCACCACTGCTATGTTCCACTGCCTTCCACAGAACAGGGAATGCTCCAGTTTATCCTTTCCCAGAGTAGTTAGAACAAACGTATACAAAGGGTGTGGCAGCAAGTGCAGCCAATCACCTGTGGAGCTTGCCCCCCCAACCAAAAAAAAAAAAAAAAGCTTGGCTTGTAGCTTTTTCTGTAAGTATGCACAGCATTTTTAGTTGTGCTTGTTTGGTTCATCAGACTCGCTCATGATGATTCAGAGTACTGTGGTCCAGTAACGTAGAAGTCACTCCATTCACACGTCCAGGATCAAACAAATGATGTTCCTTACCTGAACCAGATTTTGATTACAGTGGCAAACCTCCATTACAAAAAATGTTCTAGATGAACAAGGGAGAAATACAAGAAAGCCTAGAAGATAAGACAGCTGGGGAACAAGACAGAGAAAGGCCAGACAGGTGGATAATATGGAAAGTGGACATTATAATCCTGGCAAGGATAAAAAAAAAGTTAAAATCTTACCTCATTATCCCCTTGTATATAGTCCACATCATCTGCTTTGGTTCTGTGGCTAGAAAAAAGAGCATTTTCTGGTTACTAGTCTTTCTGAACTATATTTTATATAATAAAGTCCAACACATTCCCAGGACAGCATAGCGGTATGGAAGGTGCTTAAGGTAACAACATCACAGTATACACATTGACAACTTAGCTGGTAGGCAAGACAAATAAAGTCAAGACTAGCAGAGGCTACCTCTTCTAGCCCCTTGTCTCTCATAAGGACATCTTTGTAGTAGGTCAATGTTTTTAATATAAATGTTAACTGCATAACAGAATAATAAACAGTTATGATGAAACTAATATTCTCGTGAAGCATTTACTGTTACAGTCATCTGTCCACTGAGGTCTTCTTTTACACTCCATACTGGGTACAATGGTGTTAATACATTCCATAAGGAAGATTAATCTAACTATAAAACATTACAACTGGGTAGATTTTCAAGCACTGCTAGCATATCCATCCAAGAGGGTGAATGAAAAGATCTTCTACAAGTGCCAAAACCTGCACTATGCCTGGCCTGGCCATAAGTTGAAAAAACATGAAGCCCTGACTATGATGTAGCCTACTGGAAAGGAGTAGGCTGGAAGTCTGAGAATGAGCAGCCATACTGTCTAAATCATCTTGGACGGAGGGAGGAGGCTCTGGTTCATTACACTGGTAGCACCTGCATATTAATGAACCTAGCAAGCCTGTGCACATGGATCACAGGCATAATGTGTGAAAGCTTGCATGCTCCTCTTGAGGAAGCTATGGCTGAAGTCAATGCAGCTAAAGAGTAAAAAGGTTAGGTTAGTCAAATCGCCTAATGTACTTGAATGACAATTTTCCTACCATCCACCTCTAGTCCCTAATGGAGGGATGGAGGCATTGGAGCACCAAAGAATGACTGGACGTTAGGGTTCTCACCATGGCAGGATGGGCGTGGCATCTCTTCTGACAGGGACAGCACTGGTGATATCCAAAGCCAGGGTGTGAATGGGTTGTAGAACTCTCACCTCGCTTGGGGATAGACCTGGTGTATGCCCTTAGGGTTGGGGGGGCTGCTGAGCCCCCCCCCCAATTACCCAGCCCTCATTCCCAAGGTGGAGGGACAAATACATCACTTGAATGAAGAAATAGGGCCCACTGGGAAAGTTAAGTAGACCGGGGAATGGGGACCTGCCCTACGCCTGATCTACGTTTCCAACTTTTAATTTACTCATTTCCTAACCAAGAAACTAAACTAGTTATCTTTGATGTTTTCTGTCATTACCCAGGCCAAAGGGGCAAGGATAAATGCAATATATAAGGGCACTTTAGAGTAGTCAGCCAATCACCATGTTTTAAGAGGTGAGGAGGAAACCAGAGTAGAGAGAGAAAATCCCAAAACAGTGAATGAGATGAGAAGTGAACCCCAGACCCTGGACCTGTGAGGCAGAGATCTTAACTACTAAGACAAAAGTTACACCCCTTGCATTGCTCTGTGACAGTATGAACAGAAAGACACATGGCAGCTTCCAAAATACCTTATGCAGAAGCATTCCTGAAATATGGTGTTGATGTAGCTACTGCTGTATAGGAATGTGCTCTTACTGAGTGGTCCCCAGACAACCAGGATTTGATCGGCAGCTTGGGTCGCTAGAAGGACCAACTAAGAGGAAAGTGATAAGAGTGACCAGTGCTGACTTTCTAATCTTGGAGGGAGTGGAGAGAAGGTGGCTAGACCCGCTTCACTGCTACAACAAACTAAAGTACAGCATGATGCAGCAGGATCTGGGTCATAGTAGGAAAGTACTAGGCTAGCTGCCCTTGTAGGCCATTTTAAGTCTAGCCAGTTTCCCTTTTGGGTGTTCAAAATAACCTATACCATTTAGTTATACACTGGCCTTACTCATCCCATGGTTAATAATTATATATCACCCATAATGAGAATAACTAAGACCATACCACAGATAAATTGAGGGGGACCCCCATGCACTGTATAAAGCATTTAGGAGCTGCCTCTGTCCATTAGCAATACAGAGGAAGTCCTGGGATAAATTTAATGTTTCTCATCCACTGATGTAAGTTGCGCTGGAACATGAACAGGGATGAACTATGTTCCACAGCAGCAGTATCCTCTGCGAAATATACCTGTCCCTCCACACCATTCTGTTATGTTGCAGAAGAAGTTTACATCCATAGACCAATTATTTGTGATGCCATTTGACTTGCTGATGTGCAGTAAATCCATCAGTAATGGGTCAGTGAATGCCCTGTATGCCAGACACAGGTTACCACTTAAAAGTCTGTAGGATACCAAGCAGAATGACAAGGCTTTGAGTTGGTCCACAAAGAACATGTTGCTTAGGTCTTGCATCCTTTTAATGAGGTATCTCTCTGTGGGCATTTTAGTTGTTGCACATGATCGGACAGATGCATGCTAAAGGGGCAATTATAGTCAATGACTGGCCTAATGTGGGCTGAGTAAAGGGGGACAATGACATCCCTATATCTAGACACAAACACTTAGTTTATAAGATGTGCAATACTGAAGGACCTTCTTATAGCAACAGACGCATGTTGGTCAAAAGTTAGGTCGCTGTCCACATAAGTTCCTGAATCCTAAACAACTGGGTGAACCATTAGGGACATATTGTCAATCTGACAGTTCCCTGGGGTACATGACATCCCAAAGGACACAATAATGCATTTTTTGACATTTAGTTTCAGTCCACGATTTTGGCACCTGTAATTTTTTTGGGACAAACATTCCCGCAGGATGTCTAAATCATTTGGGGATTCAATGCCTGCTCCCACCTTGCAGTCACCTGCAAACTTAAGTCAGTCAGAACCCTTTGGTATTTGCTTTTACTTCAGAAAAATAGATGCCGAAAAGGACAGGTCCCAGCACAGAACTCTGGCAGACTCTACTGGTGACTGGTCTCTGTGGAAGTAATATCCACTGTTTTGATCATCTGCATCCTATCTATCTGTGAGTCAGCTGGCAATCCAGCAAGTGACAGAGGGATTTATTCCCAGTTTATTTAGCTGTTCTACTATGGGTAGGTAATTGTGTCAAAAGCTTGGTGTGTACCGTTTTGTCTTCATCCATTGCTTTGGTGACCTTTTCAAAAAAATCCATTAGGTTGAGTAAGCTCGACCTACCCTTGACAGATCCAGTGTTTGGAGGTTCTTCGTGTCCTGATATGATAACTCCTTCCACGGTTCTGCATGTGAGGCTGGTCAGACTTAGGGTCTGTAATTTTGGGTTTGCAGAAGGTCCTCCCTTATGCAGGGGAATGACTATAGCTTTTCTCCATTCACCTGGCACAAAACCTGTATGGAGGCTAAGACTGAACAGTGTTGTTACGGCTGTGGCTAAATTATGCTTTATGCTACTTAAGATGCATCCAGGGTATTTTCAAGACCCATCAATATAGTATTTTCAGCTTTTGATAGCTCTTTTAGGACTTGGTTATGTGTGATAGCTGGAGGTGAGCCAACTTCAGGTATATTTTGAAGGACAGACGGAGAAGAGAGAGAGAGGTAAGGTTAGAGCTAAATTTATCCCCCAGTAGGTTCACTGCATCTTCAGCAGCAGTATAGGTAACATTGTTCACAACCAGCTTAGTGCATTGCCGCATTGTGGTTTTGAGATTACAAACATCACTAAAATGCCTTGTGATAGTCTTTGTCTTGGGTAACTATTTTAGCCTTTGCTTTGGTGGATTTTATTAAGCTTCTAAGTTGTTTATTTCAGTGGCAAGGGCTGTAACATTCTGGGAATTACTCTTCTTACTTTTGGTGAAACTTTTTTCTTTTTATTATAAAACTTGCTGATATTATGTTTCCACCATGTTGATTTGCCCTGCACTTTTTCCTATGAGGTACAGCTGCATCTATGCAGCTGTTTACGTGCTGGTATAGTGTGGTGTACATTTCTGTATATACAGTGGAGTTAACTAGGTTTGCTGGAGATTTGAAGTTTTCTAATGTATCACTTATGAGTACATAGTTTGTCTTAAAGGAATTTCTAAAGATTCTTTGGGTGGAAGAGATGTCTGGTTTCAGTTTTACTTCAAAGGAGACTGCTTTATGGTCAGAACTAACAAGTGACAAAGGCATGCAAGGCATGGTGCAAGATGCTCCCATATTAGTAAGGAAAAGATCCAAGATGCTATTCCTCCTAGAGGGTACTCTTGAATGACTGTTCCTGGGCATTTGCACTGACAAAGTCCAGGAATCTCTGTGTTTGTGCAGTAGTGGAAGTATAGGTTTCCCAGTCTATAGCTGGATAATTTAGCTCACCTAGGAAAATCGTATTCGGTTTAATACAGATTGATTCTATTCCTGTAGATAGGCATTCTGGCTTTCTTTTGTCTTACAGGAGTTCTACAGCTAACCAATATATGGTATGGGAACTTTCTGATGGTTATTAGGACATGAAGAAACCCTAGTGCATCATGTTGCTTTACCAGCCCTGATTTAAGTCTATTCTGGATGAAGACTAAGACACCTCCTCTCCTGTGCAGTGGCTGGCTTAAATGTGTGGAAAGCATTATAGCCCTGCACTGCCAGAATGCTCTCAGCTATTTTAAACCATGTCTCAGTCACTACAGGGGTGTAGCTAGGTTTTTCAAATTTGTACTAACAGCTCTCACACTACTGCCCCCCCCCCAAACAAAGCTACAATTTCAAATAAATAACTTTCTCTTTTTTTCAGTTAGCACTCACTAATTGTCAAGTCACCCTCCAGTTGATATGTTGATTCACTTATTCCTTCACATACAGGGTCTCAGCTTGGGGGGGTCCTGGATTTGAAGTAAGGTAAGATCTGGAGTAGTGCCATCATCCTAGATGGACGTTTTTTCCCCTTCATCCTAAGAATGCGAACATCAGTGCTAGGCTGGGCAGGCAATGGTAAGTAGCCTGAGTGTGTGCCCTGTCCTGGGTCCACAAGGTGGCCTTGCCTACTGTTGTCCTCCTGCCCACCCCAGCTTGGAATCTTTTCAATGAGCTCTATATCCCCCACTGGAGAGACGCTTAACAATGTCCCTCTTTCCCATCAAGCACATAAGCCGCTTAAACTCGGGTCATCTGGGCCAGAGTTGGGACTTTTGAACATACTGGAGACAGATATGTGTCCAACAGACTGCCACTTCTATGGAACACACATTCATCCATGTAAAGCTGCGTTCATCTGTTACCCAGGTTAAGTGCAACACAGACCAGTGAATGAAGAATAGGCAATTTACACTGGGCCTGGTACCTGTGTCCCTTATGGACACAGGCAGCTTATAAATGCCTGATCTTCAATGTCCTATTTGGATACAGGACATCATTATTCTTGCGAGAAAACTTGGCTAAACTTAGAAAGGCCCCCTTGGGTCATCAGACTAGTAACACTCTGAATTTTTTGGTCCCTTACTCCTAAAATGTGTGGTTTATTGCCAGTCACTGGAGATTGAAGTCACTAAATAATGACATACATTGAGTTTCAGACTATTTCCTTCAGAAAATTCATGCTAACACAAATTCAGTTATTTAAGCAACTTTATAATTTTATAGAAAATATATTTAACATCTGTTCCTATTTTTGAGCTTTTGTTCCCCTTCACTTTGAGTTTTATGCAGATTTCTTGAGTTAAGAGGTTGAGAGGTATGCAAACTTCTTAACTGCTGCTACTGCCAGTGGTTGATCAATCTCAATCTGCGTACTCTCTCTCTCACACACACACACACACACACACACACACACACACATTCATACAAGCACGCATACACTCACTCATGCAAACAGAAACATAAACACATATGCACACACACACCTGCCTGTGTCATTTATTTTAACACTTGCTAAACTTTCTTTCTTTTTTTATATTTTATACTCACTAAACTGCAAAAGCGCTGCTTAGCGAGCAAATAATAATGGCAACTGTTAGGCTACTTTCAGTCTGAGTTCCACAGCAGCTTAATATACTGCCATGAAGCAGAGACTCGTTTTTCAGTAGATATTACCTATAAATTTATACCCTGCTGTAGAACGTTCGTTCTCCAATCAGGGTGCCGATCTACAGGTTGCCCATTCTATAATGTAATTTACACAAGCAATAATGCCCAAAAGGATGTGTGTTATTGTGTGAATAACATCCACCCAGGGGTGTTTTGAGGCCAGATGCCGCAAGTGGAGGGCCTCTACACCCCTGGAAGGGTGATATTTACACAATAACACACATCCAGGAGGGCAATGTTGTGCTCAGAGAATCAGTTGTCTGTAAAATTGTTTTATTTTTTTTTTATTACTATATTATTTTTTTTATATATTTTTGATGTAAAATAGTTTCTCCATCTAATGTTTAAAAAGTACAGTTTTGTACCTACCATAAATGTAGATGTCCGAACTGGATAGCATCTGCAGTCATAACAAATGGGTTGTCCTGTCGTCAGGCAGCCCTTCGGTCGGCCGGATTCCAAAGTCTGGGTCAGGCTTCGGCTGATGTCGCACTTCACCCGACGTCATCTCTGCTGGTCTTCGGGTATAAAGGCAACAGCCTACGCCATTTTCCTCAGTGTTTCTTGCCCCAGATGCCAGTTGCCCTCCTGGAAGGCAAAATTTTGGATAAATGCCAATGATTCCAAAAAAGTAGAAGGCAAACACAAAAATAAGCATGTATGTACATATATACAAACAAATACACCATAAGAGACCCCCCCCAGCTAGCTATTAGGAGGGTAAATACCCTAGGAGTACCACAGAGGGGAAGGAGGGTGGGTAATCCTGACTGCAGATGCTATCCAGTTCGGACATCTACATTTATGGTAGGTACAAAACTGTACTATGTCCTTCATGGATGCATCTGCAGTCATAACAAATGGGTAGAATACCATAGCCAAACTAGGGGTGGAGGAAGAAAATTATGGTGTAGTAAGGATCCCTTGCAGTACAGCAGTGGCAAACCCTGCTCGGGATCTAGAGTATAGAGGTAAATTATAATGCTTGGCAAATGTATGCACGGAGGTCCAAGTAGCCGCCTCAATAATGTCCTTGGTTGCCACTCCTCGTAAGAAAGCTGTGGTAGTGGCTGTAGCCCTTGTAGAATGAGGTCTTATGTTCTGTGGAATTGGTTTTCCATGGTAGGAGTAACAGAATCTTATGCAATTTCCTATCCATTTGGAGATTGTCTGTTTGGAAATTGCTTTTCCTTCCCTTCCTGTTGCATAGGCTACTAAAAGCTGGTCGGTTTTGCTGTTTCTTTTGGTTCTGTCCAGGTAGTAGCGTAACTGCCTATGTACATCCAAGGTATGCAGCAGTCTTTCCCCTGTTCTGTGGATTGGGAAAGAAGGTAGGTAGGTGGATTGCCTGGTTTAAAGACACTCTGGATACCACCTTAGGCATAAATGTAGGATTAGTTCTCATGGACACCCTATCTTGATGGAAGATTAGGAAGGGTTGCACTGCCATTAAGGCCTGTAGTTCCGAAACCCTCCTTGCTGAAGTAATTGCCAGTAGGAAAGCAGTTTTCCATGATAGGTGTTGCAGATCTGCTGTTGCTGCTGGTTCAAACGGAGGGAGTGTCAACTTTTCTAGCACAAAGTTCAAGTCCCATGCTGGTAATAGTGGTTTCCTAGGAGGTTTTACATTCTTGATCCCTCTGAGGAACTGCCTGAGTAGAGGATGCGAAAAGACAGGTGGATCGAAGCTGTATTCTGCTGAAATAGCTGATGCATGTATCTTGATGGAGGAATAGGACAGGCCTGTATGTGGCAGCTCTGCCAAGTACTCCAGGATGTTAGCAATATCTATGTTGGACACATCTTTTCCTCTTTCAGTACTCCAAATGACAAACCTTTTCCATTTTCCTGCATAGTTCCTTCTTGTTGAAGGTCTGCGGGCTTCAAGGATAATGTCTTTAACCCTTTGGGATAGGTCTGGGTTAGTTGCTGCTATGTGATGTTCCAGGCAGTCAGTTGCAAGGTTTTTAGGTTTGGATGCATGATGTTGTAGTTGTTCTGAGTTAACATCAAAGGCATCAGGGGTATTGACCACATTCTCCCCCGAGACATGCTCCTCAGCAATGGGTACCAGTGTTGTCTTGGCCAATTCGGAGCTATCAGGATTATCCTTGGACGTTCCTCTTTGATTTTCAGTAGTACCTTGTGCATCAAGGGAAGAGGTGGAAAAGCATATGCTGTCAGGCCTTTCCAGCTGAAGGATAGAGAGTCCACCTTCCATGCAAGTGGGTGGTATGTCCTTGTGCAGAATTTTTTGAGCTGGTGATTGAGTGGGGATGCGAATAGGTCTATTTGTGGCATTCCCCATTTCTTTGTGATGGCCTTGAAGATGTCCGGGTGTAGCATCCATTCGTGAGCATCCGAGGTGGTTCTGCTTAACATGTCTGCTAGGGTGTTCTCTTTCCCGGCACAAATATGGCCTGTAACTGGATGTTGTAGCTCAGAGCCAGATTCCAAAGGTCCAGAGTCATTCTGCATAGTATGAATGAGTGCCTCCCTGTTTGTTGATGTACCACATGACTGTGGTGTTGTCTGTCCTTATCATTAAATGGCCTTCTTTGAGGAATGGTCTGAATTTTGGATTGCTAGTTTTACTGCCAGCATTTCTTTTGGTTTATGTGCAGGTGCAGCTGGTCTTGAGTCCACAATCCTTGTATGCATTTGTCCAGCATGTGCGCCCCCCATCCTAGGTCTGAGGCGTCCGTTGTGATGGTTTGGCTTGCTTGAAAGTTGTGGAAAGGTAAGCCTGGGTTTGACTGGCATGCTTGAGCCCACCATAGGAACTCCTGTTTTAGGCATGGGATTAGTGGGATTTCGGTTTCTAAGCTGTGCCTGTGTTGAGACCATAAATTCTTTAGGTACCACTGTAGCTTTCTCATATGCAGTCTGGCATGTGGGACCAAGATTATGCATGATGCCATGAATCCCAAGGCCTGCTGAACTTTTCTTGATGTTAGTTTGTTCTGCTTTGTTAATGCCAAGAAGTAAAGAGGGAGTTCTTTTTGTTTTTCTGCAGTTAGGAATGCCATTTGTTTTACTGTGTCCAATTCCGCACCCAAGAATGTTCTTGTTTGGGATGGTATCAGCCTTGACTTTTGTAAATTGACTGTATCCCAGGGCTTGTAGCAAGCAAATGACCCTTTGTAAATCTGTTGTCAGCTTGCTTTTGTTGTCCGCTTGTAACAGGCAGTCGTCCAGGTATGGATAAATTTGGATTCCCTGTAGTCTGCAGTGAGCGATTACTGATGCCAGGCATTTTGTGAATACTCTGGGCGCAGTAGATAAGCCAAAGGGCAATGCTGAGAATTGATAATGCTCTGATCCTGCAAGAAATCTGAGGTATCTTCTGCAATTTGGTCGAATGGGGACGTGCAGGTATGCCTCCTTGAGATCTAGAGTTACCAGCCAACACTCCTTGCCCAGCATGGGAAGAAGTTGCTGTAGGGTCAGCATTTTGAATTTTGGGACAATGATGTATGTGTTTAAGACGGACAGGTCGAGAATAGGTCTCCAACTTTTCTCTTTTCTTGGTACTAGGAAGAGTCTGGAGTAGAATCCTTTGCCCTGTTCTGTTATTGGTACTCCTTCCACAGCTCTCATCTTTGCTAATTTCGCTATCTGCTGTAGAGCTTCTGTTTTTTGATTTGGAGGTAGGTTTGGCATTCCCCTTTTTACTGGTAAGGTGTGGAAGTGGAACCGGTAGCCTTGGTCTATGGTTTGCAAAATCCACTTGTCTTTTGTGATATTGTGCCAATTTTTCGAAAATAATGCTAACTTTCCGTCTAAAGGTGCTGCTATTTGCTCCCTGGTAGGCGGTGTCAGAGCCAAGTCACTGTGATTGTCCTGTTGCAGTGGCAGTGGTTGTGTCTGTGCCTCGGTTATTGCCTTGCCACTGTCGTCCTCTGTAGGCACCTCCTCTGGATTGATTTCTGCCTCTAGAGCGTCTATTCCTGCCTCTTTGGGATTTTGTGGAGTCTGGAAATGACCAATTTTTGGCAGGCCAGTTCCTGCTAAACCTTGGGGGCTGAACCTGTAAGAAATCTTTTACTGTTTGTACAGATTTTGCCTTCTCTTCCATTTTCTTCATTACTTGCTGAGCAGGTGTACCAAATAGACTGGCCTTATCCATAGGAGCATCTAACAGCTTTGCTTTAACATGATCCGGTAAGACCTGTTCTTTCAACCATGCATGCCTTCTTATCACTGTGCCAGTCATGGCTGATCTAAATGAAGCCTCCAGTGCATCATAGCCACATTTTAAAGAATGGTTACTAACCTGTTGGATGTTATTCACCATTTCTAAAACATATTTCTTATCTAAGGCATCATCAGAGGATAGCTTTTTAGTTAACTGATCAAGCATAAACTCTTGGTATTGGATCATATGAAACTGACAGTTTAAAGCTCTAGCTGAGAGAGTAGCAGAGGTGTAAACTTTTTCCCCATCTCTAAGGACCTGGATTCCCTTTCAGAAGGGATAGGGTTTTTTGCTGAGGTCGAGGCTACTGCCTTAGGCCCCTGGGATATAGTTTCAGGATCTGCAAGTGGGGCCTTGTATAAGTGGTGATGAGTGTCTGGCACCCTGTAAAATCTATCTGGTTTGGCAGGGGCTGGAGGTAAAGAATCAGGAGCAGTGCAAACATCATTAAATGCATCATCCACAACAGGCAGTACAGGAGGTATAGCTAAGGGCCTATGTTGTGGTAAGTGCAGAAAGGTCCTAAGCCTTTCTCTTGAATCTGAGAAATCTTGTCCCTGCCATTGGAATTGTTCTCTCATGGCATTTAAGGTTTCCCCAAAGGAAAATTCCTCTGGTGGAGAGGCAGCTGGAATGGATTCTTCAGCATCGGAATCTTCATAAGTAGAAAAAGGAGCCTCTGGCTGGTCTGTAATGTCTGAGTCATTCGCAGAATCATCAGAGGACACTGGCTCGGGGGGCTCTGCTCTAGGTCTCTTTTCTGGGGGCTGAGAGGCCCTGTCTGGGTGAGATTGGGATCCCCTAATTAAGGATATTAAATCCTCTGCCAGAGTAAGCATTTGTGAACTTGAAGTGGGCCTGTGTGAGGGGGGCTTAACAGGCACTGTTTTAACAGATTTGGCTGCTTTAGCCCTGGCAAAGGCCTTAATAGACATGGCTGCAGGAGGCCTAGCAGCACCACGTGCTGGGGTAGAGACATCCAAAGGGATGGTGTCTGATAAATCACTAGGAACCACAATTGTAGGCAAAATTTCTGAGGCCGTTTCAACTAAGGTAGCAGGAGCCTCAGTAGTAGTCATGGATTCGGCTGAAGATTGACCGGTTTTCTCGGTTTCGGCCTGGTCTTTTTCTTTGCGTTTTTTAACAATTTGGGTAGTCGGAGGATCCGACGGCATAATGTACGCAAAATCTGAGCCGTAAAACTGTTCAGCAAACTCCGACCGACGCCTAAGCGTTCGTCGGTTGAAGGAAGCACAGGCCGAACAGGCTGCTACGTCGTGGTCTGGGCCTAAGCAAGGCAGGCAGTAAGAGTGGAAATCTTTATGAGGTATTTGTTTCCCACAAGTTAAACAGTTATTGACTTTTTCTGACATCGGCTGAGGCAAGAAAGAGTCCCCAACGTGGTACTTAGCTTTTAGAAGTCTTGAGTAGTATTCGGTAGTAGTAATCTCTGGATCTGACCGACCGGCACTTGCGAACAGCTTCTGCTTCGGGCGCCACACGGCAAGAAAGACTGAGGAAAATGGCGTCGGCTGATGCCTTTATACCCGGAGACCAGCAGGGATGGCGTCGTGTGAAGTGCGACATCGGCTGATGCCGGACCCAGACTTTGGAATCCGGCCGACCGAAGGGCTGCCTGACGACAGGACAACCCATTTGTTATGACTGCAGATGCATCCATGAAGGACATCTTGCTGTAGTATATGTAAATGGTGTTGCAGGAAGTATTTTACATCCAAAATATCCAGGTATTTATTTTTTGGTCCCTTACTCCTAAAACATTTGGTTTGTTGCCGGTCACTGGGGATTACATTTAAAATAATGACATACATTTGAGTTTCAGGCTTTTATTTCCTTCAGGAAATTCATGCTAACACAAATCCTTTTATTTAAGCAAGTATATAATGTTATAAGAGCAATAATTAAAATCTGTTCCTATTTTTGAGCCTTTGTTCTCCTTTCATTTTAGGCTTTATCCACATTTCTTCAGCTGAAAGGCCCAAAGGTATACAAACCTCTTCACTGCTGCTGCCAGTGGTGGATCGCTCTCTCTCTCTTTCACACAGCCACTTCAGAACGCAATTGCCAAAAAATGCATCATCATCCCCTTTGGGAAGAGTGACGTCCCCACATATTATCACATTAATAACAATGTCCTAAGTACACAATCACTAGTGAGGGATTTGGGCTCCCAGGTTGACAGCAACCTGACTTTTGACCACCATGTTGCTTCTGTTGTACGGAAAGCTTGCTACATGGCCCACCTCATAAGTAAGGGTAACTCATCCAGGGTCAAAGAGGTTATAAGATCCCTGTATTCTTCCCTTATAAGGCCAATTACTGAGTACAATGCCCACTTCAGCATGTACCTCACAAGACACATGCAGCAGCTGAAGAGACCACAGAGGTTCCTCACCAGGAGAATCCAGGGCCTCAAACACCTACCCTATATAGATAGGCTAAAAGCCCTATCTCTCTACCCAGTTTCATACAAACTCCTCAGAGGTGACCTCTGTCTGGCATACAAAGCAACCTCAGACCCCGCCTTGATGGGACTACTACATATCCGCAAGTCAAGCTCCACTTGAGCAACCCGTACGCATGACCTCAGCCATCTGTGATATCAAAAGGACTTGTTGGCGGGACAGATTTGTGTCCCAGAGACTTCCCTATCAGTGGAATAAACTCCTTCACGTCAAGAAGAGTACCTCATTATCCTTTTTTAAGCGCAATCTGGATAACTGGATGGGAAACAGAAAATACACTCCTGGGATTCCACCTGTGTCCCTGCTGGACAGGGTCTCTGGGTGATGACTTGTCTAAACATGAGCTAAACTCTTGGCTAGGCTTATAAGGCCCTCAGGGCCGATAGCCTAGTAACCTCCTATAATCCTATGATCCATTACTGTTCCCCCCCTCTGCCCATGGGGGAACTTCCACCTTGTGTGTCCTGGTAAGACCTCAGTGATTTTTTGAACCACATCTTTCCACTACCTCTTTGCCCTTTAGGGAATTGTTTGGCAAATGCGGAAAAACATACTCCAACGGCAGACAGGGTTTTAACTTCCTGTTCACATCTGGTTAGCGTTTCTTTTACTTTAGGCCTAAAAAGGGATGAACCATCAAAGGTAGCATTAACAAAGGAAGATCAGAAGGGCTCCACGAAATCACAAAAGTGCATCCAGGCCTGTCTCTTGATAGAGATGCCTGAACCCACCGCTCTACTTGCTCCATTTGCTGCATATGAAATGAGGACATGGACGAGCTGACAACCGAATTGAGGGAAATAAGCTGAGCGTTGACCTTATCTGCTGTCACCTCAGCTACAGCTCCTTGGAGGAAGTCTGAAAGTTCTTTTAACAGGTTCCTCTGTAATCTAGCAAAATGGGTAAGGTAGTTCAGTAACCATAAGATAAAGGCCTCGCTATGACAAAAATTAGAAGTTATGTACTCACCATAATGTTCCATCTGAGTAGGTAGTTCATTTGTCTGCAACCTGTGGGTTACGGATCCGAGCCGGCAACTTGTTTCAAGCTAATGGATCCGAGCTCCTAGCTCCTCCCTTCACCCATAATCCCCTGCTAACCCTCCATGACCTCAGATCGAGTTTGCCCCTCAATATATATCCAACAAAAGGATATCTAACTACTAGTAGATCCGAAGAAGGCCAGGGGGAAGGAGGGGGGGATGGTTGCAGACAAATGAACTACCTACTCAGATGGAACGTTATGGTGAGTACATAACTTCTAAATCTGAAGTAGGATGTTCATTTGTCAGCAACCTGTGGGACAGAGTCCCCAGCTACCTGCACCTTGGGTAGCCATCATGGAAGGATATTACGAAGCACCGCAGAGCCAAAGGATGCTCTCCCTCTAGAAAGCAGGTCTAGCTTGTAGTGGTTGATAAAGGTATGAGATGAAGCCCAAGTGGCTGCAGAACAAATATCATCCAAAGGAACTCTAGACTTGAAAGCCGCAGAAGTAGAAATGGAGCGGGTGGAATGAGCACGAACTCCTTCTGGTGCGGGTCTACCCGAGGCTTGATAAGCCAGTAGGATACATTGGGAAATCCAGTGAGATAAAGATACTTTAGAGATAGCTTTCCCCAAGTTAAATTTGGCAAAGGAAACGAACAGCTGGTCGGATTGTCTATGGCCAGCTGTCCTATGAGTATAAAAACTAAGCTGCCTATGAACATGCAATGAGTGCAACTTGTACTCTCCCTTATTTTGATATTTAGGGAAAAAAAAAAACGGTAAATTTATGGATTGATTTATGTTGGTTTCTGATGCTATCTTGGGAAGAAAGGAGGGATTGATCCTGAGGTACACTCTATCTGGGTGAAAAATCAGGTATGGAGGCTTCACAGAAAGAGCCTGAAGTTCCGACACTCTTTTCGCTGAAGTAATGGCTACAAGGAATGCTGTTTTCCATGACAAGAATTTGAGATCCACTGAAGCAGCGGGTTCAAAGGGTGGAGCCGTCAAGGCTTGTAGAACTAAAGTAAGATCCCAAGGGGGTACGGCTTCTTTTACAGGGGGTCTAAGTAAAAAGGTACACTTGAGAAAGGTTTTACACAATTTGGCTGACATCAAGGGCCCTGTATCATGTCCCACATGATAATGAGATATGGCTGCCAATTGCACTTTGACAGTTGAACAACTAGCGCCTTCCTGAAAGAGTTCAGTTAGGAAGTCTAAAATGGATGGAAGAAGAGCCGTAAAGGGATCTAGGTCGCGGTGCTCTGCCCAGATGGAAAAACGTTTCCATTTACTGTGATAAACTTTCCTGGTGGAGGGCTTATGCGCTGCCACGAGGATGGCTTTGACTGGTGAAGAGATACCGGGAGTCCTAACTAGGAGTGGAACTGGAGCAACCAAGCTGTCAGTTTCAGATTGTCCAAGTTTGGAGTTGGCAAGTCCAACAGATGGGAGATGAGATCCGGGATGGGATCTAGAATCCAAGGGTGATTCACAAGGTGAGACCACAGGTAAGGGAACCAAATTTGTCGAGGCCAGAATGGGGCAATGAGAATCATCTTGCTCCCCAACCGCGAGGCTTTCTGTAAGAGTTGTATCATCATTGGCAGAGGAGGACAGACATAGAGTAGACCGGGTGGCCAAGCATGCACGAGAGCATCTCTTGGAGTTCCCCCTGGAGGGGGGATTAGAGCGAAGAAATTGTCGCATTTGGTGTTTTGATGGAGATGCAAAAAGATCGCAGCAGGGTTGCCCCCATGTTGCGAATATCTGCTTCGCTACTAGAGGGTTGAGAGACCACTCATACGGGGTAAGAAGGGTGCGGCTGAGCTTGTCCGCTAGGATGTTGGTCCTCCCCGGAATGTGCGTTGCAATCAGAAAGCGGTTGGTGGAGATCGCCCATTCCCACACTCTCACGGCTTTGCGGAAAAGAGGATAAGATCTGGTTCCCCCCCTGTTTGTTGATATACCAGACCACTGACATGTTGTCCGACTGAATTGCATTCGTTCCTGCGGGGAGGAAGCTCTGAAGTGCTTGCAACGCCAACAGCACCGCTCTCACCTCCAGAACGTTGATATGCAGGGAGGTCTCTGTATCGTTCCACGTGCCTTGGACTGTCCTGCCTGAATAATGCCCCCCCCCAACCCGAGGCGGGAAGCGTCCGTGGTCACAGTGGCGATAGGGGGAGAGGTGCAGAAGGGATGGCCCGTATGGAAGTTCGATGCTTGGAGCCACCATAGTAGCGCCCTCCTGCAAGCTTTGCTGATAGCAATGGGATGGTGGAGAGGAAGGGATAGGAAGGACCATTGCACTAACAGAGTCCATTGCAGTACTCGCATGTTCAAACGGGTGCATGGAAGGAGTGTAATCGCTGCCGCCATGGAGCCTAGTGCCCTCAGGACCAATTCCGCTGGTGAAGCCTCTGAATGAAGGATAGCCCGCACATGAAGTTGTAGGTTCCTGATTCTCTCGGGAGTTAGAAAGGCTCGCAAATCTCTGGTGTCTATTCTGGCACCTATGAATTCTATGATCTGCGTCGGAGCCAGTAGACATTTGCCGACATTGATAGTAATGTCTAGTTGTGAGGCTAGATGGAGAAAGAAGTCCCTGGCCGAGCAAAGTAGATGCCTTGTTGGTGCGGTCAGGAGCCAGTCGTCCAGGTACGGAACGACCTGAATTCCCTGGAGTCTCAGGTGGGCCGCAATCACTGCTAACACTTTGGTGAACACCCTGGGGGCTGTGGTGAGGCCAAAGGGAAGGACCCTGAACTGGTAGTGACTGCCCCCCAGCTGGAAGCGAAGAAACCTCCTGGATCGTTTGTCCATTAAGATGTGGTAATACGCATCCTTGAGGTCTATAGAGCACATCCAATCGTTTTCCCTCAAAAGGGGGAGGATAGATTGAAGAGTGACCATTCGGAATTTTTCCTTGGTTACTGACCGGTTCAAGCGGGAAAGGTCTAGGATGGGTCTCAGGTCCCCCGTCTTTTTTGGCACCAAAAAGAACCTGGAGTAGAACCCTAATCCGAGCTGGTCTTGGGGGACGGGCTGGATGGCTCTTTTTCTTAGCAGCTGCTGTATTTCTGCGGCTGCGGCCTCCCTCTGATAGGGTGGTACATCGAGGAGGTTCTTGGATTGGGGGACATGAAGTATTGGTATTTTGTACCCTCTGGATATGATGCGAAGCACCCAGCGGTCTGTTGTGATGGACTCCCATGCCGCTAGGTGTTTCGAAAAACGCCCCCCCCCCCCGACTGCCTCCAGAGTGGAGCAGCCGGGCAACCCCTAAGGGCTGCTGCGCGGGCCGCTCAGAGAAAGGTTCTCTGGACCCAAAGTTCCTTGGAGCCCCTCTGCCCCTGGGGAGACGTCCTCCCTGTCCACCTCTGCCACGGTAGGACTGGTTGTCAAGAGCTGGTTGGGAACGTTGTGATTTTCGGTACCACATCTTCTTCTGACCCTTTTGGTTCATTGAAAAGGACCGCTGGGGAGAAGAGAAGCGGACTCCGACGGCAACGTCTTCCCGTCCTTCTCGCTCTGGACAAGTGTCTCGCGAACTGTTTTGCCAAATAGGGCAGAACCATCAAAAGGGGCATTCGCGAAGGATGCTTTAAAGGGCTCCGTAAAGTCGCAATGACGGAGCCAGGCCTGACGTCTCATGACTAGGCCTGATCCGCTAGCCCTAGCGGCTCCCTCTGTGGCGTGGGACAACAGCCGCATAGAGGTGTTTGAAATAGATCTCAGAGTGGCCATTCGGGTGGAGTACAATTGTTTATCCTCTTCCGACATGGACTCAGGGGGGGATGCAGCGTATTCTTTGATAAGATCCCGCTGCATCCTGATGACATGTGCCATATAGTTCAGAGACCTTACTGAGAAGGTCGCTGAACTAAAGACTCGCTTCCCTAAGCGATCCATCAAACGGGACTCTTTGCTCGGTGGATGGACTGAGGGACTCTCCTGAGCCAATTCCCTCTTTGTGGCTGCTGCCGTCAACATGGCATCTACAGGGGGCCCCTTACTCCAATGTGATCGGTCTGAGGGGGGGGCTAAGAATCCTATCCGGTCGCTTCGGTATTGGCTCCACGGTGTCCGGATCCTTCCACGCCCTGGTGGTAATGAGGTCCACCAGGGGGTCGGCTGGAGGGGACACCCAAGAGGTAGACGGGCCTGCCTCGAATGCCTCCAGAAACACGGACTCGTCAGAGGAAGACTTAGGGGCAGACCACCCACCTCTGATTCTCAGCATCTCCATGATGTCTCCAAAGGAGACATCCTCAGGGGGCGATCTTGGGGAGCCTTCCCCTTCCTCCAAGTCCATGTCCTCGGTTAAGGACTCAGGGGAGTCCACGTGCCTCCTTTTGCACTTAAGCTTGCGGGGAGCTTCCTCGGGGGGACTGTCCGAGGAGGCCTCGCCAGCAACATCTTGTTCCAATGGAACTATCTGTGACATCGAAGCAGACTGTCCCTTTGGCCGGGTGATGGAAGCCTGACCCAGCAGAGAGGGAGTGCAGGGAGGAGTCGATGCAAGGACCGGGGGTCCAGATGCTCTCAACAGAGCCCTCTCCACAACATCGAAGGCCGAGGGAGAGCCACTCTCCAATGGATCCGAAAGTCGGCTCCCACTCGAATCCGATGAAGGGACTGGAGCCGGCGCCGAGACTGTCGGATCCGAGGGACCAGTGTGCTCCGACCTGGACGGAGCCGAAGGCACACTGAATCCCCCGGATCCGAAGCTCGGACCACAGCTCTGAGAGGTCGGATCCGACAGGCTCGAGGGCAGGGTCGGATCCGAAGTACCAAGTACTGTCGGCGCCGACCCACCCCCGGCTCCAAGGCTGCTCGGCTCTGAGCGCTCCGAACCCAGGTAGCGGGTCGGAGAAGGAGCAATTGGGTGGAAAAAAGGTGTCGAGCTCCCCCCCTGAGGGGAGGAGGCAAGAGCACTCCCATCTGCAGCTGGGCCTGGATGAATCTTCGCATCATCCGGTCCAAGTCTGCATCTGATAAACTGAAGGTAGATCTCGAGGAGGCCACCGAGGCAGGCCTGGAATGCCGCCTAGATGACCTCGACGGGGATCGGGTCTCCTCCTCCTCGGGCCCCAGGGAGAAACAAGGGGATTGGAGCCGAGGAGGAGGAGACCTAGAAGCAGTGGAGGGAGAAGCCCGCTTAGCTGGCGGGGCCGAAACGGAAGTCTTGTGGTGCTTCTCCCTCCGTTTCTCCCTCCTGGCCTCCGACACTTTAGCAGGAGTTTGAGTCCCGGACGGAGGCAGGGGGTCAGGAGTGGCAGCGATCACAGGCTGTGGTGGAGCCACGGGAGCAGCAGAGATAGCGGAGGCCGAAGCCGAATCCGGGGGTAAAAGTCCCGCCAGGACCAGCTTCGACCTCCGCTCTTTCAGTGCCCTGGGGTTGAACGCTGCACAGATGGTACAGCCCGAGGTGAGGTGTTCAACCCCAAGGCACCGAATGCACCGAGTGTGGCCATCAGCCAGGGAGTGCTTATGGCCACACTCAGTACATTTAGAAAATATGGCTTTTGGGGCCTCAGCCATTCCTTTTTTTTTTTTTTTTTTTTTTTAAGAAAAAAAAGAAAAGCAACTACACACACACACAGGCCCCAAAAGAAAAGCAACACACACACTAGCGACCAGCGAAGGGAGGGTACTAATTAAAAAATAAGGAACCTAACTCAGACACACTTTAAAAGTATTAATTTAAACTAAAAAAGAAATTCCTGACAAAAAAGTACTTAGAAAAAGGTAACTTTTTCTTCAGTTATCTGACGAGCTCAACAAGGATCCAGCCATCCACAAGCGCGGCAAACTAGATCTGAGGTCATGGAGGGTTAGCAGGGGATTATGGGTGAAGGGAGGAGCTAGGAGCTTGGATCCATTAGCGTGAAACAAGTTGCCGGCTCGGATCCGATATCGGATCCGTAACCCACAGGTTGCTGACAAATGAACATCCTACTTCAGATGACATGTTTCCTATACCTATTCATGATCCTGGAATCCTTATTAGGAGGATGGATAGAGGAACTGGTCTCGGAAAGTTTGGCGCCATGATCATGACATCAACTGCAACACCTCTGGTTAGAAAAGCCTAATCCTTTGGAGCTGTAATATATTTGTTTGGCCACCTAGGAGTGGGTTCTATAGAATCTGGGGTCTCCCAAGCATTCTGAGAGATTAACTGAATAAGCTCATTGGAACGAGGGGTCACCCAAGAGGTTGAAAGGCGAGATCCAAAGGGTTTCAAGTATACCAACTCATCGGCCAAAGGGGAGGAGAACTGCCAGTCACCTCTCTGCTTTATAAAAATACCAACTGGAAAGATAACTAAGAATCACAGAGAGACTGTTTAATAGTTTTGTAAACCTTCAGTATTCTGAAACAAGGTTCTCAACCTTGGTTTCTCAATGTTACAAAAGTCATATATGTTTTCATCTAAGTTACCGTTCATCAAATTGTCGAACAGAAAAGAATATATTCTCCTGTAACTAATGAAAACTTAATTTGAAGTTGTCTCTTCATACTCATTCACATTCCCCAAAATAACTTCCATGCTGTTTATGTACTTCTCGTGATCTATCAGTACTTTTGTACCTCCTTTATCACTTTTCATAATTCTAACATCTTTGTTATTTTTTAATTAATTTAAAGCTAATTTCTCATTTCTAGTTAAATTGCAATATTTTTGTTACCTTTGCCTTCATGTAACAATCCCGATTTGTTTTTCACAAGTATGTTCAAAAACTTTTAAAGTATGAACCAGAGGTGGGTTGTAACATGAGGGCTTACTATATTGACTTTTATTCATTCTGACATCTTTATTTATTTATTTATTTATTTTATTTATTTTACATTTGTTGACCGGGAGAATCCGACTGGATATATGTCCATTTTCAGCGGAGGCCCGGGGAGAAAAGCTCCACATATAGAGTAAAATTACATACAGGGTAAGATAGGTACATATTAATACATATTGTAATAACCAACATAGTTTCTAGATAGTATACATAGACAAGACATTATTAGGAGAAGATGGGCACAGGCAAAGAGAAATTTACTTATACTAGATAGTCTAACTAGATAAAGAGGGGGAAAGGAGTTAGGAAGTATAGAGCAGGTAGCAAGATTTGTTATAGGGGTAATAGAGAAGATCCGAGAGTACATCAGGAAGGAGATTAGTTGATAGATGAGAAAGGCAGTAGGCAATGTAGAAAAATGTTAATCTGGATATGAGCATTGGCAAAGCCAATGAGACTGGAGATGGTGGGTAAGACTTTTTTTGAATTGGGGTAGGGAGGTAATGGTGGTAATAATAGGTGGGAGGGAGTTCCATAACTTACCAATGGAGTTAGCAAATAATGCATCTCCTCCAGAGTTGAAGGATTTGACTGTTTGAATGAGTGTTCTACTAGGACCAAGACTATTTAGATTGGTATATGGTATGATTAATTTACCCAGTGCTGGGGACTTTTCAGGGTGTTTGAGTATTTTGAATGCCTCAATGAGTTGGTTTAGTTGAAGAAGGTTTGGGAGTTCTAACCAGCCAAGATATTTTAGGTTAATACAATGATGAGTTCTATATGGTTTACCAGTTGCAAATCTGGCTATATGGTTGTAGGAGCATGATAGTTTATTTAGGTCTGATTTGTTAAGGTTGGTAAATAATGGAGGCGTATAGAAGGGTAGAGAGTAAGTCGAGCGAGCTAGGGTAACTTTTGCATTTGGTGTTAGAAAGGATTTGATTCTGTATAGTGACCCCAGTTTCTTGTTAACGGTCTTAATGGTGTGATTAATATGGATGTCGAATTTGAGTTTATTATCAATGGTCACTCCTAATAGTTTAGATGTCGTCTGGGGAGATAATTGTCCCATTATTGGATTGTATGGTAAAGGCAGTGTTTGGGAGTTTTGGGTAGGATGGAAGAGTAATAATTTGGTTTTCTTTGGATTCAGAATTAGTTGCCGTCCGGCTAGCCACTTCTCTATTGCTGTGAAACAGCTTTGGGTGTTAGATAGTAGTTTGTCAAGGGATTTGTCAGAACATATTAATGTCGAGTCATCTGCATATTGAATACAGGTGGCCTCAGGGATAACTTTATGAAGGTCATTAATAAAGACTGAAAAGAGAAGTGGACCCAGTATGGACCCTGTGGAACTCCAATGGTATTTGGAAGGAGGTTGGAGAGCTTATTATGCCAAAGTACTGCTTGCTTCCTACCAGAGAGATAGGCCTGAAACCAGTCTAGGGTTAAGTTATCCAGGTGGAGGTTTCTTAGGGTTTCATGGAGTAGTCGGTGGTTTACCATGTCAAAGGCCTTTGATAAATCTAGAAAGAGTGCAGAAGATGTATTTTTATTGTTCGGTTTTGTTTATTATATCTGTAAAAGAGAGCGCTGTAGTAGTGCTGTGATTGGGTCTAAAGCCATGTTGAGAGTTGGTGAGGAGATTATTCTGTGTAAGATAGTGAATGAGTTGTGTGTGTAGGCATTTTTCCATGATTTTGGCTAGTGGTGACATTATGGCTATAGGTCGGTAGTTTGATAAGTCAGTGGATGTGCGCCTTTGTGAAGTGGGATTACATATGATATTTTCCATATTGAGGGAATTGTAGATTCGGAAATGGTACGATTAATAAGTATAGAGATGGGGTAAGCTATGTCTTCTGCAGTTATTTGTAAGTATTCAGCTGGTAGGAGGTCTGCAGAGGGGGTGCTTGGTTTAAGTTTTTGAAGTAAGGATCTAATGGAGGAAGTGGAGACTGGTTGTAGGTGGAAGGTCTGAAGGGTTTTGGAGTGAGTTCTGTAGCAGTGGAGGGTATGGTGGATAGTTGGTTAGCTAGGGTTTGGATAGTATCAGTGAAGAAAGTGTTAAAGGTATTGGCTACTTCTTCTGGGTTTTTATCTGCTATAATTTCTGGGGTAGGAGTGGTGGATTTCCCAGGATGGAGAAGTTTATTTAGACCTGCCCAAAATTTTTGAGGGTTGTTTTGATGTTTATTTTGAAGTTGGCAGTAGTAGTTACTTTTGTCTATTAGTATGGCTTTTTTTGTCATATTTCTTTGTTGCTGAAATTTAATGCGGTCTAGGGGCGTTTTGGTTGTCCATTTTTCCCAGGATTTGTTTCTGAGTTTTATTTTAGATTTTGTTTCTTTTGTAAGCCAAGGTGTAATATTTGTTTTAGTTTTGATTAGTCTTTTGGGGCATGAGTATTAAGTATGTTTAGGAAAGTGGTATTAAATTTAGAAACTGCCTCTTCTAGGGGGAGGTACTTAAGAGTTGCCCAGTTACAGGATCTAAGTTCCATTTTAAACTTTTCGAGGTCAAAATTTTTCTTATTTCTAATAGACATATACGTGGGAGGTATAGGACTACCTGTTTTATTTTTCCTTATATATGTTATAAGGTGATCGCTGAGTTCATTTGGGAGGGTCCCAGATGTATACATTTGGGGTTGACTGTTTATGAGGATCCAGTCAAGGATACTCTCCTTTTGGTTTGAGTTCCCAACTCTGGTAGCAGAGGTGATGGTCTGAGAGAACCCATGGAGATTTATATGGGTAGGGTTAGTCTCGGAGGAGCATAGTTGCCAGTCAATGTTAATATCACCCAGGATTATAGTTTCCTGTGGGTAGTTATTGGTTAGCCAGTTAAGAATGCTTTCCAATGTTTCAGAGTTTTTCCCCGGAGGGATGTACATTACAATTAGATTAATACTTTTTTTTCTATTAAGCTGTAGTTTTAGAGTGAGTATCTCAGCATTAGAGATTTGTGGTGGCTGAGTAGGGTTAAAGCTGAGATTTAGATTATTTTTGTAGAGGACTGCAATGCCGCCACCCTTTTTTTTTATGCGGTCGGCTCTATGCATATTATAGCCTGGTGGTATAATCTCATTGTCATTGGTCCCTGGTTTTAGCCAAGTTTCTGTTAAACACATAATGTCTGGGAGGTGGGTAGCTAGTAGAGCATGGAGGTTATGTATTTTATTGTTGATGCTTCTAATATTTAAGTGGCAGATATGAAGGGAGTTATTATATCTTGGTGGGGTATTAGAGTTGATTTTTGCTGTGGGGCCTGGGTTTGGGTGGACATCTCCATCTTTAGTGATGCTTTTTCTGAGATATTCCACCAGCCTCATCAGTTTCTGCAACAATTTCTGCCCTTGTTTAGATTTGGGGCGTGTTTGGTCTGGTTTGTAAGGGTAGTAATAATTAGAATTTGTGGTTTTTCTGAATAGTTGTTGGGTTGTGTTGGTGGTATTATACAGAGGTAGGGGAGCTTTAGTTTGATATCTGGGGTAATGGAAACCTGAGTAGGGTTGATCTTCATATTTGGTTGTAAGGTAAAGTATGGTAATTAATGGAAGTAGAAAGGATAAAACTATTAGTGTTGTCCTTTTTTTACCCTGTAGGGCGGATAAAGTTTTCTTTGAGCTGGGGTGCATTGTTGTAGGAGGAGAGTAGGAGCCTTTGCTTTTTTAAAGTTTGAAGGGGAGGAGGGTTTTGGTGTTTGCAAGGGGTGGGGAGACAAGGAGTGATAATTTGGTTGGCTAAGAAAGATAGAGTGGCTACTGAACTATAAATGTGGGACTACTGGGGGGTGGGATTTGGGGGCAGGGCGGGCGGAGCAGCCCGAGGGCAAGCGAGCGGGATTTTCCAGTTCCAAATTGACTATGGGCAAGTGGAAAACAGGCAAGTAGAATGTTAATGCAGGAAGTAACCCAATAGATTATATACTTTATTTTTAGGAGCTCTGTTTGTTACCAGTAGCTTTGGGGATATAGCATTAACTTTACTTTATGTGGACTTAACTGCTGTTTCTTAGAACCCAGTGCACCAGCGTTATACTTATATAACAGGATATATTTTAGTTAAAATAGACTGTAGATAAAGTGATTAACCTTTATATTTGGTTGATTTGAAGGCACAAGTGATGAGAGCTTTTCTGTGGGTACTGTTCTGTTTAAGCGACCCTCAGGATAGGAAGCATATAGCCAGGAGGGAAAGTAGAAAGGGTAGTGCCTGTGAGGAGAGCAGATACATAGATAGATTTTACATCTTTCCCATATGCAGTTATAGTTCAAATGGTAAGCGATATGACTTGAAAATCAAACTGTTTGTGCAATATGTAGTGAAAACTCACAATAATAGAGTACAGTTCAAAGTTTAAAACAAAGCGTTGGTAGAACTCTAATAAGCTATCTGTTTAACACACAGCGGCAGGAAGATTCAAGTTCGCTATCTCCAGATTACAATGCAAGCATGTTCCAACAGTTATTCTTAAGAGTGACTAACAATTGCTGCGTAGTGTAATCCTTCCTCACTACAGCCTTGTTGCTGATATTAGTGCAACGCACTTACTAGATGTTCACCACGCTAACAATAGTATATGCAGAGCCGAGAAATACTCGGAATTAGTTAAAAGTAGTAAGCGCTAACCGCTAAATAACAGCAAGTATATTTTTAACCTTCAGTTGTTAGAAGTAAAGCCAGCAGACTTCAGTACATTATAACTATAATACTAACTACTTGTTAGGTAAGCGTGCTACACGCTAATAAACATTAGCCCTCTACGCAGTTAAAAGCTAAGTCCCTGCGTGTAGATTTAACAGATATACAGTAACAGATATACAGTATTTTGTAGGCAAATCTCCTCACAAAGTATTGTCGCAAAACAAAGTAGTCAAAAGAAACACAGTTACATACCCTGGTTTAAGGGCTAGCGACTAGGTTCAGGAAGACAGGAGTAAGCAGTGATTTAAAAATGGCGCTACTTGAGGGTAGATAAATAACCTTACCTGCGTCACAGGTAGGAGGAGGAGGGAGCAAGGGTTTTCTTTGTTTTTTTTTTTTTTTTTTCCAGTTCCAAATTGACTATGGGCAAGTGGAAAACAGGCAAGTAGAATGTTAATGCAGGAAGTAACCCAATAGATTATATACTTTATTTTTAGGAGCTCTGTTTGTTACCAGTAGCTTTGGGGGATATAGCATTAACTTTAATTTATGTGGACTTAACTGCTGTTTCTTAGAACCCAGTGCACCAGCGGTTATACTTATATAACAGGATATATTTTAGTTAAAATAGACTGTAGATAAAGTGATTAACCTTTATATTTGGTTGATTTGAAGGCACAAGTGATGAGAGCTTTTCTGTGGGTACTGTTCTGTTTAAGCGACCCTCAGGATAGGAAGCATATAGCCAGGAGGGAAAGTAGAAAGGGTAGTGCCTTTATATTTGGTTGATTTGAAGGCACAAGTGATGAGAGCTTTTCTGTGGGTACTGTTCTGTTTAAGCGACCCTCAGGATAGGAAGCATATAGCCAGGAGGGAAAATCTTTTAAAATGTAGTCTAAATTTAGCAATCTTGTGAACTTTTTTAAGTCTAATAAGGTACTAGTCACATTACCCCAGGTGGTTGGTACAAAACTTAGCCCTAAATTCAATATTTTCACATGATCAGCATTCAAAGGAAAATTAGACAAATTTATAATGTTATTATTTACTTTTCTAACCTGTCCTAATTGTCGGTCAACGAGTCTGTCTCGTTCTCTGAGCCTTGCTCAACTTCTCCAAGTTTAAAAAAACTTCTGGTCTAGCTCCTAAGTCGAAAGAGTTAGTTGAACAACCAGGATTTCTGTTTCCTCCAGTAAAAAGAGTACTCTCTGCGCTGGTGTGTAAAATGTCTGCTGTTGGCTCAGAGAACGCGATTAACCAGGAAGAAAGAGAGGATGGACTCTGACGTGTTGACCGACAATTAGGACAGGTTACAAAAGTAAATAACATTATAAATTTGTGTAACTTTGCATTGAATGCTAATCATGTGAAAATATTAAATTTACGGCTAAGTTTTGTAACGACCACCAGGGCTGGTGTGAATGTGAATTTTTACAGAGACAATTAATGGTGGAGTCCTCAAAAATGATTTTTTTCTACATGAGACGTTACACAAGATTCAAGAGAAAAAGTCTTCATATGTATTGATATTATTACCAACAGGGATATAAACAATTGTGGCTGTTCATTTTGAGGTTCATGAAGACACTTTCTGTGTTACTGAACTGTGAAGGGGTGAGAGGAGAGAGGATAAGCTGGAGAGTATTTTTACAGATAATTTCAATTCCTCATTTTCCTGCGATTTCTGTCAGCTCTTAGAATATTTTAACCTAGCAGTAGAATTTCATTGTCTTTAATATTTTGTATTCGCCCTGTCTCTGTATTATGAGTATATATGGGGAATGATGTGTTATCCATGCATGGAATTTTACAGATACTCCTGATATTTATCTGACAGATTTGTGGGTATGAAGATTCAGTAGGATAATGAGCACTGAAAGAAACTTTGGGAGTGCAGCTGATATGAATGGTGAGCAAGAAAGAAGTTGGCTGAGGGTTGATGTGAATTCTACCACTTAAGTTAAAGTTCAGTGGAGAATGCTGATATGGAGATTGCCATCTGACTTTTATTTATTTTCTGAATTCTAGCTTAAGAATTATGGTTTTACAAAGGTTGATTCTGTATTTCTGTATGGGCAAGGTGTAAGTGAAAGAAGTGGATGTGTTGGTATAATGAAGCTGAGTAGGCTAGAATAAGAAGACGTAATTAAATGAAGATGGTAAAGCGATGACAGATTGTGGCTTTAACAGTGTCTGTGTATGTGAGGGAGGAGGCAGTTTCAAAAGATGATGATGGTAGTGTAGATGTACAGAAATTGTTAATGGGATCTGAATGATACAGAATGGAGAAAGAGAAATAGAAACAAGAAGAGGGTTTCTTCGATGAACATTAAAGACTTTAGAGGATTTGAGATACAAAGAGGGAATAGGGTTGATTTTGGAAGAGATAAGATGATATGATGAATTATGAACGCAGTACTAAAGTGGTTATGGTGAAAATCTAACTGGTCAGTATGAGAAAAGAGGTGGCGTTAGCAGGGTTTAAATGTAGACTAAGTGGGGGTAGGTGGGAATCGGTGGTAGAGGTGCAGAGCAACCCTGAGCAGAGCAGGGATTCCTTACTCCTGTGGCAAGTTTTAACAAATTCCAACAGAAATGGAATTTATGGTAAAAATGAAGACAAAGAAGTGTGTCAGGTAGGTGGATTTTGAAGAGAAAAGGAGAAAAGTAAAGGGAGTAAGTAACTCCAATGGTTTGTATGGACCTGGTCCTACTTTAGCTGAACAAAAAGATTAATAGTTAAACTCATACCAGTGGGGAGGCACTTAGGTAGTTTATTTAGCTACAAGTTAAAAAGGGTTCAATTGCTTTCAATTGTGAAAATGTGTTCTACAATAACCAAACCAGGAGTTTGGAAAAAGCAGTTGCCAACCACAAAGTAGTAATCTACAAAGTTTTATTAACGCTGACAACACACAATGTGTTTTCGTCCTCAGACTTCATCAGATAACACAATCCACAAAAATACACATGCTTATATAACTCCTCACATTAAATAATTAACTAATTAACCAATAAAACCTTTGCATCAATTAATTGATTGATAACATTAATTTTGAGTCGGGTGCAAATAATAGTGTCACTAATGTTCAAGCAAACAATGACACATGCAGAAATAACATTAATAAACTAGCTGAAGTGTTGGGGAAGTTTAAGGCTCTCAAAATTTATAATGATTACCTAGGGGGGTGTTTGAAAAGGGGAATTGTCCCCAAAGGTTTGAGAGTGTTTAAATTCCCCAACAACATTGATAATAGTTCTGTTTTCTACAATGACCTTGTGGAGATTTTTAATAGATATGGGCTTGATGTGGTCAAGATTGTTATTAGATGTAATGAAACTAGAATGGATGAACTCACTACTGTTATAGAACATTTAAACGACTGTATTACAAATGACTTGTTACATACTGTTGAAGAGGAGAGAAATAAATATTTTGCTATGATGGGATAAGATAGATGAATCATGTTCAGTTAATATTAACAGGAAGATTAAAAAACTGAACAGGGACATTTTGGAGTATAAACTTTTCTAGTAATTGCTTTTTTGGCAGCCAACAGAATTAAACTTAAGGCCTTACTATGTCTAGGCAATTCAGATCCTGTATCCCAGCTCAAAAGAGTAATTTCCTTCCTTGCAGCTGTTTGCTAACCCAGTACTTCGGACAGAGTACTCTGTAGGGAATTTTTAAAATCCGCCAACTCATTACACTCCCAAAACGTATGTTCCTAGTTACCTCCTTCTTCTCTGTCACACCTCCAACAAATGCTAACTAGCTGAGATAGCTGAGGAAAAATTCTTTGAAGTTTGCTTTGGGTGTAAAAATACCTATGCAAACACTTCCAAGCAAAGATTCTAAACCTTCAACACTTGATTCTATGCTTGGGAGGGATGTCTTTTCATTGTTTTCTTGTAAACTGCTTTTCCAGTCTTTCTTCCCAATGTTTTCTAACCTACTCTGGTTAATTCTTATGGTTCTCATGCAATATTTTGCATGCCTTTTTACCCCTTTAATAGCTGCTGACTGCTACAACAAATTGAGAACATTTCTGGCAGATAAAAAAACTGAGCCTTATCTGTTAGCTCAATGCTGGGTTGAGATTAAAAAGTGTTAGAAGACGTCTGTCTTGCTGTAGGAGATTTTGAACTACTCTTACTGATGTCTGACTGTAAGTGCCTGTAGTTACTTGTGGCAAGTAAAGTTTAGCTGGTTGCTAACTAGAACAGAAAAAAGGAAGGGGTTAATGACCTGGAAACATGGAAAACTAAACTTGTATGAACACTGAAGGAAGTTTAGAGAAAGGATGGACTGGAGAATGAGAGAGAAAAAGAAGTTATGTACTCACCATAACGTTCCATGTGAGTTGTTTATCTTGCCTTTATTCTCACTGATGATCCTCGGCTCCGACACAGCCGATAGCAAATCTCAAGGTTTGTCAGTAGCTCAAGACCAAGCCCCTTATCCCATGATGCACTGCTGGAATTACCTCAGATCTTATTTGCTGCGTGTATATATACCCCTGTAAGGGGTGCACTCCCCAAGAAGGAAGAAGTAGTACTGAACAACCAGGATGATACTAGCCTCTAGGTCAACTGTCAGCCAGGAGGGGGATGGAGGGAGGGACATGAGAATAAAGGCGAGATAAACAACTCACATGGAACGTTATGGTAAGTATATAACTTCTTTATGTGAAGTTGTTAAATCTCACCATTTATTCTCACTAATGGGTAGTGTCCCTAGCACCCGCAATCCTGGGTGGCTCACAGGACTACATTTTTCAGGACCGTAGAACCAAAAGAAGACCTGTCCCTGAAAGCCTTATCTACTTTGTAATGAGTGAAAAAGGTATGAGGCTTAGACCAAGTGGCTGCAGCACAAATGTTATCAAGGGGCAATTTAGCTTGAAAAGCAGAAGATGTAGAAACAGCTCTGGTTGAATGAGCCTTTGCTTTGTGTGGCAAAGGTATGTTAGCATTTGCATGAACAAATGAGATACAATCCGATAACCATTTTGAAAGGGTTGTTTTAGCCACTGGTCTACCTTTTCTGGCCTCCGAAAAGGATACAAAGAGTTGATCTGATTTTCTAATATCCTTAGTTCTATCAAGATAAAATCTGAGCTGTCTGAGTATGTCAAGTTTGTGCATCATGTATTCCAATTTGTTGGAATGGTTGGGAAAAAAGACTGGCAACTCAATGACCTGATCGATATTAGACTCAGAACAGACTTTAGGCAAAAAGGAGGGGTTTGTTCTGAGAGATACTCTATCAGCATGGAAAATCATATGAGGAGGTCTGATAGATAATGCTTGAAGTTCTGACACTGGGGGCAGAAGTAATGGCCACTGGAAAAATAGTTTTCCAGGACAAAAATTTGAGATCACAAGATGACGCTCGTTCGAAAGGGGTAAGAATTATTTGAGATAGCATAAAATTCAAATTCCAGGGAGAATAAGGGATTTTGACAGGAGGTCTCATGAAAAAACACCTTTGAGAAAAACCTTAGATAACTTATGGGCCATAATATTTAACCCATCCAATCCAAGGTGAAAATTAGATATGGCGGCTAACTGAACCCAAACTGTGGCAGCTGCTGCTCCTTCCTTAAAAATCATTGTCAAAAACTCTAAAATGGACACAAAGTAGCCCGGAAAGAGTCAATTTTTTGTATACTGGCCCAAATGGAGAACCTTTTCCACTTACTGCGATATAGTTTTCTGGTGGATGGCTTATGAGAAGACAATAGAATTTGTCTTGTGTCATCTGAGAGTGAAGGAAGCCTGGCTATTTGGGGAAGTGGATCAGCCAAGCAGTCAGCTTTAGAGACTGCAATGAAGGATGGAGGCCCCCCTGACGGGTGTGTCAGGAGGTATGGAACTGGGTCCAGGATCCATGGATCATCCAGCAGATGATGGTGAAGAAAAATGACCCAAATCTGTCGAGGCCAACGGGGGGCTATAAGTATAACAGTCCTTCCCAGTGATTTTGCTTTCTGTAAAAACCTGGGTATCAATGGAATTGGTTAGAATGCATATAGGAGACCCGGAGGCCAATCGTGTACAAGTGCGTCTCTCGGAGGATGTCCCGGAGGTGGTATTAGGGCAAAGTAGCTTCTGCATTTGGTATTGATGTGACTGGCAAAGAGGTTGCAGCAAAGCTGGCCCCATTTGTGGAAAATCATGTCCGCAATGTGTTGGTTGAGAGACCACTCGTGAGGTAGCAGGATTGCCCTGCTCAGCTTGTCCGCTATCACATTGAATTTTCCCAGGATGTGCGTTGCTAAAAGAAAACACTGGGATGACACAGACCATTGCCATACCCTGAGGGCATCTTGACAAAGGGGATAAGACTTGGTTCCGCCCTGTTTGTTCAAGTACCAGACCACTGACATGTTGTCTGTCTGAATTGCAATTGTCCCTAGAGGAAGAAAGTCCTGGAAGTACTGCAACACTAGACGTACTGCTCTCAACTCCAGAACATTGATATGCAGATGTGACTCTTGATCCGTCCATGTGCCTTGGGCAGTCTTTCCCTGAAAATGCCCCCCCCCCACCCTATCAGGGAAGCATCCGTAGTCACAGTGGCTACTGGTGGGGGAAGCACAAAGGGTCTTCCTATTGTGACATGAAGAGACGTCAACCACCACCGAAGGTCTCTCTTGCAAGAGTTTGAGATAAGAATCATATGGTTCATTGGCAATTTCTGGTAAGACCATTGAGCGAACAGGAGCCATTGAAGAATTTGCATATGCATCCTTGCAAGTGGAATGGCTAGAATTGCTGCCACCATCAAACCTAGTACCTTCAAGACCTCTGTGGCTGTAGCTCTGTTCTTTGACACCAATGAGTTGACGTGTTGGCGAAGAAGTGAGACCCTTTTGACTGGAAGACGTAGAGTGGTGGTTGAGGTATCTAACTCTGCTCTTATAAAGATGGTATGCTGCGATGGCGACAAGGCAGACTTTTCGAAGTTGACTGTAATGCCTAAGTGGTGGCAGAGTGTCAGAGTAGATTGTGTTGCCTGAATCAATTGATGCCTGGTGGTAGCAGTGAGGGGCCAATCGTCTAGATATGGAAACACCTGGAATCCTAGATGCCTCAGGTGAGCCGGGACCACTGCCATGCATTTGGTGAACACTCTGGGGGCTGTAGTGAGACCAAAGGGCAGGGCTTGAAACTGGTAGTGATTGACTCCCAGCCAGAAATGCAGATGATCTCTGGAGTGTCTGTCCATCTTTATGTGGTAGTACGCATCCTTGAGATCGATGGAGTACATCCAATCACCTTTCCCTAGAAAGGGAAGAATGGCCTGAAGCGTGACCATTCGGAACTTCTCTCTTTTACAAATTGGTTGAGTTAGCTGAGGTCCAACATAGGTCTCCAATCCCCTGTTTTCTTTGGAACCAAAAAAAATCTTGAGTAAGTTCTGAATCCAATTTGGTCTGCTGGGACTGGCTGGATGACTTTTTTCTAGCAACTTGCGGACCTCTATAGTTGCTTGTTCCCTGAGACTGGGTGGAACATCAGGGATTCTGTTTACAGGAGTGGGAGGGGAAGAGAACGCTATGAAGTACCCTCTGGAAATGATGCTTTGTACCCAGGTATTGGATGTTATGCTTAGCCAGGCTTCTGGGTACAAAGATAAGCGACCCCCGACTGCCTCCAGAGCCGGACAGCCAGGTCTCCTTTCAGGAGTGCTGGTAGGGCTGACCAGAGAACTGGCATCTGTCATCCTGCTGTTGTGGACCCCCCCCCCCCACTGTGCGGGTGGCGTCTTCCATTATAACCCCCTCCTCTGCCTCTAGAGGGGGTTTCTCCATGTGTGTCCTGAAAGGCTCCCTGTGCTTTTCGGAACCACATCTTTCTGCCCTTAGGATACGGCTGAGTAGGGGTAGAAAAACAGACTCCAATGGCAGATAATCTCTTGCCTTCCTGCTCACACCTGGTTAGAGTTTCCTTTACTTTGGGCCCAAACAGGGATGAGCCATCAAATGAGGTGTTGAAAAAGGAAGACTTGAAGGCACCGCAAGGGAACAGAGATGCATCCAGGCTTGTCTGCGCAGGGCAATGCCTGAACTAGCGGCTCTACTCGAACCATCAGCTGCGTAAGATATGAGACGCATGGACAAGTTTACAATCGAGTTTAGGGTAGCGAGCTGTGTGTTAACTTTGTCGGCAACCCCTGAAGCTACTGTACCCTGGAGAGTATCTCCAAGCTCTTTCAGGAGATCTCTTTGTAGTCTTGTAAAATGGGTTAAATAGTTCAGTGATCGAAAAGAAAAGGTCACTGAACTAAACATGCGTTTCCCATATCTATCCATGATCCTAGAATCTCTGTTAGGAGGATGGATAGATGAGGACATCTCAGACGTTTCCTTTTTGGTGTCTGCCACCACCACCATGGCATCAACAGGCACTCCCTTAGTCAAAAAGGCCTTGTCCACTGGGGCAGAGATGAACTTATTTGGCTTCTGAGGGACAGGTTCCATGGCCTCTGGAGGCTCCCACGCCTTATGAGAGATCAGTTCCATGAGCTCATCATAAGGCGGAGACACCCAAGAAGCAGAAGGTCGAGACCCGAAAGCCTTCAAGAGCACTGACTCGTCTTCAGTAGGGCTTTTGGACTGTCACCCGCCCCTCTGATTAAGGATCTCCAATATCTCCACAAAGGAGATATCCTCAGAGGGGGATCGAGGGGACCCTTCTGACTCATCCAAGTCAGTGTCAGATGTCAAAGACTCCTGTGGGGAGTCCAAGTGCCTCCTCTTGCACAGTCTCTTCCTGGGTACCTCCTCAGTGGGGGGATCTGGGAAGTCTCGGAAGAGCAGGGGGCGCCCTGTGGGGCTACTTGAGGCTCAGGGTCTCTACGTTTGGGTGGACCCGGTACAAGCAGGAGCGGACACAGGGGCTTGAGGGGAGGAGGAAGCCAGACCGGATGCTGATGATGTCTTTGGAGACAGGACTCTCATCATGGCTCCGACGAGAAGGAGTAGATGGATCCGAAGGGACAGTCCGATCCTCCCGCACCGAGGCCATGGGCTCCGAGCCAGAGGACGGAGCAGAGCTCAGCAGAGCTCATCAGAGCCAAAGCCCCGAGAGGAAGAGTCGGCACCAACAAATCGGTACGACTATCCTCTCCGGACCGACAGGAGAGTGTCGGCTCCTAGAGTCTCTGGTCGGCGCCGAGGATGTCCGAGTAGATGGAACCGATAACACCGGAGCAGGTCTCGGCTCCAGAGGCTCAACAACCATCAGGTCGGGCTCCTTTGGCTCCAAAAGGCCAGTACGGCTTGGAGGAGGAGTATTTAAGTCCGGGTTAATGGTCTTTGGCTCCGATGAAGGCGTCGGAGCCGACAACAATTTGGCAAGGTCTGGTGCTCATAAAAGCTTCTGCACCAACCGGTCCATATCCAGATCTGAGAGGCTGATGGAAGACTTTGAGGAGTGCACCGTGGGTGCTGACTGGAGCAGAGGAGATGAGGGAATCTCAGAAACTGGCTCCAAAGCTGTGAGCTGGCTCCGAACAGAAGGGACACTCGGTTCTGAGGACAGTGGAACCGATGACCATACACCCTCGATATTTTTAGCCTTTTTCGATGCTTTCGAGTCACCTGAAGACTTGGATGACTTTGAGGATCTACTAGCACCATCCTGGTCACCCAGTGCTTCCGAGAAAGGGTGCTGAAGTAAACCCCTATCCACTAATTTCCTCCTTCTCTCTAAAAGTACCCTGGAAGAGGAGTGCAGATGCTACAAGAGTCTTGGAGGTGTAATGCCCCCATACAATAAACACACTGAACATGCCCGTCAGTGATTGACATTTTTTCTCCACATTCCGGACATTTTTTGAAGCCAGATTTAGGATGTTGCTTCTCTTTCTCATCAGACATCTCTATTATAAATTTAGACAAATTTAAACAATTGAAACAACACACTCAAGAACTTATCTAGCAAACTACTCCTAAGAATGTGGTTAAATACAAGGTCAACTACTAGGCCAACTCTGTAGAAAAAAACAAGCCAACACAGGGCACTTATCTAAAACTATATAGATTATATATATATAAACTATCCTAACAAGAAAGTCAAGAAAAATGTTTTTAAACTTGCAAATAATTGAATCTATCGAAAAATACTGGTCTGAGCTATCTGGAACACCAAGATCTGTGCCACGGCAAACTAGATCTGAGGTAATTCCAGCAGTGCATCATGGGATAAGGGGCTTGGTCTCGAGCTACTGGCAACCCTTGAGCTTTGCTGTTGACCATGTCGGAGCCGAGGATCGGCTCCGAACCCATCAGTGAGAATAATCTGTGAGATTTAACTTCTTCACATGAATGGTTTAGGGCTGTTTGCACGCCATGGTCCAGTTATCCTGAATGCCTTTGCTGTTGTTTGTTAAAGAAGAAGGCAAACCTCAGGCAGCCTGCATAAGTTTTGCACAGCAAATTAAGGTAATATAAGAAACAACCAACAACAAAAATAAACAGTGTACCACTTACATACAAGAAACATGAATAAGTTGTGAAAACTTAAGGAGAAGAAGAAGAGGAAATTAGCTTAACAAGTGATGCAGCTCAACTAAAATTAAACGTTCATTAAATTGTGATTAAATTCTAGGCACAGTGGGTATTGGCTAAACTGTAAAATCATGTAATGCAGCTCAACTAAAAATCAACAAAATTGCAATTAAAACATTATGAAATGAAAATTATGTTCGCACTATAATGACAGATGTGTGTTGTGTATTTCTGTTCTTCCTCAATGTATGGATCTCAGATCTGGCTTTGGCCTCTTTGAAGTTTTGGATCTGATCCGGTGCTCAGGCTCCTCTCCCTTTCCATAATCCATTGTGTAAGGAATGAGCTACCTCAGATCGAGTTTGACCATTAATAAAAGGGATTTTAAAATTATAATGGTGTTAACAGATAAACAACTTGGCTAACCTAAACACTGCACAGCTGAGAAAAGACAGAGAGAAAGGCATGATCTTTAGGAGCCAAGATGAGGTCAGCCAGAACCACCTCAGAATGGAAATAGAAAGAAAAACATATATACAAGAAAAAATAAAGAGAAGGATGGTAGGAGGATGGTTGGGGAAGGATGTAAAACACAGATCTATTGTTTTGGTGAGTATATAGCTTTCATATCCGATATTGTCTTTTCCGTCCATTCCTCAATGTATGAGACGAAGTCCCCAGCTACTTTCTCGCTTGGGAGGCCTTGCAGAAGGATATTCCAGAGCATGATTGAACCAAAAGAAGCTCTAGATCTGGATTGCGTATCTAATTTATAGTGTGAGATGAAGTTATGCACCTTAGACCAGGTAGCTGCAGCACATATGTCATCAATTGAAACACTAGAGAAGAAGGCTGCAGACAAAGCCAGACATCTGGTGGAATGAGCCTTTGGAGGCAAAGAAAGTGGCAGTTCTCTCTTGATAAACAAAGAAAATGCACTGTGACAAAGAGCAGGAAATAGTGACTTTGGATGCTTATTTTCTCAGTTTAACTGAGGAAAAAGGCACAAATAACTGATCAGATTTCTTGAAAGGTTTCATCCACTGTAAATAAAATGCAACCAATGATGGAAATCTAGCAAACAGAAAGTATATTCACCCTTGTTCAAAAAATTTGGGAAGAACACTGGAAGATTTATGGGCTGATTAAAGGATGATTCGAAGCCACCTCAGGAAGGAAAGAGGAGTTAGTTCTTTATGGCACTCTGTCCTTGTGAAAAATAGGTAGGTAGGTTCTGAGAATATGGCTTGTAGCTCAGAAATTCTCCTGCCAGAAGTGATAGCTACTAGAGATAAAGTCTTACATGATAAAAAGTTTTAGATCAGCCCTTGCAGCAGGTTTGAATGGAGGCCCAGTCAAAGCCCGTCGCACAATGGTGGTATCCCATGCAGAGATTGGATCTCTGAGCCGAGGACACAGTGAAAATGTACCTTGGATTAAAGCCTTGGATAACCTGAGAGGTGCAGTGGGCGTATGGTTTTTACCGATATGGAAAGAGGACACTGCAGTTAACTGTACCTTGACTGTGGAACAGCTGGCTCCACAGTCAAGGAACAGTTAACTGCAATATCCTCTTTCCATATGGAAAGAGGATACTGCAATTAACTGTACCTTGACTGTGGAACAGCTGGCTCCACGATGGAAGAGGTGTGCTGGAAGAGGAGCTGTGAAAGGGTTAATAGCATTTTTAATCTCCCAAATAGACAGCCTTTTCCTCCTGCTCTTATACATTTTTCTAGTTGAGAGTTTTTGAAGACAAAATATGAGCAACTGAAGATGAAAAGCTGGACAACCAAATCATCACTGGAATTGGAGAAACCATGCAGTCATTTAGAGGGAGTGAATAGTTGGGTGAGGTGATCCCGACGGGTGAGCCAAAAGATCTGGGTCCGACCTAGCACCCAGGGAAGGCTGACTACATGAGGTCAGAGGAAGGGAAAACACAATTGTCGAGGCCAATAAAAAACTATGAGAATGACCATGACCTGCATTGCAGACACTTTTTGCAGAAGCTTCGGAATCCAGGGGGATTGGGGGAAAGGCATAAAGGAGTCCCGAAGCCAAGGGGGCATTACAGTGTTCCTGGCTGACTCACCCTCTCTGGGAATTAGAGTGAAGAACTTGCTGCATTTGGTGTTGTGGAGGGAGGAGAAAGTACAGTTGTGTACACTTACCATAAATGTAGATGTTCGAGTGTATTCACTGTTGCAGTCATTACATCTGGGTAATCTGCTGGCAGGTTGCCCTCAGTCGGCCTGAATAACAAAGTCTTGGGTCCTGCGTCGGTTGCTGTCCCTTCTTTCATGACGTCAGGTCGTCAGGGGTATAAAACATGCAGCTGACGCCATTTTCATCAGTTTTTCTTGCTCCAGATGTCAGGTGCCCCCCAAATGGGGAGCAAATTATATATATATATATACATTTCTTATTTGCAGTGGTGATGGACAGGTTGACAGATGAAATCAGACAGGAGGCCCCGTGGACTATGATGTTTGCAGATGACATTGTGATCTGTAGTGAGAGTAGGAATCAGGTTGAGGAGACTCTGGAGAGGTGGAGATATGCTCTAGAGAGCAGAGGAATGAGGGTCAGCAGGGCTAAGACAGAATATATGTGTGTAAATGAGAGGGAGGGTAGAGGAATGGTGAGGATGCAGGGAGTAGAGTTGGTAAAGGTGGACGAGTTTAAGTACTTGGGATCAACAGTTCAGAGTAATGGTTAATGTGGAAGAGAGGTGAAGAAGAGAGTACAGGCAGGGTGGAATGGGTGGAGAAGAGTGTCAGGAGTGATTTGTGACAGACGGGTATCAGTAAGAGTGAAAGGGAAGGTCTACAAGAGTGTAGTGAGACCAGCTATGTTATATGGGTTGGAGACAGTGGCATTGACAAAAAGGCAGGAGTCAGAGCTGGATGTGGCAGAGTTAAAGATGTTAAGATTTGCAATCGGTGTGACTAGGATGGATAGGATTAGGAATCAGTATATTAGAGGGTCAGCTCATGTTGGACAGTTTAGAGACAAAGCAAGAGACGAGATTGCGTTGGTTTGGACATGTGCTGAGGAGGGATGATGGGTATATTGGGAAAAAGATGCTAAGGATGGAGCTGCCAGGTAAGAGGAATAGAGGAAGGCCTAAGATAAGGTTTATGGAAGTGGTGAGAGAGGACATGCAGGCGGTTGGTGTGACAGAGCAAGATGCAGAGGATAGGAAGGAATGGAAAGAGATGATCCGCTGTGGCGACTCCTAACGGGAAAAGCCGAAAGAGAATGATGATACATATATACATATATATATATATATATATATATATATATATATATATATATATACCCATGTAATTTAGAACACAAAAAATATACCTCCAAATAAAAGCAAATACACCAAAAAAGGCTTTTGATCATAGTAAAAGAAAGAAGAAGAGGTATGATGAGAGAAATAGAGGGCTGGTGGGTGGGTAACCAGGACTGCAACAGTAAATACACTCGAACACCTACATTTATGGTAAGTGTACACAGCTGTACTATGTTCTTCGTGTTTCACTGTTGCTGTCATTACATTTGGGTTGAATCCCAAAGCTATGGTTGGGGGAATGGAATTATACAGCATTAGGAGCAGCTATAAGGCCCTGCAGGACAGCAGTGAGAAAGCCTGCTCTGGATTTAGAGAAGAGAGGTAAATGGTAATGTTTGGTGAACATAAGAACTGAGCTCCAAGTAGCAGCTTCTAGAATGTCTCTGGTAGGAACCCCTCTGAGAAAGGCTGCAGAAGTAGATGCAGCCCTGGTGGAATGGGATCTGATCCCCTTGGGGACAGGTTTACCATGGTGCATGTAGCAGAAACGAATACAATGGCTTATCCATTTTGAAATAGTCTGCTTTGAAATAGGCTTTCCCTCTGCCCCTGCAACAAATGCCACCAGTAATTGCTCAGATTTTCTTAGAGATTTTGTCCTGTTTAAGTAGAATCTTAGCTGTCTGTGTACATCCAATGAATGCAGAATCTGATCCCACTTGTTCTGTGGATTTGGGAAGAAAGTTGGAAGATTAATGGTCTGAGTAAAGCCACACTAGATACCACTTTAGGCATAAAGAATTGATTGGTCCTGAGAGCCACCTTGTCCAAGTAGAAGATAATGAAAGGCTCCACTGCCATGAGAGCCTATAGTTATGAAATCCTTCTAGCTGAAGTGACTGCCAAAAGAAAAGCTGTCTTCCAAGAGAGAACTTTTATGTTTGCAGTAGCAGCTGGTTCAAAAGGAGGCAGGGTGAGTTTTTCCAGCACAAAATTGAGGTCCCATGCAGGAGTTGGTGCTCTCCTTGGAGGTCTCAAATTTTTGGCTCCTCTGAGGTACTGCTTTAGCAGGGGATGAGAAAAGAGAGGAGGCTCTGTGTTGTAATGAGCCGAAATGGCAGAGGCATGGATTTTTATAGAAGAAAAAGATAGGCCCTTGTGAAGCATCTCAGTTAAATATTGCAGAATCTGAGGAATATTGGGCATTGCTGTATTTATTCCTTGTGTCTGGCTCCAGGCACATAATCTTTTCCATTTATCACCATAAGATTTTCTAGTACTAGGCCTTCTAGCCTCCAAAATGACATCCATCACTGGTTTACTGAGAGGTGTAACTGGTGAAATTAGTTGATTAGCCATGCTGCAAGATTCAGAGTTTGGAGCCAAGTGTGTAGAATTTGATAGTTCTGCTGAGACAGTAGATAAGGTGTCTGAGGCAGGTACCATGGAGGAAGGTATGACATATTGCGTAGGAGTGGGTACCAGTGTTGGCGAGGCCAGTCTGGAGCAATCAGAATCATTTTCGGTTTTTCCTGTCTGACTTTTAGTAAAACCTTGGAGAGCAGAGGCAGAGGGGGAAAGGCATAGTCTGACATGTTTTTGAGCTTGTAGGTGTATTTGGTAAGTCAAGGCTGTGCTCCACAAAGCCATGGCTAGTCTGCAAAGGGGTTAGGAATGGGTACCCTCCTGCTTGATTATGTACCACATAACTGTGGTGTTGTCCGTCTTTACCAGTAGTTGTCCTGGATGAAGAAAGTCCTTGAAGGCTGTCAGAGCATTCTGTACAGCTAGCATTTCTTTCTGGTTGATATGTAGGTGCATTTGATTTGGGCTCCATTCACCCTGAATGCATCTCCCTGCCAGATGGGCCCCCCAAGCATAATCTGATGCGTCTGTAGTCAGGGTTTCGGTGGCAATGGGTGGAATGAATGACAGTCCCTTGTTTTGGTGGCAGGCCTCTGCCCACCATAGGAACTCCTGCTGCAGGCAAGGAATGATAGGAATCATTGTTTCCAGGCTGTGGCAATGTTGACTCCATAAGCTTTTTAGGTACCATTGAAGTTTCCTCATATGCAGTCTTGAATATGGAATTAGTAGAATGCAGGAAGCCATGAACCCTAAGGCCTGCAGAATTTGTCTTGCAGATAGCTGGGTTTTTGTGGCCACTTGTTTGAAGTAAGTCATCAATTGAATTTGTTTTTCTGGTGTGAGGTAAGTCATCTGGGCAGTTGTATTCAATCTTGCACCCAGGAATGTAATTATTTGAGAAGGTACCAGTTGTGATTTATTTTCGTTTATGGTGTACCCCAGACAAGTTAGAAGCCTTTTTACAAACGCCAGATGCTGTAGAAGAGTGTCCTTGTTTTCTGCCTGTATTAGACAATCGCCCAGATAAGGATAAATTTGAATGTTTCTTTGTCTGCAAAATGCAATTACTGGTGCCAGGCACTTTGTAAGGACCCTGGGTGCAGTAGATAAGCCAAAGGACAGTGCAGAGAACTGGTAATGCAAATAGCCTGCTCTGAAGCGGAGGTATCTTCTGCAAGATTCCCTGATTGGGATATGCAGGTAAGCCTTTTTTAAGTCTAGAGTTACCAACCAGGCATCCTTGCCTAGCATAGGCAGTAACTGTTGTAGAGTCAGCATCTTGAATTTTGGAATGTCCAGGAATGTATTTAGAATGGATAAGTCCAGAATTGGACACCATGATTTGACTTTTCTAGGTACCAGGAAAAGTCTTGAATAAAAACCTTGTCCCTTTTCCTTTTCTGGTACTGGTTGAATAGCCCCCATATTCATGAGGGACATAACTTGTTTCTGGGCCTCTGCCCAATTATTTGGAGGCAGATCTGGCCATCCATTTGGGATTGGCAACGTGTGGAAATGAAACCTGTATCCCTGGGATACTATATTTAAAACCCACTTGTCCTGGGTAATTAGATGCCAATTTTGTACATGAAGTGCCAGTTTCCCCCCCCAAAGGGGCTGTCAAAAGATAAGTGCTTGGCGATGGCAGAGGAAAGTCATTGAGACTTTTTACCGCAGGGAGGTGCCTTGTTATTTCCAGATTTGGAGGTGGAGGCACCCCATTGTTTTGTTCTGTAAGTTCCTTGTGACTGAAACCTGGAGCATTTGGAGTGTCTGGGTTTGACCTGAGCGGCTCTGGTGGGTACTGGAAAGGGCCAATTTTTTGTAGGCCAGTGCCTACTGAACCTGGGCGGCTGCACTTGTAGGAAATCTGTTACAGTTTGCATAGATTTAGCTTTATCTTCCATTTTTTTCAAAACTTCTTCTGCCTTACTACCAAACAGACTGTCCTGTTGTAAAGGAGCATCCAACAATTTTGCTTTAACATGATCAGGCAGATTTTGCTCCTTGAGCCAAGCATGCCTTCTTATCACAGATCCAGTTACAGCGGCCCTGCAAGAGGCCTCCAAGGAACCAAAACCACATTGCAAAGTATGCTTTCCAACTTGTTCAGCTGAATGCAATAAATCCTGTAACTCTTTATTTTCCACAGTCAGAAATCATTTTCTGTTTAAGTAAGCCCATGATATGCTGCTGAATGCAATAAATCCTGTAACTCTTTATTTTCCACACAGTCAGAAATCAACATAATTTTCTGTTTAAGTAAGCCCATGACATGCTGCTGATATTTAAGCATATGAAATTGACAGTTTAAAGCCCTGATTGCCAAGGTTGCAGACGTGTAAACCTTCCTACCCCATCTATCCAGCACCCTGGAGTCTCTGTCAGAAGGGGTAGGATTTTTAGCAGTAGAAGCCTTAACACCCTTGGGACCCTGAGAAATTGTTTCAGGGTCAGCAGTAGGGTTTTTAAAAAGGAATTTGTGGGAGACAGGAACCCTGCAATATCTGTCTGGCTAACTAGGAGCCAGAGGCAGGGAATCAGAAGCCATGCTGGATTCTGAGAAAACATCATCAACAATGTCTAGAACAGGAGGTATATCCAAAAGGAGGAAGAAGGAAATCCCTAAGCCTCTTTTTAGATTCTGAGAAATTCTGACTCTCATAGTAAAAATGTTCCCGTAAGGTATGTAAAGTTTCTCCAACAGAAAAATCCTCAGGAGGAGAAGCAGAAGGGATGGATTCTTCTGCATCAGAGTCCCCATAAGGTGGAATAGATAATTCCTGATCAGAAGAGGAATCAGAAGAAATAGAAACCTGATCTGAAGATTCATAGTCAGTGCCTTGCCTAGGCCTCTTAGCAGGAGGGGGATGGGAACCCCTGATCAAGGTAATTAAATCCTCAGCCATTTTGATCATTTTTTTTTAGGCGTAGGGGCCTGTGCACGTGGCCCAAGCGTCGGTTTGTTAGACATAGAAGTAGATTTTGGTCTTAGTTTTGAAGATGGCATCAGTTTAATATACAAATCTTTAGGCCTGAAAACACCCTCAGAAGCCGGTAACTGCACAGCGGCTCCGGATCCATCTAAGGTAGAGACATCCGCGGGTTCAATACTTAAAGCATCTCGCGGCATACCGGACTCTGAATGGGTCTCAGTAGAGGCCTGCGAATCAAAAGTAGAGGGTATCAGGGGTTGCAAAAGCCCCTCACTGAGTACCGGCAAACTGGCGACTGGCTTAGGAGAAGCTTCGTCATAGATTTTGGACCTCGACGGTCTGTCTCTGTCTTTTCCTTTGCGTTTTTTGTGTATTCCGGTAGTCGGATTGCTAACTGATGACATTTCTGGATAGTTAAATCTTGAGCCAAAATATTTAGATGCAAAAATATACCGACGCTTAATAGTGTGTTGATTAAATTTAGCACAAAACCGCCGGCAAGGCACATTGTGGTCAGGGCCCAGGCAAGGAATACAGTACAAATGAAAATCCTTATGAGGTATTTGCTCCCACAAGTAATACAATTATTAACTTTTACTGACATAGGTAAGGAGCAAGAAAAAGTTTTCCCAACGGGGTACTTAGCTTTAGGTTGAAGACTTCGGTTCTGAAACTCGAAAACGAAAATTTCAGGAGTCGGCCGACCGGCACTTGTGAACTGCTTTTGCTTCGGGCACTGTGCGGCAAGAAAGATTGATGAAAATGGCGTCGGCTGCATGTTTTATACCCCTGACGACCTGACGTCATGGAAGAAGGGACAGCAACCAACGCAGGACCCAAGACTTTGTTATTCAGACCGACTGAGGGCAACCTGCCAGCAGATTACCCAAATGTAATGACTGCAACAGTGAAACATGAAGAACATCAGGCTGCAACAAGGTCGGCCCCCAGAGACTGAAAATCTGCTCGGCTACTAATGGACTGAGTGACCACTCATAATGGAGCAATACAGTTCTACTCAGTCTGTCCGCAAGTACATTATATCTCCCCGGGATGTGCTTTGCTATTAGAAAGTGGCAAGAGGATATTGCACATTGCCACACTCTCATGGACAGTAGACACAAAGAATAATATCTGGTTCCTCCCTGTTTGTTGACGCACCAAACAACTGCCATGTTGTCTGTCGGAATAGATACCATAACCAAATGGAGACAATCCTGAGAAACCTGCAATACTAACAGGACTGCTCTCATCTCCAATACACTGATGTGAAGACTGGCCTCTGTTTGGGGCCAAGTGCCTAGGACTGTCTTTTCCATAAAATGCCCCCCCCCTCCCTTCCGTAGCTGGGAAGCATCCATGGTCATTGTGGCTTGGGAGGGAGGAAGGAAGAATGAAAGGACGCCCTGTAGAACATACAGAGATTCTAGCCACTGCTGCATGAGAGTTCTGAAGACATTCGTTAGAAACAATAGACAAGATATGGGTTGTTTCCTGACCAACCAATAAACCAGTAGAGTTCACTGAATAATCCATATGTAGAATACGGCTAGTGGTATTAATATGATGGAGGGTACCATGGTGCCTAGAAGGCGAAGAACTAGTTTTGCTGGTGGTTACTGGTGAGAAAAGACTTTTTCGGCTTGTTGGTGAAGGAATGCAATTCTTGCTTAAGGGAGTTTTGCTATTTGAAGTCTTGTGTCCAAAAATGCTGCAATGAATTCTAGAGAATGGACTGGTTATAGCTTGGACTTTCTTGTTTCACTGTGAATCCTAAGATTATGCAAAGCTGAAGCAAGGAGTAACCAGCTTAAACTATTAGATTTCTGTAAGGGTCAGTGATGAGGCAGTCATCCAAATACAGGAATACCCAGAAAACCTACAGTCGCAGATGAGCTGCCACTACTGCCATACACGTGTTAAACACCCTGGAGGCTGTGGTGCAACCAAATGGCAGAGCTCTGAATTGGTAAATAGTGGCTCCCAGCGAAGAAACTTCCGGAAGCATCTGTCCATTTTTATGTGGTAATATGCATCCTGAAGATCAAGCACATCCAGTCATTCTTTCTCAGTAATGGAAGAATGGACTGTACCATGACCAGCCAGTATTTTGTTTGCTTCACAAACTTGTTCAAGCGACTCAGGTCCAAAACTGGCCTTAGGTCTCTGTTTTCCTTTGGCACCAAAAGGAATCTTGAGTAAATTTTAGATTGTCTCTGATTTGGATATTTTTAGAAGCTTCTTTATTTCTGAAGTGGCTTCTTCCCTTTGCGAGGGTGGAACATCGGGAATTCTTTTGGGGCATAAAGGAAGGGTGCAGAAGGGAATGCAACAGCCTCTGGGTGTGATCCTCTGCACCCATCTGTCTTGAGTGATGGATGTCCAGGTTCCTGGGTGCAGGAATAAGTACCCCTGACTGCCTCCAGAGTACAGCAACTGGGCAACCATTCAGGAGCACTGGAAAGGCTTCTCCAAGAAAGGACCCGTGAAGGCTTGGTTTTGCAGGGCATCTCTGGGCATCATCTGTTCTAACAGCTTCCCCCCTGCCTTGGGGAGCTCTTTTTCCAGAAGTGTTGAATGCAAAGCCCTGGGATTTATGAAATCACATTCCCTTTCCTCTCTTCTGGTTTCTGGAGAAGGTCCTTTGAGAGGTAGAGAATTTGATCCCCAAGGCAGACAGGGACTTGCTATCCTTCTCGCTTTTTGTGATAGTCTCTCTCACTCTGGGACCAAACAAAGCTGAGCCATCATATGGGGTACTGATGAAGGACGTCTTGAAATATTCTGCAAAAATTGCACAGCCACATCCAGCCATGCCTTCTTACGGAAATGTCTCTGTCGGTTGCTCTAGATACACCTTCTGTGGCATTAGAGAGAAGGTGCACAGAATCATTATAGACACACTGTAAGGTAGCCACGTTTGAATCAATAGATTTTCTTTGATCCGTAGTCAAGGTCCCTGGGAAAGAAAAAAAAAGTACTTACCATAATGCTCCATGTGTGTTGTCCATCTCGTCCATTATTCTCAGTGATAGGTCACATCTGATGTATCAGATCCATTCTCAACCTGTACCAAAGCTTGAGGACTTCAGCAAAGCTTGTGGGCTCCTTTCCCTAGATCTTGTTTGCCCCAATAGGAGCAATAATAATAGTACATGAAAGGTAAATAACATAAGAACTCTCTATATATAACAGTTATGAGGGTAGTAGTAGCATTTCTGAAGCTATATAAATCCATAGATCTCATGTTTAGTCAGTCTCCCACGGTATCTGGAAGGAGGCATGGAGGGTGGGTTGTGAGACTAAAGGAAGAAATGGACAACACACATGGAACATTATGGTAAGTACATAACTTCTTTATGTGTTATTGTCAATCTCGCCTTTCTTCTCAAAGATGGGACCGTGTCCCAACCAACTGTACTCTTGAGTGGCTCATGGGAGAATATTCCTCAGAACCATAGAACCAAAAGAAGCTCTACTCCTGGAGGCCAAATCCAGTCTGTTACGAGTGATAAAGGTATGAGCTTTTGCCCAAGTGGTTGTAGCACAGATATTATCCATGGACAACCTTGCTTGATAGGCTGAAGAAGTAGCTACCGATCTGGTAGAATGAGCTTTAACAGGAAATGTCTATTCTTGGCAATGTAAATGTAGGATATACAGGAAGTTAGCCATCTAGATAAGGTGACCTTTGAAACTGACAAACCTTTTCTAGTGTCAGATTAAGATATAAAAAGTCAGATTTCCTAAAGTCTGCAGTTCTGTGTAGGTAGAAACTTAACTGTCTGTGGACATCTAGAAGAAGAAGAGTGTGTTCTCCTTTATTTTGGAAATTTGGGAAGAAAAAAAGAAGTTATGTACTTACCATAACATTCCATGTTTGTAGTCCATCTCGTCTACATTTTTGCTGGATGGGTTCGGAGCTGATACTAAAGCTTGAGAGCTTTTACTGGCTCGAGGCTAACCCCTATCCCATGGTGCCACACAGCAATTCCCCAGATCTTGTTTGCAAGAAATAGGTGTCTAATAGTCAGTAAACCATCAATAACTATGTACATACAGACAGAAGACTGTGTAATACTAACCATGCCAGGTGGATGGACAACTACAACCAGGTCAGACAGCAGCTCCTCCAGGAAACAGGAAAGGGGCAGGTGGGTGGGACGCAAGAATGTAGGCGAAATGGACTACAAACATGGAACGTTATGGTAAGTACATAACTTCTTTATGTTATTTAGTTCTATCTCACCGTAATTCTTGCTGGATGGGACAGCGTCCCTAGCACCTTTATCCCGGGTGGCTCAAGCGAAGAGACTCTTCAGCACAGTGGACCCAAAGGATGACCTGTCCCAGGAGGCCAAATCCAATTTGTAATGAGTGACAAATATATGAGGTCTTGCCCAAGTAGCTGTTGCACAAATGGTATCAATTGGGAGCCTAGATCTAAAAGCATATGAAGTTGATACTGCTCTTGTTGAATGGCCTTTCACAAACAATTTGTCAGCAGTCTTATAAGCAAATGAAATTCAATCGGAAAGCCATTTAGATAGGGTAACCTTAGAAAAAGGCAAGCCTTTATTTTTGTCCAAAAAGGAAACAAATAATTGGTCTGATTTTCTAAATTCTTCAGTCCTGTGTAGGTAAAACCTGAGAATTTTGTGGACGTCTAATTGGTGTAGTCTGTATTCTGATTTATTAGTATGATTTGGAACAAAAACTGGTAGTTCGATAGTTGTGTTGAGATTTTGCTCTGAACATACCTTGGGAAGAAAGGAAGGATTAGTTCTAAGTGAGACTCTATCCTTGTGGAAAACAATGTAAGGAGGTCGAATGGTGAGGGCTTGCAGTTCTGAGACTCTCCTAGCAGAAGTTATAGCCACTAAAAACAATGTTTTCTAAGACAATAATTTCAAGGAAGGATATTCCGGAGCACTGCAGAGCCAAAAGCCGCCCTTCCTCTAGACACTAAATCCAATTTATAGTGAGAGATAAAGGTATGAGAGGATGCCCAAGTAGCCACAGAACAAATGTCATCCAAGGGAATTCTTGACCAGAATGCAGCTGATGTAGCCATAGAACGGGTAGAGTGAGCGCGAACCCCAGTAGGTTCTGGCAGGCCAGATAGTTTATATATGAACAAAATGCAATTCTTAATCCATCTGGCCAGAGACACAGGCTTACCCAAGAAGGGTTTAGCAAAGAGACAAACAGCTGATCAGACTTGCAGAAGGCCGCTGTTCTGTGTAAATAAAATTGTAATTGCCTATGAACATCTAACAAATGAAGTTTGTACTCCCCTTTGTTTTGATAATTAGGGAAGAAAACTGGGAGATTAATGGACTGATTGATGTTCGTCTCGGAGGCCACTTTAGGTAGGAAAGATGGGTTAATCCTGAGAGAGAGAGAGATCCTGTCCTTATGAAGAAACAGATACGGGGCTCTAATACAGACAGCTTGAAGCTCCGACACTCTTTTAGCTGAGGTAATGGCTACCAAAAAGGCAGTTTTCCAAAACAAGAATTTCAAAGCAACAGAGGCTGCAGGTTCAAAAGGAGGTCCAGTTAGAGCTTGAAGGACCAAGGTTAGATCCCAAGGAGGGACAGGGTTCCTAACAGGGGGTCTCAGGAGAAACGTACCTTTCAGAAAGGCCTTACAAATCTTGGTGGAAGTGGGGGGACTGAGATTATCTCCAATGTGAAAATGCGAGATGGCAGCCATATGAACCTTTACAGTAGAGGAACTGGCCCCTTGCTGAAAAATAAGAAGTTATGTTCTTAGCATAACGTTCCGTGTTAGTTGTCTTCTTCTCGCCTTCTTTCTTGCTGGATGGGTTCGGCGACTCGGCCTATACTATAGCTCAAGAGCTATTTTTACCGGCTCGAGGCAGCCCTATAACCCGCAATACCATGCGCTAACTCCCCAGATCTCGTTTGGCAGCTAACACATAGTATAAATTTATTATTATTATCCTCATTTCCAAGTACGGACTCCCTTCTGGTAACACTAAAGATACGGGGAAACCGTAAAGTATTGTATCTTATGAAATGGAAGGACTCAAGAGACCTTCAAGTCTGTCCAGGCTAGGGGGCAGGAGGGAGGGACGCAAGAAAGAAGGCGAGAAGAAGACAACTAACATGGAACGTTATGGTAAGAACATAACTTCTTAATGTTAAGTTGTCATTCTCGCCTTCATTCTTGCTGGATGGGACAGCGTCCCTAGCACCTTAGTCCTGGGTGGCTCAATGGAACAGACTCCTGAGTATGGTGGAACCAAAGTCAGCTCTATTTCTGGAGGCTAGATCAAGTTTGTAATGGGCAATAAAGGTATGTTGGGAAGCCCATGTAGCTGCTGCACATATGGCATCTAATGGTAACCTTGCTTGAAAGGCTGTTGATGTTGATAGTGCCCTAGTTGAATGAGCCTTAGGCCTAGACGGGAGTTGCCTGTGTCTCAACTCATAGACAAAGGTAATAATGGATGTCAACCATCTGGAAAGAGTAACCTTTGATACTGGAAGCCCTTTCTTCCCTTCAGCATAAGAGAGAAAGAGCTGGTCAGACTTTCTGAGTTGTTTTGTCCTGTCTAGATAATACCGTAGTTGGCGATGAACATCCAATGAATGTAATTTCTGTTCAGCTCTGTTGGAATAGTCTGGGAAGAAGACAGGCAAGTCAATAGAGTGGTTTAGATTTGCTTCAGAGGAAGCTTTCGGTAGGAAGGAAGGATTTGTTCTGAGTCTTACCCTGTCTTTATGAACAACCAGATAAGGGGGATGGACAGACAAGGCTTGAAGTTCCGATACCCTTCTAGCAGATGTTATGGCTACTAAAAACAGAGTTTTCCAAGAAAGAAACTTGAGGGAGCAAGAGGCTGTGGGTTCAAAGGGAGGCAGAATCAATGATGTTAGAACCAAATTCAAATCCCATTGTGGGGGCGGATCCTTAACTGGAGGTCTAAGCAAAAAGATGCCCTTGAGGAAGGCTTTACAGAGTTTGTGGGACATAATATTTGCTTCTGAGAGCCCCACATGAAAATTAGCAATGGCCGCTAATTGTACTCTGATAGTGGCTGACGATGACCCTGAATGAAAGAGCTCCGCCAGAAAGTCTAGAACCTTATGAATGGGTGCATGGAAAGGATCTAAGGACCTAGCTTGTGCCCAGAGCAAAAAACGCTTCCATTTACTCGCATATGTCTTCCTAGTATTGGATTTATGGGAAGCCAGAATTATATCACGGACAGGAGGAGAAATAAGGGGAAGCCTGGCTATGGCTGAAAGTGGAGCAACCAAGCTGTGAGGTTGAGGGAATGAAGAGACTGATGCAGCTTGCCCGTGAGATGGGTCAACAGATCCGGAAGGGGTTCCAGATGCCAAGGCTGTTCCAGTAGATACCTGTGCAGGAACGGAAACCATACTTGTTGAGGCCAATACGGAGCAATGAGGATCATTTTGGATCTCAATGCGGTTGCTTTCTGAATTAATTGCGGGATCAACAGTAAGGGAGGAAAGGCATATAGAAGACCCCGGGGCCAATCGTGAACAAGAACGTCTCTGGGGGGATGGCCTGGTAGAGGGAAGAGTGTGAAGAAGTCGAGGCACTTGCTGTTTTGAGGGGTTGCGAAAAGATCGCAGCAAGGCTGGCCCCACTTCTGAAATATTCTGTCTGCTACCGCTTGATTTAGAGACCACTCGTGAGGCATGAGGATAGTTCTGCTCAATCTGTCCGCTATGACGTTGGACTTCCCGGGGATGTGCGTTGCTATCAGAAACCGTTGAGAGGAAATCGCCCATTGCCAAAGTCTGACTGCTTCTTCACATAGGGGGTAGGACTTTGTTCCGCCCTACTTGTTTATGTACCACACCACAGACATATTGTCTGTTTGAATTGCTATAGTCCCTGTGGGAAGAGAGCTCTGAAGGGCTTGCAACGTTAAAAGCACCGCTCTCATCTCCAGGACATTTATATGCAGGTGGCATTCTAATTGTTGCCATGTGCCCTGGACCGTCCTGCCCTGATAGTGCCCCCCCCACCTGATCAGGGAGGCATCCGTTGTCACCGTGGCAACTGGGGGGGGCAAAGGGTCTGCCCTAAAAGGGCTGAGGGGGAAACCATCCACCAGGAGAGATGATTCTTGCATGATGGGGTTATCAAGATGTTGTGAGTCATTGGGAGCTGTTGAAAGGACCAGTGAGAAAACAGCATCCACTGAAGGATCCTCATGTGGAAGCGGGCTAATGGGAGTAGAAGGATCGCCGCTGCCATGAGGCCTAACGCTTTCAGTACTAACTTGACTTGAACTCTGTTGGACTGAAACAGGAACTGAACACTCCGCCGTATGTCTGTCACTCTCTGAGGTGGCAATGTTGCAGACATTTCTGTGGTGTTTAACACGGCGCCTATAAAGTTTATACATTGACAAGGCAACAAGGAGGATTTTGCAAAATTTATAGAAATACCTAGATTGTTGCAAAGTTGAATAGTGTAATCCCTGGCCATTATAAGATGCTGCTTGGTGGTAGCGGAAATGAGCCAGTCGTCTAGATATGGAAACACCTGGAATCCTTTTTGTCTCAGGTGAGCCATGACCACTGCCAAGCATTTGGTGAACACCCGGGGAGCTGTGGTGAGACCAAAAGTCAGGGTTCTGAATTGATAATGACTGGCTCCCAGCTGGAAGCGGAGAAACCTCCTGGAGCGCCTGTGTATCTTTATATGATAGTACGCGTCCTGGAGGTCTAACAAGCACATCCAGTTGTCTCTGCCCAAAAAGGGTAGAATGGACTGCAGTGTTACCATCCGAAATTTTGTTTTTTGTACAGAGTTGTTCAATCTGCTGAGGTCCAAAATGGGTCTCCAGTCTCCTGTCTTTTTTGGTACCAAAAAAAATCTGGAGTAGATTCCGGATCCTAGCTGATCTGCTGGGACTGCCTGGATGACTCTTTTTACTAACAGCTTTTTTATTTCTAGTTGTGCCTGACCCCTTTGTCCGGGTGGTACGTCTGGTAGGGGTCTTGGCAGTTGTACCAGAGGGGAAGTGAAAGGAATTTTGTAACCCTCGGATATGATCGACTGTACCCATTTGTCTTGGGAGAGGGATTGCCAGGCTTCCGGGTACAGAGATAATCTTCCCCCGACTGCCTCCGAAGGCAGACAGTCGGGCAGCTTCTCAGGGATGCTGAAAGGGTTGGTCAGGGAAGGATTCCCTGGAACCCTGGTTCTGTAGACCCCCTCTGCCCCTGGGACAGCATCAGTTATTGTTCCCCCCTCTGCCTCTCGGGGGGAAATTCACCACTTGTGGCAGGCGCGACTCCCTGTGGTTTGCGGAACCACATCTTTCCACCCCTCTGTCCCTTAGGATAAGGTCTAGAAGGTGTGGAAAAATGGACTCCCACGGCAGAGAGAGTCTTACCATCTTGCTCGCATCTGGTGAGGGTATTCTTCACCTGAGGTCCAAACAATTCTGAACCATCAAAGGGGGTGTTGGTGAAGGACGCCTTGAAGGGATCGGCAAAGTTACAGAGTCGCATCCAAGCGTGACGTCTCAACGCAACACCTGTGCCTGCGGCCCTACTCGCTCCATCGGCTGCGTAGGAGATAAGCCGCATGGAGGAGTTAACAATGGAATTCAGGGTAGCCAGCTGGGAGTTCATCTTGTCCTGATACCCTGCAGCAGAAGGATCCTGTACAGTTTCACTCAGTTCTTTGAGCAAGTCTTTCTGAAGGCAGATGAAATGACAAATAGTTCAGCGATCGCATAGCAAAGGTCGCTGAAGCAAATGTCCGCTTACCGTACCTGTCCATGGTCCTGGACTCTTTGTTAGGAGGATGAACAGGTACAGAAGGATCAGCTAATTCCTTCTTAGTGGCTGCTGCTACCACCATAGCATCAACTTACAACACTTTTGGTGAGAAAGGATTTGTCCTCTGGAGCAGAAATAAATTTAGAGGGCCTCCTAGGGGTAGGTTCCATTGAATCAGGAGCTGGCCACGCCTTTCTAGCCACTGCCTCCATTAGTGGGTCGAAAAGGGGAGACACCCAGGAGGTGGAAGGGCGAGATCCAAAAGCGTCAAGGTAAACCGACTCGTCCTCGGAGGGTTTGAGAGTGGACCAATTTCCCAGTTGTTTCAGGATCTCTAGGATGTCTGAAAAAGAGACATCCTCAGAGGGGGATCTCGGGGAACCCTCCAACTCATCCAAGTCGGTGTCCGACGTGACAGACTCGGGGGAGTCTATGTGCTTCCTCTTGCACTTTCTTTTCCTAGGGGGTTCCCCTGAAGCTTCAGGGGAGGCCTCGGAAGAGGAGGAGACACCCAAAGTGGGTACCCTACTCTTTGGATCTCTGCTGTCAGATGCAGGAGGATGGCCAGAGACCGTAACAGGCACTGTAGAGGGAGGAGCTGCAGAACTTAACCTTGGAGTGGACACTGGGTCCAGCACGCTCCTTATCACCTCGAAGGCTCCCCTATCAGGTACCAAAGGCAGTCCCGGCTCCGAAGAGACCCGAACCGCTCCCAGCACCGACAGAGAAGGCTCCGAGAATGATGTCGGGGCCGAACTAACCAGAGCCGAAGCTCCGAGAGGGAGAGCGGGGTCGGACAAGGGTCCGATGCCACTCGCCCCCTCGGAGCAGACAATGGAGTCCCGGCGCCTGGACCTCTCCACGGACAGAACCAATGAAGTCGGAGCCAACGACACCGGAGCCGAAGGTGGAAGTATCGGCTCCGACGTAGGCAAGGTTACGGTTCCGACAAACTCCGGCTCCGAACTCAAAAGGTGAGTCAGAGGAGGAATCAATAATGGTACCGAGGGAGCCACAGTCTGGTGAGACGGGTTTTGGAGCATTTGGGCTAGTGCCTGAGATTTTATGAGCCTACTGACCACCCTCTCAATATCGTGATCGGAAAGCCTGGATGACCTGGATGAGTGAGTCCTATGACTCCGCTCCGATAGGAGTGGTGATCTCGGAGCCGATCGGATGGATTCTAGCGAGGGGGATCTAGAGCGCTTGCGCGCTGGGGTTGGCTCCGATGCAGGTTTCGGAGCAGATCCGACCTTGCTCGCCTCAGATCCGATTGGAACCGATGTCGGAGCCATCTCAGTTACGCCAGTCCTTGACTCAGAAGCTGGAGCCGAGGGTCTGGCGGTTTTAGAAGACTTCCCCGAGCCAGACTTGGACGGGGAGTCATCGGGCTTCAATAAGCCCCTTAAGATGAGCTTATTACGATGCTCCTGCAGGACTCTTGAACTAAATCTGTGACAGACGGAACAAGAGTCCTGCAGGTGTAAAGGCCCCAAGCAGTAGACGCAAGAAGTGTGACCGTCTGTCAGAGACATTTTCTGACAGCACGAGTCACACTTCTTGAATCCCGAGACCTTAGCGTCTTTGGACATAGTCCTAAATACAGAAAACACAATAATCACAGTCAGCCCACACACTCAACTTATACCCAGAAAAAAGTTAAGGGGACTGACTAAAACACCACACACAGACACTCTAAGGGGTGGGGGAAACTAAGGTAAAGCCTGTAGGCCCAATGATAAAAATTAACTAAAAGGAAGGGAAGAAGGGCTACAAAAGGGCTGTAATAAATAAAACTATCGATAGGGACCTAAAATAGGAAAACTATCTGGAAAACTACCTGAAATATAGTACTATTGAAAAAATTCTCTTACTGACCTGAGCCGGTAAAAAAGGCAACCTCGCAGTGAAGTGGCAAACGAGATCTGGGGAGTTAGCGCATGGTATTGTGGGTTATAGGGCTGCCTCGAGCCAGTAAAAATAGCTCTCGAGCTATAGTATAGGCCGAGTCGGAGCCGAGGATCAGCTCCGAACCCACCCAGCAAGAATGAAGGTGAGAATGACAACTTAACATTATGCAATAGAAAATCGAGCACTGCTGGGATGGGAGCAGTGAAAGGGTCCAATTTCCTATTAGATGCCCAAATAGAAAACCGCTTCCATTTACTATTGTAAACCTTCCTGGTAGACAGCTTATGCGCCGCTACCAGGATAGATCTAACTGCAGATGAGATACCGGGAGTCCTAGCAACTAATGGAACTGGATCAACCACGCTGAAAGCTTGAGATCGACCAGGTTTGGGGGTTTCAATCCCGAAGGATGAGATATTAGATCTGGGATGGGATCCAAGATCCAGAGAGGAGCTACAGGATGAGACCAAAGGCACGGGAACCAGGTTTGACGAGGCCAGAATGGGGCTATGAGGATAATCTTGTTCTCCAACCGACGAGCTTTCTGTAAGAATTTTGTTATCAATGGAAGAGGAGGATAACAATACAGAAGACCGGGTGACCAAGCATGAACTAGAGCGTCTCTGGGGCTTTCCCCCAGAAGGGGATTTAGAGCGAAAAACACGCTGCACTTCGCGTTGGAAGGCGACGCGAAGAGATTGCATTAAGGCTGACCCCACTTGCGGAAGATCTGTTTTGCTACTAAGGGATTCAGAGACCACTCGTAAGGCGAAAGGATAGTTCGACTCAGTTTGTCCGCTAAGATGTTGGATCGACCCGGAATGTACGTTGCTAACAGAAAACGGTTGGTGGATATAACCCAATCCCAAACTCTCATGGCCTCTCGACAAAGAGTGTAAGACCTGGTCCCCCCTGTTTGTTGATGTACCAGACCATCGACATGTTGTCTGACCAAATCGCAATAGTCCATGGAGGGAGAAAGGCATGAAGGGCTTGCAACGCTAGAAGCACCGCTCTCATCTCTAGAACACTGATATGCAGAACGGTCTCTGTCTACAGAGTCCACGTACTTTGAACAGTTCTGCCCTCATAATGCCCCCTCCACCCAAGGCGAGAAGTGTCAGTGGTCACCGTGGCTTGGGTTTGCTGCATAACAAACGGTCGCCCTTCCCGAAGCTCTCAGGAGTGGAGCCACCACAAGAGAGAATTTTTGCACACTCTGCTGAGAGGAATCGGTAAGTCCAACGGATGGTGAAGGATGGACCACTGAACCTGTAATGTCCACTGGAGAATCCTCATGTGTAAGCGGGCTATGGGCGCGAGGTTGATTGCCGCTGCCTTGGACCCTAGAGCTCTCAGGACTAACTCCGCTGACGGGGCAGGTGACTGGAGAAGGGCTAAAACGTGTAAAGTCAAACTGCGAAGTCTGTCTGGCGTCAAGAAGGCCTTGGTCTGAAGCATGTCTATCCTGGCCCCAATGAACTCCAAGACTTGAACTGGTTGGAGGGATGACTTCTTCAAGTTTATGGTGATCCCCAACTGGGACGCTAGAAGTAGGAAACAATGCCTGGCCAAGCGAGTAGATGCCTGGTGGGGGCGGTCAGGAGCCAGTCGTCTAGGTAAGGAAAAACCTGTATTCCCTGAAGCCTCAGGTGGGCCGCTACAACTGCCATGACCTTGGTGAGCACCCTGGGGTCTGTGGTGAGACCGAAGGGTAGGACCCTGAACTGGTAATGACTGGCCCCTAGCCAGAAGCGGAGAAACCTCCTGGAACACCTGTCCATGAGAATGTGATAGTACACGTCTTTGAGGTCTGTGGAGCACATCCAGTCCTTCTCCTGCAGCAGGTGCAGAATGGATTGAAGCGTGACCATCCGGAATCTTTCCTTGGCAATGAAGAGGTTCATTGTTGAAAGGTCGAGGATCCTTCTTTGGCACCAAAAAGAAAGTACAGTTTTGTACCTACCATAAATGTAGATGTTCGAGGATTCCGCCCCAGATGTCAGAAGACCCAAAAGACAAGTCCCAAAACAACCTGCACCAAAAACATGTACAATATATACAGCAATATATACAAAAATATAAGCATGTAAACTCACCTACACAACCACCCTGAAAAACACAGAGGGAAGGAGGGAGGGTAACTGAGCAAGGGAATCTCCTGACATCTACATTTATGGTAGGTACAAAACTGTACTATGTTCTTCGCCTCCCCTTGCTGCAGTCCTGACGAATCCCAAAGCAGAGGTAAGGGAGGCTGGCAAATTATAAAGTAGCAGGAGCTGACAACATGCCTTGTAAAACAGCTGTGGCAAAACCAGCCCTAGTCTTAGAGTATATAGGCAGGTGATAATGCCTAGAGAAAGTATGCACTGAACTCCAAGTAGCTGCTTCCAGAATATCCTTAGTTGCCACCCCTTAGAAATGCTGTTGAAGTGGCAGTAGCCCTAGTGGAATGAGGCCTAATCCCAGCTGGAACCTCTTTGCCATGATGGGAATAACAAAATGCAATGCAAAAGCCAATCCACCTAGAAATAGTTTGTTTTGACACAGGTTTGCCCTGTGAACTCAAAAAAGAAACAAGTAACTGCTGAGACTGCCTAAAATTTTTAGTCCTACTCAAATAATAGCAATTGCCTGTGTACATCTAAAGTGTGCAAAATCTTTTCCCCTTTATTTTGAGGATCTGCAAAAACGTAGGCAAATGAATAGTTTGGTTTAAAGCCACACTAGAAACCACCTTAGGCATAAAGGAAGGATTAGTAAACCCTGTCCTTATGGAAAACCAAAGGGCTCTACCAACTCAGACACCCTTCTTGCAGAAGTAATAGCCAACAGAAAAGCAGTCTTCCATGACAAATATTTCAATTCAGCAGTAGCTGCCAACACAAAATTGAGATCCCAAGCAGGAGTAGGAGCTCGGGTCTTATATTCTTTGCCCTCTAAGAAACTGCTTGAACAAAGGATGAAGGTGGGTCACAATCATAGTGAGCTGAAATTGCTGCAGCATGAATCTTTATGGAAGAGAAGGACAAACCTTTGTCCAATAATTCAGTAAGATATTGAAGAGCCACACTCAGATTAGGAATCTCCAAATTCTTTGCTGTACTCCAAAATAAAAATCTCTTCCATTTTTCAGCTTCCATAATCACATTTAAAACTTGTTGAGGAAGCTGAGACCTGCTGTGCTTCAACACAGAATATGCCAAGCTGTGAGATGAAGAGATTGAAGCTTGACATTGAGCAGATGACCGTCCTTCTGAGATAACAGATGAGGAATCAGAGGTAAAGGCCATGGAGGCTTCTTTACCAGACTCCTTAGAAGTGGGTACCAGTGTTGCCGAGGCCAATCTGGAGCTATCAAAATCATCCTTGGCCTGTCTTGTCTGACCTTTAATAATACCTTTGGAAGAAGAGGCAGAGGTGGAAAGGCATAGACATGAAGGTTTTTCCAACTGAAAGACAGAGCATCCACATGAAACCCCTTTGTGCAATACTTTGGCAGCTGGTGGTTTAGTGGAGAAGCGAACAGATCTATGTCTGGAGTTCCCCATGACACTGTCAATTTCTGAAATACATGAAGATCCAGTTTCCACTCGTGGGGATCCATGATTTGTCTGCTTAATACATCTGCTAGGGAGTTCTGTGCTCCTGGCAGAAACCTTGCCTGAAGAGTCAGTTGCAGGCTTAACGCAGTCTCCCATAAAATCATTGCTTGCCTGCATAGAGGATAAGAATGTGTTCTCCCTTGCTTGTTGATGTACCACATGACAGTTGTGTTGTCTGTTAGAATCAACACCTGCCCTGGAAGAAGTAACTCCTTGAACGCCATCAAAGCAAACTGGACTGCTAACATCTCCTTCATGTTGATATGTAGATGCTGTAGTCTGGCAGGCCACTTGTCTTGTATCCACTTTCCATTTAGATGAGCTCCCCAAGCAGTGTCCGAGGCATCTGTCGTTAAAAATCTGACTCTCTGGCCGGGTCACAGAGAGTCCCTTGTTTAGGTGACATTCCTGAGCCCACCACAAATTCCTTTTGAAGGCAAGGTATTATGTGAATGACAGTGTCGAAATCTTGGCAGTGCTGTGTCCATACATTTTGAGATACCATTGCAGCTTCCTCATATGCAGTTTGGCATTGGGAAGCACCAGAGATGCCATGAACCCTAATGCTTGAAGGACTGTCCTTGCAGTCAGCACGGACTGATGAGATAGTTGATGGAAGTAAAGTGACAGACTCTTTTGTTTGTCCAAGGCCATCTGGGCTGCTGTATTCAGTCCCACACCCAGAAAGCACATGTCTTGAGAGGGTACTAGACTGGACTTTATTTCTAGGCATCTTAGCACTGCTATGACATATTCAGATGTTGTAGAAGGTCTTCGATAGATTTGAATGCCTTGAAGCCTGAAGTAAGCTATCACTGGAGCCAGAACCTTTGTGAATACTCTGGGCGCAAGATAAGAGATCCAAAGTTACCATCCAGTGATCCTTGCCCAGCAGAGGTAACAGTTGCTGTAACGTCAACATCTTGAACTTGGGAATGTCCAGATAAGTGTTGAGGATAGATAAATCCAAAATTGGTCTTTTGGTACTATGAACAGTAACTGAGAAACTTGCTTGTGAGCCTCTTTTCTTTGTGAAGGAGGAACATCTGGCATGCCTTTGAAAGGGGCATTGTGTGGACATAAAATCTGTAACCGTGATGAATGATATCCAGCACCCATCTGGCTTGAGTGATTAAATCCCAATTTTCTTTGAGAAGAGACAATCTTCCTCCCAAAGGAGCTGCCCACGAGAGCCCCACTGGCAGCTGAAAGGCAGGTCATTGGTTCTCTGCTTCGCTTTAAGGACTGACCCCTGCCCTCACCAGAAGTCTGAGCAGGTGAACTGTCTGATCTAGGCCTAGACTGGGAACCATAAGCAGGATATGTCCACCCCTTAGCAGGCCAATTTCTACTAAACTGGAGGCTGCACCTGCAAAAAATCTGAAACAGTCTGCATAGACTTAGCTTTGTCCTCCATTTTCTGTAAAACTGCTTCCACAGGCGGTCCAAACAACACATCAGACTGTAAAGGAGCATCCAAAATCCTGGTCTTAACATGCTCAGCTAAATTCTGATCCTTCAACCAGGCATGTCTGAACAGAACTAGTAGCAGCCACCCTCGAGGAGGCCTGAACAGCATCAAAACCACACTACAAAGAATGCTTACCCACTTGTTCAGACACATGAACCAAATCTAGCAATTCTTTACACTCAATACCAGCATCCACCTTAGATTTCAATTGTGAAAGGAGATAATTCTGATATTTCAGCATATGAAACTGACAATTCAACGCCCTCATGGCTAGAGTGGAAGAAGTATACCCCACCTATCCAAAGCCCTTGCCTCTTTATCAGAGGGTACAGGATTTTTAACCACAGAAGCTTTAACACCTTTAGGCCCCTGAGAAACAGTTTCTGGGTCCGCCCTGCGCCTCTTAAACAAATACTTATGAGCCTATAATACCTATCAGGCTTAACAGGAGCAGGAGGCAAGGAGTCAGGGTTCAGGGAAGCCTCTGCAAAAACATCCTCCACCACATTCAATACAGGAGGAATAGCTAAGGGCCTATGCTGGGGTAAAAACAAGAATTCCCTAAGCCTTTTCCTGGAATCAGAGTAATCCTGGCCTTCCCATTTAAAGTGCTCCCTCATGGAGTGAAGAGTCTCTGAAAATGAAAAATCCTCAGGAGGAGAAGCTGTAGGAGTGGAATCATCCACATCAGAATCAGAATAAGCAGGAAACTCTTGCAAGTCTTCCACAGAAGACTCTGAAGCTTGTGAACACTGTTCAAAACTATCAAACTCCTGTTCCACCCTAGGCCTCTTATCAGGGGGGGGCATAGAACCTCTAATCAGAGTAATCAAATCTTCTGCCATTTTAAGCATATGTTTCTTAGGCACAGAGCCCGAAATGCTAGGAGAAGCCCCACAGAAGCTGAACTTGGCCTACCTCTAAAAGAAGCTTTGGCAACAGAAGGAGAGGCCCTAACTACCTTGGGAAGAGAGGGAAGAACAGTTACCTGAGAAGCCCCCTCAGCCTGGCCTACCTCCTGAGAGGGCACATCCTGTAACAGTAAAGTATCTGCCTGAGACTCCATAGAGACTCCTGGCAAAACCTCTGGCTCCTGAGCCTTCTAAAGGACCGGCGTCCGGGACTGCGGTTCCCCCTAGGCTTCACAGCTTTGTCCTTGCGCTTCTTGGATGGAGCATCCGGCGGCATATTATAATTGCAACGCTTCCCAAACACTAACCTAGCACAATCAAGCCTCCTCTTAATAGTGCGCTTGTTAAATTTAGCACAAGAGCGGCAACCAACAACGTCGTGCTCAGGCCCTAAACAAGGTATACACAATGTATGATAATGCCTATGTATCTGCTTCCCACAAGAAATACAGTTATTCACTTTTTCTGACATCCGGTTAAATACTGAGGCAAGAAAAACCAAAATGTTCTAACTACAACGTTAGCCAACTCTGTTTGGTCTGAAACTCCGTTTGGAGAAAATCTCAGAACGCCAACCTGCACTCGCAAAATTGCTTCTGCATCGGACCATGCGCAAAAGACTGAGGAAATGACGGTCATGCGATAGTACCCTGACGCACTGACGCCAGTCTAAGGCCCATGATGACCGGCCAGCCTTATACTCTGCTATTCGGGCCGACTGGGACGCGGACTATACCCAATAGTCAGGACTGCAGCAAGGGGAGACGAAGAACATCTTGGAGTGATTGCCTAATCCGAATTGTCCTGGGGGGACGTGCTGGATGGCTCTTTTTTCTAGCAGCTTTTTTACCTCTAAAGCTGCAGCCTCCCTCTGACTGGGTGGTACATCGGGGAGGCGCCTCGACTGAGGCGGCAGATTTATGAAAGGGATAGAGTAACCTCTGGATATTATTCGAAGCACCCAGCGATCTGATGTTATGGACTCCCATTGGGCCAAGTGCTTCGAAAAATGCCCCCGACTGTCTCCAGAGAGAAGCAGTCGGGCAACCCCTCAGGGCTGCTGCGTGGGTCGATCAGAAAAGGGTTCCCGCGACCCAAAATTTTTCGCCCCCCCCCCTGCCTCTGGGCCGGCATCCACCTTGTCCTCCTCTGCCTCTGAAAGATGAAGGGTCCGGAGCGTAACGGGACTGCTGAGACTTCCGGAACTACATCTTCTTTTGTCGACTCTGGTTCCTAGAAAAGGACCTTTGAGGAGCCGAGAAGCGGACTCCGACGGCAGACAGCGTCTTCCCATCTTTCTCGCTCTGAACCAATGTGTCGCGGATGGTCTTCCCAAACAGAGTAGAACCGTCGAAGGGTGCGTTCGCGAAGGACGCCTTGAAAGGTTCTGCAAAGTCTGGAGCCAGACGTGACATCTTAAGGCGATACTGGACCCGCTGGCTCTAGCGCCTCCTTCTGTGGCATGGGAAAGTAGCCGCATAGATGTGTTCGATTTGAGAGTGGCCATGCGAGTCGAGAAAGTCTGTTTGTCCTCGGTCGACATGGACTCAGGGGGAGAGACAGCATATTCTTTCACCAGATCCCGCTGAAGTCTAATTACATGAGCCAAGTAATTCAGCGCCCTTATAGAAAACGTGGCTGAAGCAAATATCCACTTCCCGATACGATCCATAGTCCGAGACTCCTTATCAGGGGGATGGATCGAGGAACTATCCCAAGCGAGTTCCCTCTTCGTGGCTGCCGCCATCACCATGGCATCTACCGGGGAACCCTTACTCCTAGCCGTCCTATCCACGGGGGGACTGAGAATCCTGTCTGGCCTCCTGGGGATCGGCTCTACAGTGTCCGGTTCCTTCCACGCCCTGGTAGTGATGAGATCAACCAGGGGGTCGGCCGGTGGGGACACCCAATAGGTAGACGGGCCTGTGTCGAACGCCTCCAGAAACAATGACTCGTCTGAGGAAGGCTTTTGGGCTGACCACCCCCCTTTCAGGCGAAGCATTTCCATAATGTCTCCAAAGGAGATGTCATCGGGGGCTGACCTGGGGGAACCTTCCCCTTCTTCCAAATCAGTTTCCACCATGAGGGACTCAGGGGAGTCAAAGTGCCCCCTCTTACATTTACGTTTGTGAGGGACCTCCTCGGTGGGACTGTCCGAGGAAGGCTCACTAACAGGGCCGTGTTCCGCCAGTGGAACGGGCTGAAGCGTCAACGCAGGCTGTCCCTGGGACTGGATGATGGAAGACAAGCCCATCTGCAAGGGGGTGGGGGCTGGATCCGAAGAAAGAGTAGGGGGTCTCGAACCTTCTCCACAACGGCGAAAGCAGAGGGTGAACCAATCTTTCTAGGCTCCGTGATTAACACCCTTGGATCCGGCGCTGGGATCGGCGTCGGAGCCGAAGAGCTCGGCCCTGAGAGGGAAGTGTGCTCTGACCGAAACGGAGCCGAAGACACACTAGCCCCCCCCCCCTGTATCCGACACATGGCTCACGGCTCTGAGAGCTCGGATCCGAGAAACTCGAGGGCATGGCCGGTGTCGAGGTAACTATAACCGTCGGCACCGACACCCCGGCCTGGGACTCCTTGGATCCGACGGCTCCGAAACCCGATAATGGATCAGAGAAGGAGCTATCGGGGCAAAAAGTGAAGCTGAACTCACCCCCGAAGGGGGGGGGGCAGCAGCACTCCCATCTGCATCTAGGTTTGGAGGAAACGATGCATCATCTGGTCCATATCAGCGTCGGAGAGACTGCGGGTCGACCTAGAAGAGGCCGCCGAAGCTCTCCAGGAGGGCTGCTGTGACGACCTCGAAGATGGTCAGGCCTCCTCCTCCGGCTGCGGTGAGAAGCGTGGAGAATGGAGCCAAGCGGAGGAAGGCCCGGAAATCTTCTGAGGTGAGGAGAGCAGCTTGGCAGGCGGGGCCATGGGGGCAGAGTCGGCCCACCGCTTGTGGCTTCTATGCCTTTCTTTCTTCCTCTCTCTCCTTCTCCCTTTCTCTCTCTCTCTCCTCTCCTTCTTCTCCTTCTTAGAGTCCCTCTCTCCCTGAGAAGAAATGGGAGGTTGAATCCCAGCCAGGGGAGAGGGAACAACAGGCTGAACAGCTGCAACCGCGGCTGTAGCCACTGAGGGAGAGGAGGAGGAAGCTGACTCCGAGGGTAGAAGACCCACCAGAATCAGCTTATTCCTCCTATCCCTCACGGTCTGGGGGTTAAAAGCTGCACAAATTTGGCAGCCCGAAGACAAGTGCGATATCCCCAGGCAGAGGATGCACTGAGTGTGGCCATCCGCTGGGGAAAGCTTATGACCACATTCAGTGCACTTAGAAAAAATGGCCTTAGAGACCTTGGCCATTATCCCAAAAGAAAACACACACGCACCTCACACAAACACCTAAGGGGAAAAAAGGGGGGAGTACTAGGCTTTAAACTAAGAGGAATGGTAAAGGGGTTTAAACTAAGGAGTTAACTGTTCACACACACAAAAAACTAGTAAGATTTTTAAGAAACTTTCCTACTCACAGATCGCCTAAAGCTAGGAGTTCAAGAAAACCGTGCTTGACAAAGCCGTGGCAAACGAGATCTGGGGATTGGAAGGAGGTGGCAGGGCATTATGGGTAAGGGGAGGAGCTTGGAGCTAGGATCTCTAGCTTGGAAAGCTGCCGGTTCAGATCCAGGTCGGATCCGATACCCACAGGATGATGATCAAATGAAGTTTCCTACTTCAGATACAATGTTTTCCAAGACAATAATTTCAGACCTGATGAAGAAGAGGGTTCAAAAGGGGAAGAAATTAAAGATGTAAGAACTAGGTTTAGGTCCTAGGGCTCTGGTGGTTGTCTGATTAGAGGTCTGAGAAGGAGGACTCCTTTCCAAAAGGTTTTGCACAAAAAGTGGGACATGATTGGATTTCCCATGTAGCCAAAATGGTAATTCGAGATGGCAGCAAACTGAACTCTAACAGTAGCGGCTGCAGCTCTTTCATGAAAAATGGATGCCAGAAAGGACAAGAGAGACTCTATAGGAGCTCTATAGGGGTCTATACCTTGTTTTACTGCCCAAATAGAGAACCCTTTCTATTTGCTGGAATACATTTTCCTAGTGGAAGGTTTGTGTGAAAAAATCAGAATGTGTTTGACTGTAGGTGAAAGGGAAACACACCTGGCTATTCGTGGAACTGGAGCAGCCATGCTGTCAATTTCAGGGTCTGGATAGTAGGATGGAACTGCCCCGACTGATGAATCAGGAGGTCTGGAGATGGTTCCAGAAACCATAGTTCCTCCAAGAGATAGGGCCACTGGAAGGGGAACCAGACTTGGCGAGGCCAGTAGGAGCAATGAGGATCAGGGTACTCTTCAACAGTTTTGCTTTCTGAATAACTTTTGGAATGAGAGGAAAAGGTGGAAAAGCATAAAGGAGTCCCGGAGGCCAACTGTGGACCAGAGCATCCCTGGGTGAATCCCTGGATGGGGAATTAAGGCAAAGTAGCTGCTGCATTTGGTGTTCATGTACGTGACGAATAGGTCGCAGCAAGGCTGGCCCCATTTGCTAAAGATCTCTTTCGCAACTTCTGAATTCAGGGACCATTTGTGAGGCATCAGAATTGCTCGACTGAGTTTGTTTGCTATCACACTGGACGTCCCCGAGATGTGCATTGCTACCAGAAAGTGTTTGAGCGTCCATCACCCATTTCCATACTCTTAAGGTCTCTCGACAAAGTGGGTAAGATTTGGTTCCCCCTTGCTTATGTACCACACTACAGACATGTTGTCTGACTGAATCACAATTGTCCCTGTGGGAAGAGAACTGTGAAGTGCTTGCAACATGCACAGCACCGCCCTCATCTCCAAAACATTTATGTGCAAGTGGTTCTCGTGGTTCTACTAAGTACCTTGGACCGTCATTCACAGATAATGCCCCCCATCTGAGAGGAGTCCGTGGTCAAAATTGCATTTTCTTGAGAGGGAACAAGTGGGTGACCCAAATGAAGTTGATTCGTAAGTAACTACCATGTCAGATCCTTCTTGCAGGCGTTTGAGATGAGAATTTGGTGAGACAGGGGGAGATCCTGTATTGACCACTGGGCAAATAGTAGCCACTGAAGTACTCTCATGTGCAGGCAAGCTAGGGGAACTAAGAGAATGGAGGAAGCCATAGTCCCTAGGGCCTGAAGGACTACACTGGCCTGTACTTTGTCTCTCTTCAGCGAAGAACTGACTTGGTTGCGTAATGATTCTATCTTTCTGGTGTCAGTTCTGCTGTCATGGTGGTTGAGTCTATTTCTGAGCCTAAGAATACAATGTGCTGCGATGGAGATAAGGCTGATTTTTTTTTAGGTTTATTGTAATGTCCAATCTGGCACACAAGGATAGAGTCTTGTCCCTGGTTCTGATTAGTTGGTGCTTGGTGGTAGCAGTGAGGAGTCATCTAGGTATGGAAACACCTGGAATCCCTGACGTCTCAGGTGAGCCGTTACCACCGCCATGCATTTGGCGAACACTCTGGGGACTGTAGTGATGCCAAAGAGCAGTGTTCGAAATTGAAAATGACTGGCTCCCAGCCGAAGTGTAGGTGTCTTCTGGAGCACCTGTCCATTCTGATGTGGTAGTACGCGTCCTGAAGATCTATTGAGCACATCCAACTGTCTTTCCCGATAAAATATCGACTGCACAGTGATCATTCGGAACTTCGATTTCTTTCAGACTTGTTGAGTTTGCTGAGATCTAGAATTGATCTCCAGTCCTGTCTTTTTTGGAACTAAAAAAAAAACGAGAGCAAGTTCCGGATCCTATTTGCTCTGTGGAGACTTCTTGGATGACTCTTTTTTGCAGCAACGAGATGACCTCTGATGTTGCATGTCTAGTTGAATGGGTGGCACGTCTGGTGGAGACTGGTTTACCAGGGGATCGGAAACAAATGGAATCAGGTAATCTCTGGATATTAGAGTTTGTACCCAACGATCTTGGGAAATGTTTAGCCAGGCACTTGGGTACAGTAAAAGACGATCCCTGACTGCTTCCAGAGATGGACAGTCGGGCAACCCCTCAGGGGCGATGGAAGGGACGATCAGAGGAAAGTTTCTCTATCTCCCTGATGTTGCGGACCTCCTCTGCCACGGGGACGGCGTCTTCTGTTGTATCCTCCCCCTCTGCCCCTAGGGGAGGGTTGACCTTGTGCCTGAGGGAAACCGTTTTGGGATTTACGGAACCACATTTTCCCTCCTGTTTGACCCTTGTGATAGGGTCTAGAAGGAAGGGAGAAACGGACTCTGACGGCAGATAAGGTTTTCCCTTCATGCTCGCACCTGGTCAAATTCTCTTTTACCTGCAGTCCAAAAAGAGTTGAACCTTCAAAGGGGACGTTGGTGAAGGAAGACTTAAAGGATTCTGTGAAGTTACAGAGATGCATCCAGGAATGCCACATAAGAGAAATTCCTGCTGCGGCTGCCCTATCGCTCCGTCCGCTGCATAGGAAATCAGCCTCATGGAGGAGTTAGCTATCGATGTAAGGGTGGAGAGCTTTGAAGATACCTTATCCGTGGATCCCGAAGCTACTGAACCTGAAGGGTATCTCCCAACTCCTTCAGGAGATCCCTTTGAAGTCTAGTAAAATGTGACAGGTAATTCAGTGATCTTAAGGTAAATGCCGCTGAAGAGAAGGTACGCTTTCCACACCTATCCATCGTCCTGGACTCCTTATTAAGAGGATGGATATCAGAAGATGTCTCAGACAACTTGTTTTTAGTGGCCACTGCTACCACCATAGCATCAACAGGAACTCCCTTGGAAAGAAGACTTGTCTTCTGGAGCAGTCATAAATTTGTTTGGCCTCCTCGGGACAGGCTCCACTGTGTCCGGGGAGGTCCAGGCTTTCCGGGATATGACCCCCAAGAGCTGGTCAGAAGGCGGTGTCAACCAGGAGGTGGAAGGTCAGGAACCAAAGGCCTCAAGATACACTGATCTGTCCTCAGTAGAGTTAGAGGTCTTCCAATCACCCCTCTGTCTAAGGATTTCAAGGATGTCAGAAAAAGAGACATCCTCAGAGGGGGATCTAGGGGACCCTTCTGACTCATCCAAATCAGTGTCAGATATGACAGACTCAGGTGAGTCAACATGCTTCCTCTTACAAAGTCTCTTCCAAGGAAGCTCTCCAGTGGGATAACCTGGGGAGGTCTCGGAAGAGGGTACACCTCCAATGGGGGCTGCTTGAGTCTCTGGTTCCCTACGCTGAGGGGGTGGCAGGGGAGAAGAGGTTGCTGCTGGCTGCTGGTGAGACGTCGTGTCCAAAGGCAGGGCTTTGGCACTGGACAAAGCTTTCTCTATTGCTTCAAAGATCTTTTCACCCTGCTCCGAAGACAACCTCCGCTCCGAGGAGACAGAAGGTCGGCTCCGAGCAGGAGGGACAGGCTCTGAAGCAGACATGGGAACCGAGCTCAGTTGAGCCGAAGCGCAGAGAGAGGGTCAGTTCCGAAGAAAACCCGGGGTGATTATCCCATTCAAAATTGACTCGAGAGTGTCGGCTCACAGATCTTTGGCTCCAGACTGAGCCGCTGAGGATAGTTATCGGTTCTGAGGAAGCAGGGAGAATTCTCGGAACTGAAGGATCCAACATCGAAGAACTCGAAGTGTTAAGTTCCGAGAGCGAAGCAGTCTGAGGAGGAGCAGTGGATTGTAAATGGGGCGGCTCCAAAGCCTCTGGGTCCAGAAGGGCTAACTTTTTGACCAGAGCCGGGTCACAGAGCAATTTCTTCACCACCAGCTCGATGTCCTCATCTGAAAGCATCCTGGAGGAATGGGTGGAGACAGAAGGAGATCTCCTCCTTTCTAATATAGGAGACCTCAATGTAGGTGAAAACAGGGTTGATGTCTGGTAATTGTCTCGGTACAGAAGGTTGTCTTGGCACTGAAGAGACTGACGGCACCAAGACAGAAGAAGCAGAATTGGAGCCAGAACTCCTTGCCTTCATCGCTTTGGACTTTTAAGACAGCTCCGAAGCTGGAGCCAAAGATTTTCTTTTAACAGTCTTGGGAGCTGTCTGACCAAGTTCCATCTGTTCCTGGAAGGAACTGGTCAAAAGACCCCTGTCTATTAACTTACGTTTCCTCTCATTAAGAACCCTAGTACTGAAGGCATGGCAAAAGGTACAGGGTTCTTGTAAGTGGGCTTCTCCCAGACAGTACACATAGCTAGTATGACTGTCAGTCAATGACATTTTTTGTGAACACTTATTACATTTTCTGAACCCCGAGGGGCAGTGTACCTTATGTTCTCTGTCTTTTTCTTTACATATGCTGACAAGAAAAATGCTAACAATGCTGACAAATTGCAAGAAAAACAACACTAACTATAACAATACTCACTAAACTAACAGTAAAGTTATGAAGAGAAGAAAGTTTTTTTTTTTTTTTAAGAACACTCAGGGAGGAAAGGCCCATTAATTTAAATGGGCAACTATGGCCCTCTAACTAAAACGTGCAGTATAATCCTAAAGGGAGGAATAGGGAATCAAGCACTCAATAACAACCACACAGGTGAAGCTAATAACTATTAAAAGAAGAAAGTGAAGAAAAAGGATGAAAAATACAAGATTTATCAAAAAATCTTCTATTTAGCCAACGAGCCAGTAAGGAGACAACCTCGAAGCTTTCGCGGCAAACGAGATCTGGGGAATTGCCATGAGGCACTATAGGACAGGGGTTAGCCTCGAGCCAGAAAAAGCTCTCGAGCTTTAGTATCGGCCGAGTCAGAGCCAAATCCATCCAGCAAGAATTACGGCGAGATAGGACTACATAACATCTGGTAACTCAATAGATTGGTTGAGATTACTTTTCGACACAATCTTTGGGAGAAAGGAGGGACTACTGTGTAAAGAAACTCTGTCTTTATGAAAAATCAGGTACAGAGGCGTAGCAGACAAAAGTTATACTTCTGAAACTCTTCTGTCTGAAGTAATAGCCACAAAAAATATTGTTTTCCAAGATAAGAACTTAAAATCACATGTGGCCACAGGTTCAAAGGGAGGATGAATGTTTGTTAAAATGGAATTAAGATCCAATGGTGGGGATGGGTTTTTGTACAGAGGTCTTATCACTGAAGTGCCTTTCAAAAAGGTTTAACAAAGCCTGTGAGACATAACAGTGGTACCATTTTCCCCTACATGGAAATTGCCGCTAATTGAAACCTAATAATGGAAGCAGCAGCACCTTCATAAAAATGTTTAGCTAGGAATTCGAGAATAGAGTGTATGGGTGCAGAAAAGAGATCTACTTGATTATCACTCGCCCAATGAACAAATCTGTATAATTTACTCTTGTATAACCTCCGTGTAGAGACTTTATGGGAGGAGAAAAAAACAAGTTATGTACTCACCATAACGTTCCATGTTGGTAGTCCATCTCACCTTCATTTTTACACATGGGTTCGGAGCCGATCCTCGGCTCCAACTCGGCGGATTTACAAGCTGGAAGACTTCTGGTTGGCTCGTGGCTAAGCAGGTATCCCATGGTGCATCAGTACAATCCCCAGATCTTGTCTGCTGCTCACTAGAACAACAACCATAAAAACAACCAATACTAAAGGGTCTCCAACCAAGGGCAACCGAATTATTACTTCCAGATCTTCGAGAATGGGGGAAGGAGGATGGGTTGGTAAAAATGAAGGGTGAGATGGACTACCAACAAAGAACGTTATGGTTAGTACATAACTTCTTTATGTTAGGTAGTCTGATCTCACCTTCATTTTTACATATGGGACAGTGTCCCTTGCGCCTTTTTCTTGGGTGGCTCATTGGAAAATACTCTTGAGCACTGTGGAGCCAAAGGATGCTCTACCCCTGGATGTCAAATCCAATTTGTAATGTGTAATAAAAGTGTGGGCGGTAGCCCAAGTAGCTGCTGCACAAACATTATCAAGTGGTACCCTGGCTTGAAAGGCTGCAGAGGTAGACAGCGATCTGGTAGAATGAGCCTCGATCCTGTAGGGTAAGGGTTTGCCCTCTGAGCTATAGATAAAGGCTATACAACTAGAAATCCAATTAGATAGTGTCACTTTAGAAACTTGTAAGCCCAATCTAGAGTCAGAAAAGGAAATGAACAATTGATCCGATTTCCTGAAAGCCTCAGTCCGCTGTAGATAAAAACGTACTTGTCTATGAACGTCTAGCTGATGAAAACGGTATTCAGCTGCACTACAGTGGTTAAGGAAGAAAATTGGGAGTTCTAGTGATTGGTTTAAAGTAGCATTAGAACAAACTTTGCGAACAAAGGAGGGATTAGTATGTAATGACACCCCGTCTTTGTGAAAAATCAAATACGGTGGCTTAATAGACGAGGCCTGAAGCTCCGATACCCATCTAGCTGATGTGATAGCTACCAAAAACAAGGTCTTCCAAGACAACTATTTTACAGAAGATGAGTGGGAAGGTTCAAAGGGTGGAGAAGTCAATTTGGACAACACAAAATTTAAATCCCAAGAAGCCACTGGTTCTTGCAGAGGTGGTCTCAAGAGAGTGGCCCCTTTCAAAAAGGTCTTGCATAGCTTATGAGTCATTAAATAGGTATCTGGAAAACCTAAATGAAAATGAGAAATCGCCGCCAATTCGACTCTATAGTGGCAGCGGCCGATCCTTGTTGAAAAAGCTCAGACAGAAAATCCAGAATCACAGGGATAGGAGCAGTGTATGGATCTACATTCATTTTTTGTGCCCAAATAGAAAATCTTTTCCATTTACTGCCATACAGCCACCTAGTTGAAGGTTAATGGGATGACGTAAGAATATGTGACACTAAAGATGACACATCATGAAGCCTGACTATGGATGGAACTGGAGCAGCCACGCTGTCAATTTCAGGGTGTTAGATTGAGGGTTGTAGCGAACCTGACATGTGAGTCAATAGATCTGGGGTTGGGTCCAGAATCCAAGGATCGTCCAGGAGAAGATTGAGGAAGGGAAACCAGACCTGACGAGGCCAGTAAGGAGCACTGAGGATCAACTTGGTTCCCAGCCGACTGGCTTTCTGAATCACTTTGGAAATGAGAGGGATTGGAGAAAAAGCATACAGAAGTCCCATGGGCCAATCATGAGCCAGAGCGTCTCTGGGAGACTCCCCCGGAGGGGGAATGAGGGAAAAATAGCTGCTGGATATGGTATTGACTGGGCTGGCAAAAAGGTCGCAGCAAGGCTGTCCCCATTTCCGGAAAATCTGATCCAATGTTTTCCATTTCAGAGACCACTCGTGAGGCATTAGGATTGCCCAGATGAGCTTGTCGGTTATCACGTTGGTCGTCCCTGGAATGTACATTGCAACCAGAAAGCGCTGGGAAGAATTAGCCCATTTCCACTCGCATGGCCTCTCGACAGAGTGGGTAAGATCTGGTACCACCCTGTTTGTTGATATACCAAACCACCGACATGTTGTCTGATTGTATCGCAACTGTCCCTAGAGGGAGAAGGTCTTGAAGTGCTTGCAATACCAGAAGCATCGCCCTCATCTCCAGAACACTGATATGCAGATGAGCCTCATGTTCTTGCCATGTGCCTTAGACAGTCCTGCCGAGATAATGCCTCCCCCTCCCCCCGATCTGGGAGGCATCCATGGTCACAGTGGCAACGGGTTGGGCTGGAACAAAAGGGGCACTCGTGATCAGATGATTGGGATCTATCCGCCAACGAAGGTCCTTCTTGCATGATTCCATCAGCAGGACAGGATGATTCAGTGGGAGAAACTGGAAGGACCACTGGGAAAACAGAAGCCACTGGAGAATTCTCATGTGTAACCTGGCAAATGCTACCAATAGAATTGTGGAAGCCATAGTCCCGAGGAGCTGAGGAACCCACTTTGCTTTGACTTTTTGCAACAGGAGAAAGCGTTGAACTTGGGAGATTAAGTTCTGTGCCCTTTCGGCGGGGAGGCGAGCTGTCATGTTCACTGTATCTACCTCTGCGCCTATAAAAATCACAGATTGAGAGGGCAATAATGCAGATTTTTTTCCAATTTATGGAGATCCTAACTGAGCACAAAGCTGAATTGTAGCATCCCTGTTTTGAATGAGTACATGCCTATTGAGGGTGGACAGGAGCCAGTCGTACAAATACGGAAACACCTGGAATCCCTGAATCTCAGGTGAGCTGTCACTACTGCCATGCATTTGGTGAACACCCTGGGGGCTGTGGTGAGACCAAAGGGCAGAGCGTGAAACTGATAGTGACTGGCTCCCAGCCGGAAGCGTACATGGCTTTTGGACGCCTTGTCCATTTTTATGTGGTAATAGGCGTCCTGAAGATCCAGAGAGCACATCCAAAAGTCTTTCCCTAACAAAGGAAGTATAGTCTGCAGTGTTACCATCTGAAACTTGTCCTTCTTCACTGATTCGTTCAATCTGCTCAGGTCCAATATTGGCCTCCAATCTACGGTTCATTTTTGAACTAAAAAGAACCTGGAGTAAGTTCCGGATCCTATCTGGTCTGCTGGGATGGGCTGAATGACTCTTTTTGCGAGCAACTTGTTGATCTCCACAGGTGAATGATCCCTGAGATTGGGTGGGACATCTGGGATCCTTTTGGGAACAAACGGTGATAGGGAAAAGGGTATGATATAGCCTCTGGTAACAACTCTTTGCACCTACTTGTCTTGGGTGATATTTAGCCAGGCTTCTTGGTACAAAGAAATGCGACCCCCGACCAGCCCCAGAAAAGCACAGTCAGGCTCCACATCAGGAGCACTGATAAGGCTGTCCTCGAAAGGAATCATGGCCTTGTTGATATTGCAGACCACCCCTGCCTCTAGGGCGACGTCTGCCGTTTCCTCCTCCTCTGCTTCTGAAAGAGGATTCACCCTGTGTGTCAGGAAAGACCCTCTGGGACTTCTTGAACCACATTTTGCCGCTCCTTTGACCCTTGGGGTATGGTCTGGAAGGAACAGTAAAACGCACTCCCACGGCAGAGAGCATCTTTCCTTCTTGCTCACACCGAGTGAGTGTATCCTTCACCTTGGAACCAAACAATGAGGAACCATCATACGGGGCATTGGTGAAAGTAGACTTGAACAGTTCCGCAAAATTACATAAACGCATCCAGGAGTGGAGCCTCAAGGCAACTCCGGAACCCACTGCTCTACTCGCTCCATCCGCAGCATAAGATAGAAGTTTCATGGAGGAGTTAACCACAGAATTTAAGGTGGACAACTGAGTAGAAATTTTGTCAGGAACTCCCTCAGTACACGCACCTTGTATGGAATCTCCTAACTCCTTGAAGAGATCCCTCTGCAACCTCGCAAAGTACGTGAGATAGTTCAACGATTGAAGGGTAAAGGCCGCTGAACTAAAAATACACTTCCCAAATTTGTCCATCTGCCGAGACTCCTTGTTTGGCGGATGAACAGATGAAGAGGTCTCCGCTAAATCTTTCTTCGTGGCCGCCGCCACTACCATGACATCTACGGGAACACCCTTGGACAAGAACTCCTTACCAGGAGGGCCAGACAAGAACTTATTTGGTCTCCTGGGGACTGGCTCCACGGTATCAAGAGTATCCCACACCTTTCGACTGACTAGATCCATTAGTTTGTCAAAAGGTGGAGACACCCAAGAGGCAGAAGGATGACACCCAAAAGCCTTTAGGTACACTGACTCCTCATCAGAAGGGTTAATAGTGGGCCAGTCGCACCTCTGCCTAAGGATCTCTAAAATGTCCACAAAGGAGACATAATCAGAGAACGACTTGGGGGATTCTTCTGAATCCTCGGGGTAAGTGTCCAATGTCAAAGACTCATCCTGGGAGTCAATATGTTTCCTCTTACATAACCTCTTCCGGGGAGGCTCCTCAGAAGGATATTCCGGGGAAGCCTCGGAAGAGTGGGGGCCACCAGCCGATGGCTCCTGAGGCTGTGGGTCTCTGCTGTCTCCAGCGAGAGTAGGGGCTGAGACTGAAGTGGGTGCTCTCGGGGGAAGAGTGCTGGTGCCAGTGGTAGGTGCTGGAGAATGAGACAGCACGCTCCTCATAATCTCAAACGCCGACCACTCCAGCTCCGAAGACCACCCCCGCTCCGAAGAGAGGCGGGTTGGCGCCGGAGCCAGAGCTGTTGGCTCTGAGACAGATGCAGGGTCCGACCTCACCCTGGCCGAAGCACCGAGAGGAAGACTCAAAACTGAAGATCGATTCCAACCCTCCCTGTTGTCGCCGACAGGAGAGCTTCGGCCCCTGGACACGACGGATGGCACCGAGCATGTCGGAGCCGAACCTGACTCCAAGGCAGTAACAAGGTGAGTTGGAGCCGGCATTTCCTCCGTTGGCACTAAGTACTCTGGCTCCGAAAGGCCAGTATGGCTCGAAGGAGGAATAACAGACAAGGGCAAAGCTGGGTCAAGTGGCTCTGGAGCCGACTGGGTCAGAGCCAACAATAATTTTGGCAAGGCAGACGACTTCAGGAATCTCAGCACTACCCTCTCCACATCTTCTTCTGAAAGGGTCCTGGAAGACCTGGAAGACATAGTTGGGGATCTTGACCTGGGGGGCACTGGAGACCTAATTGTTACGGACACTAGTAGGGAGCTTACAGACCAGATCCGAGTAGCAGAGTCAAGTGCTGTATCAATTGTTTCAGAGATCGGTTCCGAAACCCTTGCAACTGAATCTACCTGACACCACCATGATGCTCTCCTTCGGCTCCGACGGCTAAGGTGTCGAAGAGGCAGATTTTGATTGTCTCGAATGTTTAAGAGGTGGCTCCAAGACACCAGCCGGTGCCGGAGAAGTCCTTTTAGAGGATTTTGATTTCCCAGACTTAGAGGAAGCCGAAGAGTTGGATAGTGCTTCCTCAAAGCATGGTTTCAATAGACCCTTGAGTATGAGTTTGCTCTTGCTCTCCTGTAATACTCTAGGAGAGAAAGCATGGCAGAACAAACACGACTCCTGTAAGTGGATGGCCCCTAGGCAGTAGACACAGCTACTGTGGCCATCTGTTAAGGGCATCTTTTGGGAGCATTTCATACACTTCTTGAAACTCGAGGGTTTATGCTCCTTACTTTCACAGTTTGCATAGATTTATCTTTATCTTCCATCTTTTTTAAAACTTTTTCAGCCTTATTACCAAAGAGACGGTCCTGTTGTAAAGGAGCATTCAACAATTTTGCTTTGACTTGGTCAGGCAGAGTTGCTCTTTGAGCCAAGCATGCCTTCTTAGCACAGATCCAGTTACAGCGGCCCTGCAAGAGGCCTCCAAGGAATCAAAACCACATTGCAAAGTATGTTTTCCAACTTGTTCAGCTGAATGTAATAAATCCTGTAAATCTTTATTTTCCACACAGTCAGAAATTAACATAATTTTCTGTTCAAGTAGTCCCATGATATGCTGTTGATATTTAAGCATATGAAAGTGACAGTTTAAAACCCTGACTGCCAAGGTTGCAGACGTGTAAACTTTCTTACCCTCATCTATCCAGTGCCCTGGAATCTCCATCAGAAGGGGTAGGATTTTTAGCAGTACAGGTCTTAATGCCCTTGGGACCCTGAGAAATGGTTTCAGGGTCAGCAATAGGATTTTTGAAAAGGAATTTGTGGGAGTCAGGAACCCTGTAGTATCTGTCTGGCTTACAAGGAGCAGGAGGCAGAGAATCAGGAGTAATACTAGATTCTGAAAAAAACATCACCAACAATGTCTAGAACAGGAGGTATGGCCAAAGGCCTATGCTGAGGAAGAAGAAGAAAATCCCCACGTCTCTTTTTAGATTCAGAGAAATCCTGACTTTCCCAGTGGAAATGTTCCCTCAAGGTATGTAAAATTTCCCCAAAAGGAAAATCCTCAGGGGGAGAAGCAGAAGGAATGGAATCTTCTGCATCAGAGTCCTCATAAATAGGAATAGACAAATCCTGCTCATTAGAAGAGTGAGAAGAAATAGAATCCTGTTCAGAAGATTCATAGTCAATGTCTTGCCTAGGCCTCTTACGAGAGGGGGGGGGGGGGCTGGCTACCCCTGCTCAGAGTAATTAAATCTTCAACTATTTTGATCATTTGTTTTTTAGGCATAGGGGCCTGCACATGTGGCCCAGGCGTCGGTTTTTCAGACACAGATTTAGATTTTGGCCTTAGCTCTGAAGATGGCGTCGGTCTAATATACAAATCTGTAGGCCTGAAAACACCCTCAGAAGCCGGTGCCTGCACAGCGGCTCCGGACCCATCTAAGGCAGAGACATCCGCGGGTTCCAAAATTGAAGCATCTCATAGATTCATAGATTAGTACTAAGCTAACTGCCCTTGTGGGCCACTTTAAGCCTAGCCAATTATCCCTTGTGAGACTCAAATCCTGCACCTTGTGTTTGTAAGGCAAACACCTTAACCATTAGGCCACCCTCCCACAAATCATGGCATACCAGACTCCGAATGGTTCTCAGTAGAGGCCTGTGAATGAGAAGTAGTGGGTAGCGCCTCACTGAGTACTGGCAAACCGGCGACTGGCTTAGGAGAAGCGTTGCCATCGGTTTTGGACCTCGACGGTCTATGTCTTTTTCTTTGCGTTTTTTAGGTATTCCGGTAGTCGGATTGCTAACCGATGACATTTCTGGATAATTAAATCTTGAGTCAAAATATGTAGAAGCAAAAATATACCGACGTTTAATAGTGCGTTGATTAAATTTAGCACAAAACCGACAGCAAGGCACGTTGTGATCAGGGCCTAGGCAAGGAATACAGTACAAATGAAAATCCTTATGAGGTATTTGCTTCCCACAAGTAATGCAATTATTAACTTTTACTGACATCGATAAGGACTTCGGTTCTGAAACTTGAATATGAAAATTTCAGGAGTCTGCTGACCAGCATTTGCGAACTGCCTCTGCTTCAGGCACCGCGCGGCAAGAAAGACTGATGTAATGGTGTCAACTGCATGTTTATACCCCTGACGACCTGACGTCATGGAAGAAGGGCTAACAACCGACGCAGAACCCAAGACTTTGTTAATCAGGCCGAGTGAGGGCAACCTGCCAGCAGATTACCCCAAATGTAATGACTGCAACAGTGAAACACGAAGAACATCCCCTGGATAATATGTCCTGCACCCATTTGTCGTTTGTTATGTGTTGTCAGGTCTACAGGTGTAAGGACAGCCACCCCATCCGACTTCTTCCAGAGGTGAGCAACTTGGCATTCCTTCATGAGCGCTGAAATGATCTGCCAAAGAACGACTCTCTGGAGCCCTGATTCTGCAGACACCCCCTGTCGCGAGGGTTACGTCTTCCATTATTATTCCCTCCTCTGCCTCGAGGGGAATTACCACCTTGTGTGTCCTGGTAAGACGTTTGTGATTTTTCTAAACCACATCTTGCCACTACCTCTTTGACCTTTAGAAAAGGGTCTTGTGGGAGTGGAAAAACATACTCCAATGGCAGATGAAGTCTTACCCTCTTGTTCACACCTGGTCAGCATCTCTTTAACTTTAGGTCCAAAGAGTGATGAACCATCAAATGGAGCATTAACAAAGGAAGACTTAAAGGGCTTTGTGAAATTGCAAAGGCGCATCCAAGCCTGCCTCCTAATACAGATGCCTGAACCCACCACCCTACTCACTCCATCCGCGGCATATGAGATGAGTCTCATGGAGGAGTTGACTACTGAATTTTGGGTAGCTAGTTGTGCACTGAACTTGTCCGCTGTCGCACCAGCTATAGCTCTTTGGACAGAGTCTGACAGTTCTTTCAACAGGTCTCTCTGAAGTCTGCTGAAGTGGGTTAGGTAATTCAGCGATCATAGTGTAAAAGCTGCTGAAGAGAAGACGTGCTTCCCATACCTATCCATGGTCCTAGAATCCTTATTAGGAGGATGGATAGCAAAACTGGTTTCAGAAAGTTCCTTTTTTGTGGCAGCTGCCACGACCATGGCATCAACTTCTACACCTTTTTGTTAGAAAGGACTGGACCTTGGGTGCTGTAATGCATTTGTCTGGCGTCCTAGGGGGTGGGTTCTATGAAATTTGGGGACTCCCACGTCTTTCGAGAAATGAACTGAATAAGCTTGTCAACAGGTGGAATCACCCAAGATGTGGAAGGGCGAGATCCGAAGGCCTTCAGATATACTGACTCCTCGGCCGAACAGGAGTACTGCCAATTACCTCACTGTTTCAAAATTTTCAGGATGTCTCCAAAGGAGACATCTTCAGGAGGTGACCGTGGGGACCCTTCTGCTTCATCAAGGTTGGTATCTGAAGTGACAGACTCCTCTGGGGAGTCTATATGCTTCCTCTTGCATGATCTCTTTCGAGGTACCTCATCAGTAGGATAGTCTGTAGAGGTTTCGGAAGAGAGGGAAGTTCTCTGAGGAACATCCTTAGGCCTGAGATTTCTGCAGTCCTGTGGATGTGGGTGAGGAGGTAGAGGCACATACAGTGACGAGGGAGGAAGCTCCGAGGAGGCTGGGCCTGAGACTGGGGAGCAGTCATCACCCTCCTCCTAACTTCAAAAGCACTCCGCCCCCTGGCTCCGTCAACATAGATGTCGGAGCCAAAGAAGCCTGCAGAGCACGGACAAAAGCTCCAAAGAAAAGGTGGGAGCCGAACCCATCTGAGCTGAGGCCCCAAAAGGGAAAGTCCGACCCGTAGAGATCTGAACCAGCTCAGCGGACTCGATCAGCGAGTGATGGCTCCCAGAGGTCTCCTGCTCTAACTGGTTAGAGATGCTGGGGCAGACATCGAATCTGAGGTGCCAACAAGCCCTGGACCTGGTACCAACATCAACTGGACCTTGGAGTTTTCTGGCTTGGACTGGATGTACCGAAGCGAAGACAAGACTGATCTGACTCCTTTTGGCTTGAATCCAGAAGCAGCTTGACTAAGGCAGAAGCAGCTTGGCTAAGGCAGGTGTCTTAAGAAGCCTCTGCACCACCTGATCCACATCTTCATTGGAAATGCTCCTAGTCGACCTTGTAGACAGAGTTGGAGACCTAGATCTAGTTAGGAACGGTGAAGGGAACTGAGGAGTAATCGGCTCCAAAGATGGAGATCGGCTCCAACAGCAGTATTCTACAAGTAAGGGAGCTTTCGGAGTCAAAGTAGGAGAAGAAGCTGATGGAGCCAATAATTGCATCTGCTCCGAGGAAGTCCCTTCTCTGCTGGTTGAAGCCTGTTCCATAGGTGCTGTCTGAGCATACTCTTTTGGTAGTTTGGCCTCCAGCTCAGATGCAGATTTTGGAGCAGAAAAAGGCTGTTTTCCCGACCTCTCTGATTTGTCCGATTTTGGAAAGGAGGGATCTATAGAAATAGCCTCAGAGAATAGGGTTATCGATAACCCCTTCAAAGTCAATTTATTTTGCCGTTCCATAAGTGCCCTCTGGTTGAAGGCATGACAAATGGAACAAGACTCCTGCAAATCTCTACACCGGAAGAATGCAAAGTTCCTGTAATCACGGCTGCACAGGTAAAAACCACACTCTCCAAAGCCAAGAACACAGCATCCATGGGGCCAGACAACATCCCAGGCTGCGTTCTACACAAACTACAGAATGAACTGGCACCCCACCTAAGTACCATGTTCAATCATAGCCTCACCTCAGGCTTTGTGCCTGCTGAATGGCGCACAGCGATGGTTATCCCACTCCACAAGGGGGGAGCCACCATGGACCCCGGGAACTACCGCCCCATTAGGCTGACGAGCCTGGTCTGCAAGGCCATGGAACATATCATCATGGAACTTATAAACAAAGACATTGGTAATCTCCAGACACTGGACCCCACCCAGTTCAGATTTGTAAAAGGCAGATCATGTCTCCTAAACTCACTAAACTAGGTATAAATCCCTATGTCACAAGATGGGTTGCCAACTGGCTCACTGACAGAACCCACACTGTGAAAGTAGCAGACTCCAAATCTGACTTCAGACCGGTGACAAGTGGAGTACCACAGGGTTCAGTCCTGGGTCCTCTCCTGTTTGGTATCTACTTCTCTGAAGTACAGGCTAACACAAAGGTCTTTGGCTAACAAAGTTCGCAGATGACTGCAAACTAGGAGCCATAATCAAAACTCCTAACAATGTGGACATCCTACTAAAAGGCCTCACTGAGACAGATGCCTGGTGTCAAAGCCAATGCCTCATGCTCAGTGCCAAAAAGTGCATTGTCATCCCCTTTGGTAAAAACTCTGTACCTATGAACTATAACATAGGCGGTAGTATACTTAACACCGAAAGTGTGATTAGACCTTGGGACACAGGTGGACAGTAGTCTCTCCTTTGACAATCACATCACCACAGTAGTCAGGAAATCCTTCTACATGGCACACTTCATCACAAAAGGTTTCTCATCCAGAAAAAAAGAAGTCATTGTTCCCCTCTACTCATCACTCATTAGACCCATTATAGAGTACAACGCCCCTTTTGGTATGTACCTCACAAGACATCTACAACAACTGGAAAGGCCGCAGAAATACCTCACAAAGAAGATTACCGGCCTCAAACAGATGCCCTATGCAGACCGTCTCAAAAAACTCCAGCTTTACTCTGTCGCATATCGCCTACTCAGAGGTGATCTCCGCCTAACATACAAAGCTATGTCAAACCCAGAGCTGTTGGACATGCTCCACTTAAAGAAATCCCAGTCCCTCCGAGCTACATGCTCTAGGGACCTAAACCTTGACACCACAATAAACAGAACATGCTGGAGGGTTAGATTCCTGTCCCAGAGACTTCCCATACTCTGGAATAAACTACCTATCTATATCAAACAAAGTTCCTCATTAACACTCTTCAAGAAAAATCTTGATGATTGGATGGGAAATAGAAAACTCACCCCGGGGATCACCTCTGTGGTTCTGCTCGACAGTGGCACAGGAAAATAATTTTCTTGGGTGGCAAAAGCCAGGGTACCTTTTTGGCTGGGCTTGTATAGGCCTCAGGGCCGACAGCCTAGTACCTACCTATGAACCTATGAAATGAAGCGGCCCGAAACAATACACACAAGGTGTGACAGCATACCTCTCCACCTCTTACAGCAAGAAATCTGGACAAAGACATAAAGAATAGGGGAGTCAAAGGCCCCAAAATAGGGACAATTTTTAAATATTGCTCTTACACACTTAAAAGTAGACAGAGTAGCAGGTTTTGCATTAGCATGAATTTTCTGAAGCTTGTGACGTCTAAAACTCAAATGTCTTTCATTATTTTCTGACTTAAATCTTCAATGATTTGCCAATGATTTGCTAGAAAAAAAGAAATTATGTACCTACAATAATGTTTCATGTTTGTTGTCCTTCATCTTGCCTTCCTTCTTTCTGGGTTGGGTTCGGAGCTGATCCTTGGCTCAGACTCGGACGATTTACTATAGCCCGTGAGCTTTTACTGGCTCAAGGCTAACCCCTATCCCAACATGCCTAGCGGTAGCTACCCAGATCTCATTTATAATAGCCCATACTAGACATACACAGTAAAAAACAAATTTTACTAAGCTCTTAAGCATTTAAGATAGGAAGGAAAGAGGAAAAAAAAAGGCATGGTTAACCTGGTATGTCAGCAGGAAACTCAGCCAGTGTAAAAAGTAAAGGAACTCCTCTCGAACCTCCGGGAAGGGGGAAGGAGGGGGGGATGCAAGAAGGAAGGCGAGTTGAAGGACAACAAACATAGAACGTTATGGTAAGTACATAACTTCTTTATGTTATGTTGTCCCATCTCGCTTTCGTTCTTGCTGGTTGGGACCACGTCCCCAGCACCTGGTTCTTGGGTGGCTCACTGGAACAAACTCTTCAGGACCGTGGAACTAAAGGATGCCCTATTCTGGGAGACCACATCCACTTTGTAATGAGTGATAAAGGTATGAGGATTTGCCCATGTTGGTGCTGCACAGATTGAATCTAACGGCAGTTTAGCTTGGAAGGCAACAGAGGTGGCTAAGACCCTGGCTGAATGTCCTCTGGGCCTTCCTGGGAACATCTTTTTATGCAAATCATCTGAATAACTGATTGTGTCTGACAGCCATTTTGATAAGGTCACTTTTGAAACTGGAGAACCTTGTTTATTGTCAGCAAAGGATACAAGCAATTGGTCTGATTTTCTAAGGTCTTTGGTCCTGTGTAAATAAAAACGTAACTGTCTATGAACATCCAATTGGTGGAGTCTGTACTCTGCCTTGTTGCTGTAATTGGGGAAGAACACAGGAAGCTCAATGGACTGATTTAAGTTATACTCTGAACATACCTTTGGCAAGAAGGAAGGATTGGTCCTAAGAGAGAGACTCTATCTTTGTGAAAAATGAGATACGGTGGGCGAACAGACAAAGCATGTAATTCAGAAACCCATCTAGCTGAGGTTATAGCAACCAAGAAGAGGGTTTTCCAAGATAGAAATTTCAGGGGACAAGATGCTGCTAGTTCAAAAGGTGGAAGAACCACTGAAGCTAAAATCAAGTTTAGGTCTGGGGGGGGGGGGTTCTCTTACTGGGGGCCATAAAAGAGTTGTACCTCGTAAGAATGCTCTGCACAACTTATGGGACATAATTTTAGAACCCACGTCTCCTACATGAAAATTGGAGATGGCAGTTAGTTGGACCCTAATAGTAGCTGCAGGTGTCCCTCTTTCAAAGGTTTTGGCCAGAAAGTCAAGAATCTTGTGAACAGGAGCAGTGAAGGGATCAATGTCATTACTCTTTGCTCAATAAGAGAACCTCTTCCATTTCATAGTTTAGTACTAGGCTATCTGCCCTGGGGCATTTGTAAGCCTAGCCATAGTGATGTGGCTTTCGCCACCCCATGAAATGGTACAAAAATGCACAGAATAGATTTAGAATACTGTGCCTCTGTCTAGTAGTGACACAGTGAAGGTCCCCTTACATAATATAGTTTAGTACTAGGCTATCTGCCCTGGTGCAGAGTGTATATCCTCCTGGTAGTAGGCTTGTGAGAAGACACTAGGATGTGCTGTACAGCCAATGAAATGTTTGGGAGCCTGGCTAAGACTGGAAGTGGAGGAACCAAACAGTCAGCTTGAGAGTTTGGAGGGAAAGATGAAGCCCACCCGACTGATGCATCAGGAGGTACGGAACTGGGTCCGGTATCCAAGGCTCCAGTTTAAGATGATGGCGAAGAAACGGGAACCATATCTGATGAGGAAAATATGAAGCAATGAGGATGAGTTTGCAACCCAGTGACTTTGCTTTCTGAAGTACCTTCGGAATTAGAGGGAAAGGTGGAAAGGCATAGAGTAGTCCCAGAGGCCAATCGTGAACAAGTGCATCCCTGGGTGACTGTCCCAGAGGGGGGACTAGAACAAAGTAGCGGCTACATTTGCTGTTGAGGGGAGTGGCAAAAAGATCACAGCATGGCTGGCCCCATTTGTGAAAAATCAAGTCTGCAACTTTTTGCTTAAGGGACCACTCGTGAGGCATGAGGATAGCCCTGCTTAGCCTGCCCGCTATCAGGTTTGATTTTCCTGGAATGTGCATCGCAATCAGAAAATGTTGGGAAGACATCACCCATTGCCATATTCAAAGCGCCTCCCAACACAAGGCATAAGATCTGGTTCCGCTCTGCTTGCTGATGTGCCATACCACTGACATATTGTCTGTCTGAATTGCCATGGTCCCAGTAGGTAGAGAGTCTTGAAGTGCATGCAACACAAGAAGCACCGCTCTCATCTCTAGAACATTGATGTGCAAATGGTACTCGTGAGGTTGCCACACTCCCTGGACAGTCTGTCCCAGATAATGCCCCACCCCCCCCCCCAATCAGGGAGGCGTCTGTGGTCACTGTGGCTACAGCATTGGGGGTCTAGAAAGGATCTGCCCAGAGTCACCTGGGGGGAGACAAACCACCATACTAAGTCCTTTTTGCAAGTTTCCGTGATAATGATCATGTGTGACATTGGTAAATCCTGGAAAGACCACTGAGCGAAAAGAAGCCACTGCAGAATCCGCATGTGGAAGCGTGCCAAAGGAACTAGTGTAATTGCAGCAGCCATTGAGCCCAAGACTTGTAAAACATCTCTTGCCTGAACTATCGTCATTTTTATGAGAAACAAAACTTGCTGATGAATGGTTGACACCCTGTCTTGAGGCAGTTTTGTATCTAAGTCTGCTCCTATAAAGGTAATAGACTGACAAGGCAACAAAGCAGACTTTTCGTGGTTTATGGTGATACCTAACTGGGAACAAATTTGGATTGTGTAGTCCCGTTCTTTGATCAGTTGATGCTCGGTGGTAGCAGTGAGGAGCCAGTCGTTTAGATATGGAAACACCTGGAATCCTAGATGCCTCAAATGAGCTGCGACCACTGCCATACACTTGGTGAACACCCTGGGGGCTGTGGTGAGACCAAAGGGCAGGACTCTGAACTGATAATGACTGCCTCCCAGCCAGAAGCATAGGAATCTCACAGACTGCCTGTCCATTTTTATGTGGTAGTACGTGTCCTGGAGATCTATGGAGCACATCCAACTGTCCGGACCCAAGAAGGGAAGAATGGACTGCAGTGTTATGATCCGGAACTTCGTCTTTTTTACCAACTGGTTTAGCTTGCTGAGATCCAAAATGGTCCTTCAGTCCCCTGTCTTTTTTGGAACTAAAAAGAAACCTGAGTAAGTTCCAGATCCGATTTGGTCTGCAGGGACTTCTTGGATGGCTCTTTTTTCTAGCAATCTTTGAACCTCTAGGATTGCGTGATCCCAAAGACTGGGTGGAACATCTGGGATAGAACGTTTTTCTTTTGAGGGGGGTAAATGAGAAAAAATAATTTTGTAACCCCTGGATATTATTGACAGTATCAATGTTTCTCTTGTGATAGCTTGCCAAGCTGCTGGGTACAGTGATAGTCTGCCCCCGACTGCTCCAGAGGTGGACAGTCAGGCCTCCCTTCACAAGTGCTGAAAGGGCCTAGCAAAGAACTTATTTCTGTTGTCCTGCTGTTGCGGACCCCCTCTGCCTCGAGGGTGGCACATCTTCGTTGTTTCCCCCTCTGCCCCTGGGGGAAAAATCTTCACGTATGTCAAGTGAAGCTCCCTTGGATTTTCAGAACCACATCTTTCCACTCTTCTGACCTTTAGGATAGGGTCTAGATGGAGTGAAAAACACTCCTACGGCAGGGAGAGTCTTGCCATCCTGTTCACACCTGGTGAAAGTATCTTTTAGCTGAGGACCGAACAAGGACGAGCCATCAAAGGGGGTGTTGGCAAATGAAGACTTGAAAGGTTCCGCAAACTGACAAAGGCACATCCAGGAGTGTCTCTGCAAAGCTACTCCGGTACCTGCTACCCTACTCGCTCCACCTGCCGCATAAGAAATGAGCCTCATGGAGGAGTTAACCACTGAGGTCAAGGTCGAAAGCTGGGAAGCCGCCTGTTTGCAACTCTCTCAGATGCAGGATCTTGCAGGGTATCTCCTAGCTCCTTCAGAAGATCCCATTGAAGTCATGTGAAGTGTGACAAGTAATTCAGCCACCAGAAAGTAAAGGTCGCTGAAGAAAATATTTGCTTCCCATACCTGTCCATTGTACGAGACTCCTTGTTCGGCAGATGGACAGATGAAACTTCCGCAACTTCCTTCTTAGTGGCTGGTGCCACCACCATGGCATCAACAAGGACCCCTTTGGAAAGGAAAGACTTATCCTTGGGAGCAGTAATAAATTTATTAGGTCTCCTCTGAACTGGTTCTATGGTCTCTGGAACACTCCATGCCTTTTGACTCACTACACACAAAAGTGGGTCAAAAGGTGGCGGCACCCAAGAGGAGGAGGGTCAGGAAACAAATGCATCCAGGTAGACAGACTCATCCTCATAAGGGGCTAGGGACTTCCAGCCACCCCTCTAGCTAAGGATTTCCAAGATGTCTGAAAAGGAGACATCCTCAGAGGGGGACCGTGGGGACCCTTCCGATTCATCCAAGTCTGTGTCTGAAGTGATAGACTCAGGGCAGTCTAGATGCTTCCTCTTACATCTTTTCTTCTGAGGGACCTCCTCCGAATGTTCGGGGGAGGTTTCTGAAGAGATGGGGTCACCCAATGGGGCATCCTGGGGCACAGGTTCCCTACGCTTGAAGGCAGGAGGAGGGTCAAAGGTAGGAACAGGCACCGAGGGAGAAGGAGCCAATGGAGTCGAAGGTGGAGTAGTCTCAGGAGACAGCATGCTCCTCATCATCTCGAAGACGCCACCGTCCCGAGTGGAAGGAGCCCAGGCTCCAAAAAGCCCGGACATCCCCTTCGAACTGAAAGCGATGGCTCCGAGGCCAATGTAGGAGCTGAGCTCACCTGCGCCGAAGTTCCAAGAAGGAGAGTGGGGTCGGATAAGGGTCCGATGCCACTTCCCTCCTCGGAGTTGGTGGCAGAGCTTCGAGGCCCAGATGCCTTGATGGACTGAGACATCGAGAAGGTTGGAGCGGTTGTCGAAACAGATAAAGGAGAGGTAACTGAAACGGATGGTTCCACCAACACGACCTCCATGCACTCCTGCTCCGAGCTCAAGAAAGTCAGAGGAGGAACCGATGGAGAGGCTGGATGGGCCGAAGGAGACAATTCCTTATGGGCTGGGCTCGATAGTAATTTAGCAAGTGCCTGTGACTCGAGGAGCCTTTTGACCACTTTCTCCACATTGTGATCTGAAAGCCTGGAGGACCAAGAAGAGAGGGAAGAGGACCGGTGACTGCCCACTCCAGGTTGCAGAAGAGGAGATTGTGGAGCACAGCGTACAGGCTCGAAAAAAGGAGACTTTGTTCTCTTATGGGTCCGGACTGGCTCCGAGGACACAGATGGAGCCACCGGAGACTTAGCTTTGTCGGAGACAATGCTTAGAGCCAAAAGAGCTGAAGGTTTTTTCAGTGGATTATGTCTGTTCCGAACTCGGAACCAATGGCTTAGTGTGTTTTTCAGACACTTTATCTGACTGAGGACCTGAGATGAAGAATCCTGAGGGTTCTTCAGAAGGCCACGCAAAATTAACTTATTTTTTTCTCTCCTGAAGGACTCTGGAAAGTACAGTTGTGTACACTTACCATAAATGTAGATGTTCAAGTTTATTCACTGTTGCAGTCATTACATTTGGGTAATTCTGCTGGCAGGTTGCCCTCAGTGGGCCTGAAGTTCTGGGTCTTGCGTCGGCTGCTGTCGCCCCTTCCCTGACATCAGGTCGTCAGGGGTATAAAAGATGCGACCGACGCCATTTTCTTTAGTTTTTCTTGCCCCAGATGTCAGGTGCCCCCTAAAAGGGTAGCCAAAATGTGTATATACATATATATATATATATATATATATATATATATATATATATAAATACATCCACCAATATAAACTTTATCTTTCTCTACAAGCAAATACACCATACAGGTTATATAAATCAAAAAAGGAAAGATAGGTTGCAGCAGAAGAAAGGGGGATGGTGGGTGGGTAACCTGAACTGCAACAGTGAAAACACTCGAACATCTACATTGTGTACACAACTGTACTATGTTCTTCGTGTTTCACTGTTGCAGTCATTACATTTTGGTAGAGTCCCAAAGCTATGGTTGGGAGGCTGGAGATGAACAGCGTTAGGAGCGGCTATGAGGCCCTACAGAACTGCAGTGGCAAAGCCTGCCCTGGATTTAGAGTAGAGTGGCAGATGATAGTGCTTTGTAAAGGTGTGCACTGAACTCCAAGTAGCAGCCTCTAAAATGTCCTTGGTTGGTACTCCCCTGAGAAAGGCTGCTGAAGTGGCTGCAGCTCTGGGTGAATGTGGCCTAATGCCCTTGGGCACTGGCTTGTCATGGTGTAAGTAGCTGAAACGAATGCAGTGGCCTAGCCACTTTGAAGTAATCTGCTTTAAGATTGTCTTTCCTTGTGATCCTGCAGCATATGCCACTAGTAATTGCTCTTTCTGAAATCTTTGGTTCTGTCCAAGTAGAATCTAAGCTGTCTGTGTACGTCCAAAGAATGCAGAATTCTCTTACCCTTGTTCTGTTATTTGGATAAAAAGTTGGCAGATAAATAGTTTGGTTAAGAGCCAAACTGGACACCACCTTAGGCATAAATGTTGGGTTTGTCCTCAGAGAGACCCTGTCTGGATAAAAAATGATGAAAGGTTCCACAGCCATGAGTGCCTGTAGCTCTGAAACTCGTCTTGCAGAAGTTATTGCTACGAGCAGAGCTGTTTTCCAAGATAAAAACTTTATATCAGCGGTAGCAGCTGGCTCAAAAGGAGGCAAGGTGAGTTTTTCCAAGACATAGATGAGGTCCCATGCAGGCATTGGTGATCTCATTGCAGGCCTTAAATTTTTGGCTCCTCTGAGGTACTGCTTTAATAAGGGATGAGAAAAGATTGGTGGATCTGTACTGTAATGAGCCGAAATGGCAGAGGCATGAATTTTAATAGATGAAAAAGATAGGTCTTTGTCCAGCATCTCAGTTAAGTAATGCAAAATCTGAGGAATATTTGGCACAGCTGCATCAGTTCCTTGTGCCTGGTTCCAAGCACAGAATCTCTTCCATTTTCCAGCATAAGATTTTCTAGTACTAGGCCTTCTGGCTTCCAAAATGACATCCATCACAGCTTTACTGAGAGGTGTGTTTTGTATGACTACATTATCCGCCATGCTTCCAGGTTTAAAGTCCTGATTTGGCTGTGCAAAATCTGATTGTTTTGCTGGGACAGTAGATGAGGTATTTGAGATAAGGTCCAAGCTGGGCATTGAGACAAGTTCTTTAGTATTGGATACCAGTACTGGCGGGGCCAGTCTGGGGCAATTAGTATCATGTTTGGCTTCTCCTGTCTGACCTTTAGGAGTACCTTGGGGAGGAGAAGCAGTGGAGGAAAGGCATATACTGATAGGTTTTTCCAGCTGAAAGATAGGGCATCCACTTTCCATGCTTGTCTGTGATAAATCCTTGTGCAGAATCTTTTTAGTTGGTAGTTGTGAGGGGAGGCAAATAGATCTATGTCCGGGCATCCCCATTTCCTTGTTATCATGCTGAAGACTTGTGGATTCAGCTGTCACTCGTGAGGATCCATGAAGTTTCCGCTTATTTTGTCCCCAGAGTATTTTTCCTTCCTGGCAGGAATTGTGCCTGCAGATGTACTTGGTAAGTCAATGCTGTGTCCCACAAATTCATGGCTAGTCTGCAAAGGGGGTAAGAATGTGTGCCCCCCTGCTTGTTTATATACCACATGACCATGGTGTTGTCTGTCTTTATCAGTAGTTGTCCTGGATGAAGTAGGTCCTTGAAGGCTGTAAGGGCATTTTGAACAGCTAGTATCTCTTTTTGATTGATATGTAGATGCATTTGGTTTGAGGCGCATGTGCCCTGAATGCATCTTCCTGCCATGTGGGCCCCCCAGGCACAATCTGATGCATCTGTTGTTAGTGTCTGCCTGGCTGGGGATAATGTGAATAGCTTTCCCTTGTTTTGGTGACAAGCCTTAGCCCACCATCGAAATTCCTGTTGCAGGCAGGGAATAAGAGTAATCATAGTTTCCTGGCTGTGGCAATGTTGAGTCCAAACACTTTTTAGGTTCCACTGTAGTTTCCTCATATACAGTCTTGCATATGGAATTAGTAGGATGCAGGATGCCATGAAGCCCAAAGCCTGCAGAATTTTTCTTGCAGATAACTGGGCCTTTGTTGCTAACATTTTGAAATAGGTAGTCAGTTGCCTTTGTTTGTCTGGCGTGAGATAAGCTATCTTGGAAGTTGTATTTAAGCTTGCACCCAGGAATATTATCTCTTGAGAGGGTACTAGTTTTGATTTCTTTTCGTTGACTGTGTACCCTAGACACGTTAGAAGTCTTTTCACAAACACCAGATGCTGTAGAAGAATGTCCTTGTTCTCTGCTTGAATTAGACAGTCATCTAAATAAGGATATATTTGTATTCCTCTTTGTCTGCTAAATGCAATTACTGGTACCAGGCACTTCGTAAAGACCCTGGGCACAGTAGATAAGCCAAACGGCAGTGCAGAGAATTGGTAATGCATTGAGCCAGCCTTGAATCTGAGGTATCTTCTGCATATTTGTCTGACTGGGACATGCAGGTATGCCTCTTTTAGGTCTAAAGTCACAAGCCAAGCGTTCTTGCCCAGGATGGGCAGAAGCTGCTGCAAAGTCAACATCTTAAATTTTGGTATAACCAGGAATGTGTTCAGAATAGATAGGTCCAGTATTGGCCTCCAAGCCTTGTCCTTTCTGGGTACCAAGAACAGTCTTGAGTAAAATCCTTGTCTCTGCTCTTGCTCTGGTACTTGTTGAATGGCCCCCATGTCCATGGGGGATGAGACTTGTTTTTGTGCCTCTGCCTATTGATTCTTTGGCAGATCTGGCCTGCCGTTTGCCTATGGCAGGGTATGGAAATGGAACTTGTAGCCTTGTGACACGATATTTAGAACCCCCTTGTCCTGGGTTATGATGTGCCAATTTTGAGAAAAAAGTGCTAATTTTCCCCCTAAGGGTGCTGCCAGGAGATAAGTGCTTGGTGCAGGCAGGGGAAGTCACTGGGACTGTTTCCTGTATGGTTGACATTTGTCTTCTTCAACTTTGGCGGTAGATGCACCCCATTGCTTTGAAATGTATGAACCTTGCACCTGTGGTCTGCCTCTAGGGCTTCTGGGTCTGCCCCTTTGAGGTCTGTCTAACACAGGAAAGGACCAGTTCTTTGTTGGCCAGTGTCTACTAAACCTAGGTGGCTGTACTTGTAAAAAATCTTTGACAGTTTGCATAGATTTAGCTTTGTCCTCCATTTTCATTAACACCTCTTCTGCCTTAACACCAAATAAAGTATCATGCTGTAAAGGTGCATGTAATAATTTAACTTTGACATGATCAGGCAGATTTTGTTCCTTTAACCAAGCATGCCTCCTAATTACAGAACCCATAACTGCGGCCCTGCAGGAGGCCTCCAAAGAATCAAAACCACATTGCAAAGTATGCTTTCCAACTTGTTCAGCTGCATGCAATAAATCCTGCATGTCCTTGTTTTCGGCACATTCAGAGTTTTCTGTTTAAGCAATGCCATGACATGTTGCTTAATTCTGAGCATCTGAAACTGACAGTTTAAGACCCTTATAGCCAAGGGAGCAGATGTGTATACCTTTTTTCCCCATCTATCCAGTGCCCTAGAATATCTGTAAGAGGGGGTAGGTTTTTTTTGCAGAGGAAGCCTTAAATCCTTTGGGACCCTGTGAAATAGTTTCTGGGTCAGCAGCAGGGTTTTTAAAAAGGAATTTATGAGAGTCAGGAACCCTGTAATATCTGTCAGGCTTAACAGGAGCTGGAGGTAAGGAGTCAGGGGTCAGACTAGACTCCGAAAACACATCTACAGTGTCTAACACACGTGGAATAGCTAGAGGCCTGTGTTGAGGTAGTAAAAGGAAATCCCTGAGCCTCTTTTTAGATTCTGAAAAATCTTGGCTCTCCCAGTGGAAATGCTCCCTCATGGTATGCAAGGTTTCCCCAAAAGAATAGTCCTCTGGAGGAGAAGCTGAAGATATAGATTCTTCAGCATCAGAGTCCTCGTGGGGGGGAGATCAGAAGAGGAATCAGAAGAAATAGAAACCTGATCTGAAGATTCATGGTCAGTCTCTTGCCTAGGCCTCTTATCAGAAGGGGGATGGGAGCCCCTGATCAAGGTAATCAAGTCTTCGACCATTTTGAGCATCTGTTTTTTGGGCATAGAGGCCTGTTCACATGGCTCGAGTTTGTTTCTTTGATTTAGAAGGTGCTTTGGTCTTTGCCTTTGAAGCTGAAGTCGGTTTAATGTAAAGATGTTTAGGTCTGAATACACCCTCAGAAGCCGGTGCCTGCTCAGCAGCTCCAGACCCATCTGAGGGAATAGTGTCCGAGGCTCCAATACCTTGAGTTTCCAGTGGCATAGTCAACTCCACGTGGGAGTCGGTAGTGGCCTGCGACTCTAAAGTAGCGGGCGTCAGGGGCTGCAAAAGCGCCTCACTGAGAACCGGCGACTGGCTTAGGAGAAGCTCTGTCGTCGGTTTTGGACCTCGGTTGTTTATCTCTCTCCTTTTCTTTGCATTTTTTGTGAACTCTGGTAGCCGGATGGCTATCCGACGACATTTCTGGATAATTAAACCGGCGTCCAAAATAGTAGCAAAATCATACCGACACTTAATGGTGCGTTGGTTAAATCTAGCACAAAACCGACAACCAGAAAAGTACAGTTTTGTACCTACCATAAATGTAGATGTTCGAGTGTATACCCTGCTGCAGTCATCACACTTAGGTTATCCTGAGGTCAGGCGGTCCCGCAGTCTGCCTGAATTTTAAAGTCTTGGTCCGGCGTCAGTTGCTGTCGCTTCTTCCCTGACGTCAGTGCGCCAGGGGTATATAAGAGGCATCCAACGACATTTTCTTCAGTTTTTCTTGCCCCAGATGTCAGGTGCCCCTCCAAAAGGTGATCAGTAGATAGGC